>NW_027466059.1:102500-167500 GCF_046127955.1 Nelusetta ayraudi | reverse complement strand
AATCCCAGGAAACACGGCACGCACGCACGCTAATATGCACAGCCGCTGGCCTGCAGCGCAGGAGGAGGGGGAGAAGCCCCTCTCTTCCCTTCCTCAGCAGCATCTTATCGGCCGACTGCAGAGGGAGGAGGAATTAAAGGGGGAGAGAGAGATGGATGGCGGAGTGTAGCGCGAGCGCTGGGGTTTTTTTTGCTGGGGAAGGACATGAGGGATTGAGTCGAGGGTAGCGGGCACGAGAGGGGAGACGGGCATTGATAGAAAGAGGAGGAGGAGAATTTTTAATCAGTCTCATTTCCATAACTTTTGTGCGCCAAAAGCAGCAGCAGCAGCTGTTTTTTGTCGTTTTTCTTTTTTTAGGAACACGTTTTGCTTCCCTCCCGTGTTTTGTTTCGTCCGGACACTCAGGCGCTCGGAGGATAAGCGAATCGCCCGTCTTCATCACGAGCCACGGTGCAAGCGTGCCCGATGCCATGACGTCACCCCGGAGGGGTCTCCTAGCAACGGTTGTCGGGGGCAACCGGCTCTCTTTCTGCAGACGGCACACGGAGATACACAGAGAGTGACAGCGTGGACCAGAGTCGAGCGTGGCGAAATTAAAAATAAGAAGAGGGGGAAAAAAGTGCGCATGCGTCACTGGCATCATCCGCCACGCAATCTTTAGGTCGGTAATCCAGATTAATCGACTGCGGCCTTGTGTCACCCGTCACGCGACCTCTTCCTGATTGCTCCTCGTCACCTCTTGGCTTTGCACGTGCCCGATGCAAATTGTACGTTTTCCTTTTCTTTTCTTTTCCCCCTTGCCGTGACCCATTTCCATATTTCTATAAATACCGTGTGCTCCCCACACGGCATGAGCAAAACATGGTCGCACACAGCAGGCCGCTCCTGATGAAGCGGTCACTCTTATTCTCACATTGCCCTCTAGTGGTAAACAACACAAAGGACACGCAGGGATTTTCTGCGTTCCAAGTAAACAAGCTTCTCAATGCAAAGGCACATTCAGATGTAATACAGAGGATGAGCAATATGCCGAAAAGTAATTTTTTATATTTGCCACTTCCTCCCCCGTGTAATGGGTACAACAATATGCACACGGGGAAGATGAGGTGACAGAAGTAATAACGAAAACTCAGAGTTTGTTCTGCTAAATGTGTCCTGATAAGATCTGGATTCAAATCGCTCTGTGGAATATTAATATGGCAGGAGCACACCTCCCATTTATCGCATTCATCTCTCTCTCTCTCTTGTTGTCATGTATCTCTGATCTGACTGTAATTGAATTCTTGTCCCGAGAAACGACGGCGCTAACATGCATCCATTAACGTGCCATTCACACGCCGATATCTCTCCCGGTGTGAAATTACCCGACGGTTTTTGCAGGACAAGAGGGGGGAGGCGGAAGAAAATGCACTTCCACGAGCGGAGCGGCTCGCGCGGCAAATGGCGGCTATTAACTGTTCTTCATTTATATTCAGGCGGCGGCGTGTTGAAAGGGAAGTAATTAGATTTGAGTTTGGCGGGCACTTGCAGCAACACGGGGAAGGGAGTGGAAGCGTTGGGTTTGAATTTGTTCAATTTCACATCAAACCAATTTTGCACGGAGATCCTGTCGATGCTTTTCGGGAAGAGTTTTTTTTTTTTTTCTTGAAGATTTGATTTGTATTTTGAATCATAGCCATCCAAAATGTTCCATTCACACTAACTTAAAAAACAAACAAATGCCTTTTTAACTGGCATTGACCTCCTCTGCTCCCCTATCGAAACGAGACTGCCGAGTGCACGTATCAATACTTGGATTGCTGGCTGGTGTGCCTGCAGGGTAACGCATTATGCATTATTGAGGGGATTAGAGTGGCTCCGAGGTCCGCTAATGCTTAAAACTGGCAGCCCTGATAACATCATCAATCCTCCATGTTTGCCTGTCAGCCAATTAGAAACAGTTATCTCTGAAACTGCGGGACTTAACGGTAAGAGAGAGGGATTAGCTGATGTGTTTGCCCCGTTGTGCGTGCGTGTCGTGCGCGTGGTACAAATGCTAAGGGGGGGAAGTGGGGGGGGGGGGGGGGGGGGTCATGGGGAGATGCCATTTACAGACGACATGCTGCGCCGAGCCGTCTGCCGTCGACCTTCCTGCTCTCTGACCTGCTCATAACTGCAGGGAGTCCTGCAGTATCCGGCTAAGCGACGGCGCAGCGGAGGAAATGCCATTAAAAGGTAAAGATGTCACATGCAGGTACATAGCACACTCACTGCAGCCTCCAGGGGAGCGAGGAGGCCACTGAAAGTCACGGTGCATCGCCAGCAGTGCAAAGTTGATGATTTAGCAGTCTTCAGTTCCCTCTAGAGGTGGAAAGGAGAAACTGCACTACTACTGAGTGTTTTTGGGGGTGCGTGTGTGTGTCTCGCTCCTCCTGTTTCTCCTGCTGTGTCCTGCACTTTCATCATCCTCCGTGAACCATCTGCTAAATATGCCTGGTTGCAACGTCCCGCCTGCCTCTCCGAATCCCTCCACAGCTATGAGATGTGGATCCGATTCAATATTTAAAATCAACAAAACTGACTGCTGCTCATCCCCATTCCGGCTGCACACAAACAGTGAGTCATCTGGCATCGCTGTTATTGCTGTTTCTCCACTGAAGAAGTACATGTGCTGCAGTACTGTGCACCATTCTGCAATGTCTATGATTATTTTTGTTTCCTCTGGGTCTCTTGTTTTGTTAAGAATACGGATTTGTCCCAATGTATCTGGACGTAATAAAATACAATATTTAAAATATAATATAACATTTTCCCTAGACCAATAACTTTCTGTAAAAGAGCAATTACATATTAAATGTGTTAAGGTTTTTTTTGTTTTGTTTTTTTTTTTTTTTTTACAAAAGTGGTGCAGAAACTTAAAGACCCAGTGTACAAGATTTAGCAGCCTCTGGTGGTAAAACAGCATATTACTAAAAATCTGCATTAATCGTTATTGTGTATAACATTATGCTGATGGCCACAGGACGACATTAAAGAGGCTGCAGATGGCAGCAACTCTTAACAGCGCGACAGTGCGAACCATTGTCTCTCGTCAGGGTGAAATAAATAAAACCATATTCTGGACCACCGTGCTGTACAATAGGACCTGTGAATTTAAAAGCTTTGCAAATGAAAATACAACACCACTTTATTTTTTACTGATTTTATATTCAACCAAAAACACATCCTTGAGAACGTTACCCATTGGGCGGTTAATTAGCTACTTTTTTTTTTTGCTGAAGTTTCTGCCAAACAGTGTTTCAGTTTTAAATCATATTCATCTCCTCTGTGTGTGTCTAAGTGTGTGTGTGTGTGTCTGAGAGAGCGGGAGAGAAAGCCTTTCCAATTTTTTTTCAGCGTAACTTCCAGACTTGCGGCTAATCCTGACAGAAGAAAGTGAAGTGAAGGAAGTGCTGTGCGCACAAGTGAGGTAAAACCAATTAAAACGCAGGCCCCCTTTTTCTGTTAACTAAATCCTGCCTGCATAAAAGAACGACTCACCGCCGTCACATCGGCTCCGCCTGTCTGCCTGCTGCACGCGGCTAACGAGGCAGTGCCTCATTATGACGTGGACCTGTCCCCTGTCAACTCGCTCCATATGGCGAGAGAATTGGACGCCACCCCCCACCCCCCACCTCCCCGCGGGACGAGTGTCAGTCCGGGCGTGGGACGTTCGACGCCGCGGAAGCGCGGTCGCACGGCCAGCAAGCGCAGGTGGACGGTGAGTCGCGTCGGCAGACAGGCAAACAAACAAAGGCAGGAAAAATAAAGGTGAAGCAGGAAGCGGAGCCGAGCTCGCTCGTCCCACTCAGACATCTGCTCGCTCCCAGGGACAGATGGCGAGCCAATCAGGCCGCGTGGTGCCTCCGCCACTCCCGTGCCACCCCTCCCGTGCCCTCCCCCTCAACCTGGATGGCGGCACACATGACAGGTGGCACCTTTGCAGATACGACACCGCCGACGCCCCCCCCCCCCCCAAACCCGGAGCATGAATTATGGAGACGTTATATTAGCAAGGGGAGGGTGACTAAAAAATATGAATCCTGTCCAAGCTGATTTCTCTTCCTCGCTGCCTGAGCTCTGAGTGGAAGAAGACCTAAAACCACAAAAGATCCTCAGCCGGATTCAGCCGTGATTGATCGAACTTGAACTCGCCGAGCTTATTGCGCTCCGACGCTGCGACACAGACCATAAACCGGGCATTCATCACTCGCATGCCAGCTTGACCTTCCAAAGGAAAAAAAAAGAAAAAAAAAAGCTGGACGGTTGCCAGATGAGTGTAAGGCTCGGGGTACTAACGTGAGCGACGCCCAGCGAAACGAGACGGGGGTGCCTCGAAACCCGACCGGAGCTGGGATCCTTGAATCTCGTCTTATTGTTTGTCTTTCACAGCGAGCGCGCAGTATCGTATTGTAGGTCATGTATAAATGTATGGAGTAGGGAGCAGAGTGTGGGAGTAGCGTGTGGGCGAGAAGGAGAGGAAGACGGAGCAGCTCTGTCTCAGGCAGCTGCTCGATCAATAACGTAGCCTCTCGTTCGCACTGAATCTCCAGAGGCCTCGTGCGAAAGGTCCAACACCGCAAATGTTTTCAGATCTCAAGTTTTTTTTTTGTTTTTCTTTTTCCCCTATGCCGGTCTCATAAAAATGGTGTTTTTAGCCCTGTGTTTGCAGCTTTTTGCAAAAACACAGGGCTAAAGCTTAAAAGACACTTTGTTCTTTGTATTTCTATGGATTGGGATTAAAATAAGATGGAGGTGATGTGGTCTTGTGGTAAAACTAACCTAGGTATCATACAAAGGTACGAGTGCCCTCTGTGACATCAACAAGGGCTGGTTTCCAGAACAGCATTTTTTCTTGTTCTGTAAACTGTGGGAAAGCCAAGGCAAAGCATGAGCTCGTCTCTCCTCTGGGGGGTTCATTATGTTTTAGAAAACATCAATAATCCACGAAACCAACAAAAAAAAAAGCTTGAAATGAAAATCACAGGCACGCCCGCCCGCACCTGCGAGGGAAGCCAGAGCGGCTCAGGGACACGCAGGACGCCGTGTTTGACACGCAGCAGCCAGGGTCCACACGGCCGCCGGCATTCCTGCTCATTAAAGCACCGTTTCGCAAACCGTCTTCAACGCCCACCGTCCTGCAAGCAACACCGACGCACTCAGTCGATGACCCTGCCGTCACAGCCCACTGGAAGCCGGCAGCATCCATTATCGAGCAGCAGGGCCTGCACTGTGAACAAACACACACGGACGCACATATGCATGCACACACACGCACACACGTTCTACAAGGCAAACACACTGGACGTGCGCACCTTGGACGAGACATGGGCGAGACATGCACGCCTGTAAAATGACCACAGCCGAGAGAGCAGATACTCCAGTGGAGTCAATTAGAGCTGAAGCGCCTTCACCTCTCCAGCTCATCAATAGTCATTAAACAGGCTCGTCTGCAAACAGCTCACAAGATTTAATGGTATGCTGTGACTTTCTCCACACATACACACACACACACACACACACACACACACACACACACACACACAGCATGCCTTACACATTTACACGTGTGGTGGAGAGGAGAGAACATTTGTGCAGCTGCTCCCTTATTCTTCTCCAAGTTTAATTCTTGAAATCTTCTGCTGAAACTCTGACTAAGTCGGAAAGCAGACTTCTTTGATGACGCCGCCTCAGCCTCAGACCTGCGATCAATGGCGCAATCATGGATGGCACTCAAAGTCAGACCCCCGGAGGATAAAGCTGGGATCGATATGGACGCCGAATGGTGACCATAACGGTCAGCAGATGTTTTACATATAACCTTGAAGCGGTTAATTACGATATAACGTCCCAAAAAAAAACCTGCATTCAATTAGCTTTTAGCTGCCACAGTGATAATGCACCTCATATGTGCGACAATGGCGACACGGTGGCGCAGTGGTTAGCGCTGCCGCCTCACAGCAAGAAGGTCGTGGGTTCGATTCTGGGGCCCGGGCCTGGGACCTTTCTGTGTGGAGTTTGCATGTTCTCCCTGTGTCTGCGTGGGTTCTCTCCGGGTTCTCCGGCTTCCTCCCACACTCCAAAGACATGCATGTGAGGTCAATTGAACACTCTAAATTGCCCGTAGGTGTGCATGTGAGTGTGAATGGTTGTCTGTCTCTATGTGGCCCTGCGATGAACTGGCGACTTGTCCAGGGTGTCACCCTGCCTTCGCCCTAAGACAGCTGGGATAGGCTCCAGCAGACCCCTGTGACCCTGAATAGGAATAAGCGGGTATAGAAGATGGACAATTAAAAAAAAAAACATGGAAAGGTCTATATGCTAAGCCAGTAGGGGGCTGTATTGAGTCAGTCCAGGCAGTTAATTTAAGCAGGTGTACCTGGCAGCAGGTGTGGCGCTGATTGGAAGCAAACAGTTTTCGACTGTGCCCTGTGAGTTACGTAGATCGTCTTTCGGTCTGTTATTTTTTGTTCCTGCAATATTCTGAGTTAACGTTATCGTCGTGAGTCATGGTAATAAACCGCCGTAATATTGTAAAACTTCACTTCCGTCTGCTGATGTTTCTTAGCGCACGTCAAAACAAAACGCAGTCGCAACCACAGTAGTGGCACAACAAAGGGGCTTTTGCCACTGCAGTCCCAGTGTATGAGGTATGTGTCTCCATTCCGCAATCAGCGATCCTTTACTTATTTCGCTTGTTTGCGATAAGAACAGGCTGTCCTAAGACCTCACGTTGCAAATCAGGCATCTCAACCCTCAACCTCATTCATAAGCTTTGACTTAATTTTAAAATTGGAAGAGCCTATCAGGGTCTTTCAGGTCCTGTTGCCTTTGGAGAATATAACCAATGCATATACACGGTTTAAGAAGAAGAATCAATCCTTCTTGCATTGGTGTTCTGCATTGTGTAAAAATGATTTCAAGGCTCTTGACATTGATCACAGAACAGCTGAACTTCATAGTCAATTTTACTGCCAAAACAAGGACAGCACATCCAAACTAACATGGACGGTTCGGTGTGTGTGAAAGGCATTTTCCCTCCCAGTAGTTTATTTCCCCCCTGCAGCACAAACCATTAGTTAGCTGACCTCAGCAGAAGCAGCGGCAAACATCGCTCAAGCATTGCTGTTCTGCAGTTAGACTGCAGCTTTTTGAGAAATGAGAGATTTATAGCGAGGAAAAGAAGAAGAAGAAAGTCGGCACTGCGCAAACGAGCAGGAGGAGGGAGAAGGAGGAAGAGGAGACAAAGAGGCAGAGTGAGACAACATGACAGATAGCAGTCATGAAAAGCCATCTGCGTCCGTCGTGTTCATTCATACTGATCACCCATCAGAGGAGGGAATCAATGGCGGCGATATGATGGATTGTTTCCCATTTATTTACACTAGACAGCCTGCGACACAGCAGTGGGAGTGTTGAACGTCCAGTCGTTGAACCTGGCTCGACATTTTGAGTTCCCGCCATTCACTCCTCCAATCTCAGTGCAATAAAAGACTCCAATGTTAGGTCTTGTTGTGTGAATTGACTGAAGGCAAGCTTCTATCACAGACTCTCCCAATGGCGCCACCTGCTTGTGTGTGCTTCTGGGCATCACACGACGATACTGTGCAGCGTGCGGCTGGTTCAGTCATTCTAAATTGTTGTCTTCACTATTGTGACCATGTTTAGTCTTCTGGACGGAATATTGTCAAAAACAGCGGGTGGTAAAAAAGCAGAATAATAGGCAGATTAGAAAATAGTCGTCACTCTTGGCAAGTGCAAAGCGGCAGCTCCAAATTCAGGTCAACACTAGCCGCGTCAACATTAGCCGCGTCGACATTGGCGCGCCGCACACATCTGCATACCGCTGAAAAAAAAGATTTGGGACTCGGCACGAGTTTGATCACTGCCATCTATAACGTGCACGTTCCAGATGCACCAAGAGCGTCATACACACATGCTCACGTACACACAATTACACAAAGTCTTATCTGCTTCTCCCCCTCTGCCATTGTTACCGGGCAGTAATCAATTATCCCAGCATGATGTCATCCTGCTCACCCTCCCCCATACTGTTCAGCTCTCCTCCACTGTGCCGGCTGTTCCGTCCTGGAGTGCATCAGGTCAGGAGTGGAGCAGCAGCGAGGTAGGAAGAGAGAGAGAGAGAGAGAGAGAAAAGAAGCAAACCTAATCCTAAACATTCATGGGAGACGGCACTTGAAGAATAATCACATCTGTGTTTTCCATTTCCTGGACACCCTTAGCTACGTTGTTTACATACATGTAGGAAATGCACACTCGTACATCATGAGTGGTGATCTGATTAGCGCTGCATGAATCCTGTACACACTGACTCATCTGGTCCCCGGGCTCGGGGACAGGATAATTGAATGAGGGACAGTAATGAAGAGAAAGCGGCGGCAACATGGAGGGCAGCCCAAGCATCTGCCCTTTCAGGGATTGCCTCTGCCGTTTGCCTGCGAAGAAATAACACTGCCATTATCACGCCATCAACGTGACTTCACACCATATCAAGCGCAAGCCACACGCGATCACAACATCGCGGACTCGTTAATTAGTTCGGCAGGCGACGTCAATTGAGCGACCATGTGTGGACTTGTTTTTTTTTTTCAATGCAGGATACAACGCTCTGAGGTGAACCTTGCCGTACTGGCGAGGCAGAGTGAGGCTGGGAGCCGCATGCCGTTCTATCACTGTATGCAGAGCAGAACCCTCCAGCAAAATGAGGATAATCCACTTAGCCTCTCTGTGTGTCAAGATACCAACTTGCCCTGGTTTCCTGCTGCTGCTGCGTGCACGACGGCTCGTGTAACAGAGAGCAAAATGTGCATCGATCAACTGCAACCCGCATAAAGGAGGACGACAAAGTGAGAAAACAGGAAGTGCGTGTACGTGATGAGGAGACAGATCGGCCCATTGGGTAATTATTTCATTTTGTTCAACAGAAAAAAAAATAAAATCGCCAAAAACACTCAGCTGTGAAACGTGGCAGGACTTGATCTTCTTGAGTTAGCGCCTCTTTTTGGAATCCATTTGGTCTTGTATGGCTTAAATTGTACATCTCTGGTTAGACCTCAAGTACTTCCATCCCGAAGATGAAGAAGACATCATCCCCTCCTGTACAGCTAATCATCAGTCTAATGCGTGGTGGGTAACAATTGCACTGAAAAGAGCCTTTCAGTGCAATGAGCGTGTTGAATTCAAGGACTCCAGGAAAAGTGCTGCACTTTTGCAGCAAAGGGGTTCAATTCGGAATCTCAGTCTAAGAGGAGGATGAAGCTGGGAGACATGTCGAATACCAGGGATAAAGATCTTGGCAGCAAAGCTATTGCTTGCCCCATCAAGGTCGAATGATACCATCTAGTTGGCGATCTACTCTGATATCAGGTGACGGCGTGTGTCAGTGTGTCTGAGCCAGAGCGACTCGTGCGATCGATCTCCTCGTCCCTCCGTAAAACTGAGACCCATTAAAGCCATGCCGCTATCATGCCAACTAACTAACTGCCATAGATACCTCTTTAGTACAAACAATATGGCAACAAAAATATATTCATTAACCCTCAACTTGAACCTTCAATTGATGAATAAATGTGAATCCCCTTACACTAAAATTGTCATTTGAGTCACAGTATGCAGGCCACAAGACATCATCCAATGTCTCCGCTCAATAGCCTTCTCATCTGGCTCCAGTCTCTGAGACAGGATGGAGAGCGTTCAGCTTTGTAGCTGAGCGAGTGCCAATCACATTAGCTACAGACCAACAAACCCCAGAGGAGAACCCAAACACTTCAGTGTGTTTATTTATGTGTATTGGCCACAAGGGATTCTGGAAAACAAGATATCTATCTATCGATCTATACATCTATCTATCTATCTATCTATCTATTGCAGTTTTTTGCAAGCACAATAAATGTGGGCCACACACAGATTTGTAAATGACCAGGCACTGCTGAGTGTGTCGCCTATAAATAAAAATCACTGCCAGAGAAGCAAGAGATCCAGAGCCAGTGGTCTCTCTGCCATGTTGCGTTGCCAAGTGTCTGATGGCGAGGCGCTAATCATAGTTGCCGGAAACGTGCAAACACGGTGAAAAGTTATTTCCGGTGAGCTGGCAACATGCTAGCGTAAAATGAATTACAGGGGCACCAACTGCCTCTCCAGTGTCCGTGGCAAAGCGTTCATTCTTGCCTTGAGGCCGCGGCAGAGACAACGAGCACCTCCATCCTTCTCATCCTGCCCCCTCGTTGCTCTCACACATCCATTTTTCTACCGGCTCTCTCTCCGACCTGTCCGTCATCTGATGCAGCCATCTACCCCGGGCTGTGCTCCTTCCTCCTTCGAGTGGCCTATCACCATAGAAACAGACAGCCGTGACAGGTGGAGATAGCAGGTAGTGCGGCGATGCGTGACTCCCAGCGGGACTGCGGAATGCCGGCGCTACAGAATGAGAATGAGCAGAGCGCGCTCTCCCCTGCCGGCCCGCATGTGGACGCCGCGCACGTTCAATTCACCCGCGGGCCCGTCGACGAGGGGGTCGGCGCTTTATCTGAATCCTCCGCACGTAGCACAGCCACATGGCCGTTGTTTAACAATGAGGCTGGAGAGATTGATTCCATCCTGGGTGTTGTTCAACCGTGGTTGATTGCACTCTACGGCCGGGTCTGCGCCAGGGCCAATCCGTCATGTCATTAGGGGGCTGCACTCTACAGCAACAAGAACCAACAATAGCACGGTAACAGAAGGCATGACACTTTCTTCTTTTTTTTTTTACATGCAACATGCCGCCAGTTCACAACTGATTGACATGCGTTGCAGACACACGTGCCTTGTTGCTGCCGCCCATGAAATTACGCGCACTCTATGACACCCGCCTTCCCGACAACCGACGGCTCATCCCTGGGTGGATCTCTGCACGCTCGACCATTGCAGCGGTCGAACCACGTGGATGTGCGGAGTGAAGAAGAAGAAAAAAAAAAAAAGCTACACAGTCCCGTGCCGCAGGGCAACGCGGAGTGCAAGCTCAGCCCCGTGGCACCGGCAGAAAAGTTATCAAAGGGTCGCGGGTATTGTAGTGAAGGGGAGGAGCGCTGCGCAGGCATCATCTGTTAATGAGGCAGACGACTCACTTCTCTTTTGAAAAAGCTTTGGCCGTTTGCCACGCTGAGACGGCGGCGGAGACTGTGGGCACACGAGACACAGAGCTTGGAGATACGAAACGCTCCTCTGAGACTTACCATGAGCAAACACACGGCAGATTCGGGCATGAGCTGGACAGCCATGATGGGATGGTCCTGTGGTTTGTGGTTCTGATGGACGAAGTGCTGGCGATGTCCTGGAGGGATGATCTTCCTTCGTCCGCCTTTCTCCCTCCTCCTGCTCCTCTTCGCCGATCCTCAATCAGGACCGGGTGCTCACCTTTGTCCAGATGAAGTCCTTACCCAGTCCCGACCAACCACCCCGCGGCCACTTTCTACGTGTCCTCGGCAACCTCTGTGGATGCTGCAGACAGCCTTGGGGCTCTGACTGCACTGCCGTTGTCCCCAGAGAGCCTGTGACTCCCCAGTCAGTCCCTCTGAGACTCTTCAGCCAGAGCAGAAAGCGACGTCTCCTCTTCCAGCCCCTTTGATCTGGGAGCCGAGTGGACCCCCCCACCCCCTCGCCACTCCTCCTTTCACTTTCAGAGACACTCCCCACAGACCCCCGCGTCCACCTCCCTCAAACCCCTGTGACTCCTCACTTAAATGCTCCCCTCCCTCTTGTCTCTGCCTCCTGCCTCCCTTTATTCAGTCCACTCTCCTCCGCTCAGCACAAAGCCCGGCACGCTCGTAGCTTTGTCCACCCCGTCCTGTCGCCGCTCCAGAGGGTGTAACCTGAATCAGTGATGCTTCCCCCCACTCTCCCACTGCGACCGGAAAAGGCAGACGCTCACCCCTACACTCAGCGGTCCGGCTCGGAAAAAAAAAGAAAAACAAAAAGACCGGCTTCAGACTAGAGAGCTCTGTCCTCCAGCAGTGTATCAAGATAGGATCTGAGAGGAGAGGTAATAACGCAGGGAATATCCTCCAAAGGAGAGAGGTGGAGGCACGGTAGTGGTGAGAGCAGCCACTGGAGAGCGAGATCCACGCCGTGCAAGTGTAAATGAAGGTGGGTGGGGATGAGGGAGGGGAGAGAGCAATGGAAATGCAGCAAGCGGGAGCAGACCGCGCCTATCACCGCCGAGGCAGCAGCGCGGGATGGGAGTAAATACACCTCGCCTCCATTAATGTTGCATGCGCAAAGCGTGTAGCACATGTGAATCTGGATCTGCATTGGCTTGTCATGATTAGAGGCGCGTCTGCTCCAGTCTGCCATTTGAGCGCAGTGTTTGGCATCAATAATTCAACAGTTTAGGCAGAAAATTATCTCAGCTTGGCTTTTGTCTCGTGTGTGGGAGAAAAAAAAAAAAATCATGGGGAGCCAAGTCATGAAAAAAAAAAAAAAAAAATCATAAATCATGTCATCATACAGCATTGTTGGAGCAATGTGTAGTATATTGACAAAGGAAAAAAATGGATTTAGTAAATTAAACTGTGGACACTGGTAGCAAACAAAGGGTTTTCTTTGGCAGCAACTTGTCCTACTGACCTATTATGGTTTAATCACCAATATTACTCTAGTATTGATAACTGAAATTAGTCCTAATTAAGTTAATATATCAGTTTGATCATTTTAGTACAACACATTAGTTCCTTTCACAAATGCACCTATTTTAAGTGTAACTTAGAGTTTAAAAATAAAAAATAAATAAAGGTTTGGATTTTAAATAAAGTAAAATTTTTGCATAACAATTTAAAATTCTATTTAAAATATGCAATACTTAAATATTAATTCTTCACAAACAATCAACGCAGTAAACAGTTTGCTTTAAAAACCTTTTCAATCCGGTCGGTCCAGATCCCCTTTTTCGTGGGGAGGCCACTTTGCCCCTCCACACGAGGTGTTCATTTGATTGTATTTAAAAAAAAAAAAAAAGTTTCTGGGGAGGAAGAAAAAGGTTGGAATAGAACGAAGGAGAATAGAAAGTATGTGTAAGAGACACTACACAAAAATAAAGTTCATTATATTATATATTATAAAACAATGTAACATTGTAGTCATGTTTGTCGTACTGGATTGATTAAATTCAGCTATTTCAGTTTGTATACCCATTGAGCCAAATAAAGTTAAGCTAATGTTCTGTAATGTGCTACAAGTTTTTAATGAGGCAGCGAGCCATTTCGCTGACTTGTTAGCCAAAAGATTACGGTACATTAGGTTTGTGGGAGTGAGTCATTGTTTAGTATTGTTAGTGAGTTTAACTGCTGATGAGTATACTAGCTGCTAAGCAGGGCTGTTTTTCACAACCCCTTGCTTTTACGAGCCGTGCATACAATGTAATCAAGTGCTTATGGTCAAAACCAAGCAAGAGCAGATCAGGAACAGAGAAAACAGTGATGGGCTGACGGTAGATCAAAACTTTACCAGCATAGCACGTAGTGACTTTAAAAAGAAAAAGAAAAAAATCTTTAACAGGCGCTAAAATTGGTAGTGCACCTATAATGCACACGCACACATTACCCGTGACACTTTACCTGTTTGCTGCTTTAGTCGCACTAAACAAGTAACAACCAGTTCAGTAATAAAAGTGACATATTGGCAACAAAAACAGGAGAGCAGAGCTTCTAAATATGAAGTGCTTTCTCGACAGAATTCACCTTCCCGCTTTTGCTCACCTGACCATGCAGCTCCGACTGTCGCAGTCTTCAACATCCGGCAGTTTAGACCGCAGTATTAGCGCATTGCTGCCCTCCACAGGTAACCAAAGGCACTGTCCGTCTTCTGCCATAGGGGGTTGGAGTAATGGCGGCGCCCATGTCCCTGCAGTTCGGTACTCTTGCTAGAGTCACATAAGAATCAACTGGAATTTAGCATTAGCATATAAATAACCATTATGGACGTTTGCAGCTAACATGCTAACAGTGGCCAGTCACGCCGGTCTCATTCAAAGAAACCCGTCACCATACGTTCACATTTCTCTGAATCTGAAAACATATATAAAACATATATAAAACACTCAGTGAAGTTCGGTAAATTTCGTCTCGCAGCACCCTTGTCATAACTCATAACTTCTTATCTCTGACTTCTTCCGCGTCCAAAAACCTGCTCCTGAATGTTAAGTGGCAGACCAAGGAGCGCCTGCGCCCTCTTGTGGCCGTTTTAATTGTAACTGCAACATATTAAATCGGACTACATCGGGAACCGAGTATAATTCATTTAAACTAATTTGAGTTCTTCTTAGAAAACAAAACAAAACAATAATAATAATAATAATAATAATAATAATAATAATAATGGGGGTACAATGATCACATGGACATTTTCTTTTACTCTCTAATTTTTAATGCCTTTAATGTCAACTCCTTTCTACGTCTCACTATATTACAGAAAACATATTGATCTCTAACTTTTTAAATATGATCACGCAGAATTTCTTTTACGTCAAAAGACGACAGACTGCAACCCAAAAAACACTGTCACACTTCCACTTTGTCTATACCCCTTCGGTTGCAGTGACAGCATGTTCTGTTTTTCACCACATGTTGTTGGCAACATATGAACTGCAGGCACACACACACACACACACACACACACACACACACACACACACACACACACTTTATTAATTTTTCATTTTCACATGCTGTTGAGGCGGTGATTTCAGTCGTGCCTCTGCATGTTCGTTTATTGACCACGAGGAGGAGAAGAGGTTTCAGCAATCAATGTGGTTTATTCAATATACAAGAAATTGAACAGAGCTTCGGGCCAAACTCCCCTATCCCTACTCTATCAGAGAATAGCTGCTCTCTCCCTTGCCAAGTTATTTTTTATACATGACATGTTTTGCACTGCCGTAGAGGCACTGTCCTGTCTTCTCGAGAATGGGTTTGTGAGAAAGTGAGCGATCTCCGCCTCCCCTTCTCACTGTCTTCCCCCACGAGGACGCGGCGTGGCGTGGCCCGCACGGGAGAGCGAGCGAAAGGGACGCTGTTTTACGCGTGCGTGCACACACACACACACACACACACACACACACACACACACACACACACACACACACACACACACACAGGGTTGTGTAGGGGATTTTTTTATTTAGTATATAATACGGTTCTTGTGCCCTGCCGTGCTTTGGGGCGGAGGAACGGGTGACGTGAGCAGGGTGTCGGCGTCGGGAGCGCGGAGCACCGCGACTCCCATTCTGTCCCATTTCCCAACCTGTAACAGTTTGTGCACTGGTCATTTATCTCTCACCATCATCTGTCACCATGCTGCTCACCCACACCTCACCTGCATCTGCTTAGTCCCGGTCGGCTCCGCTGCTCCTGGGCGGAAGCGCGCGCCGCTGCAGGGGTGGGGTTTTATGGAGCGCCGGCTAAGTGGAGTAGCCCATTGCCGTAAGGGGGGGGGGTGTTGGTTTTTGTTTGGAATATGTAATTAAGGGGAGAATGTAGGGTTTACTTGTATTTAAGGGTTTGTGTGTTCAGGGGGAATTGCGTTCTGTTTATTGAAGGGTTTATTTCTTTGTGTTATTGTTTTGTTTTGGAAATGTTCATTTTGGTCGATGTCACCACGGTTAGTGGGGCGGCCCAATTGGCCATATGATGCTGCCCTCTATAAAGAGCGCTCATTTTGGTGTGGGAGGGAGAGCTGACTAGTCTGGTGAGAGACTAGAGGACTTATGAAGCTGTCGCCTGGCGTTTATTGATGGTCCAGTGGGGGGCTAAAAGAATAAAACTTAATTTCTTCCTGCAATTGAGGCTGCCTGCCTCCTCCTTCTACTCCACCACCTCAATCCGGTCGCTCCAGATCCCCTTTTTCGTGTGGAGGCCACTTTGCCCCTCCACAGGGTTCCTCTGCAGTTTGACCGTTTGCTGCTGCATCATCTGTTGACCACACTCACAAAGAATACATTGTGCAGACAAAGTCTTAAGCATCACCTCTGCTTCCTGTTCTATTGAGCGCTTATTTCCTGAGCTAAATGGCACATGTGAGCAATGTATCCACAATGCTACAGTGCACAACCATATGTGGTGGTACCTTTGCAACAGAAGTCCCAAGAGCTGTGAGTGATGGAGCATTTCAAACAAGCCTTGACTTGCCCTTGCGGTGAATTCTTCAGGTGGCTTCGAGGGATGTAGATGTTGAAGGAGTCTTCGCTGACACCAACGTGGTTGTATAAAAAATGGTTTATTTGCAAAGAAGTCAGGAATCAAACAGGCACCATGGAAGCCCGGGGATGTCTCTTGGCCAGATGTGAGCAACTCCAATGATCCTCAGTAACCTGAGATGAAGATACTAGGAGTGGGGGAGAATGTATACATTCCTTAGTTGCACCCCCAGTGTCCATCTGGTTATGATTTGATGGCAGTGGACACAGGAATTCCACTGAGCAGGCCGCTTTGCCGGAGGCGCCATATGGAAACAAAGATGCCTTATGTGAAGAAGTGCAGCAGAGTCACTTCTTAGTTCAAATGAGTACATATACCTAAGTTCAGATACTACACCCTTATAATGAGTTAACCGAAAGAATGCGCAAGCATTTCCCTTCTAACATCATCAAACATGGGATCATTGGGATTCAAACAGCCATCCCTTTCAAATCACCTCCACATCTTTTTTTTTTTTTTTTTTTTTTTTGAGGGGTAAACCACCACGGAAATGACATCCGAGCTCCCTCCAACAGCTGTCGCCCCTCCCCTGAAAAACTTTCATCAGGCATGTTCCGTCTCAGCCTTGTGGTGAACAGAGCTCTGAGGCTTTTCTTCAGGAACAGCTCAATCAGCGGTGAGTAGAAAATGAGCGCAGTTGAAACCAGTTGCAAGGCATGCAGCTGTTGAGAATAGTCATTGAAGTGCTTCGGGTTTGGTAGGCCTTTATTAAAAAAAAAAAAAAAAAAAAAAAAAGTAGACCCTTTGTCTGAGTTCAGCGGGAGAAGGCAGCGATGGGTGACCTGGTTAACATGGTTGGTGATGATAGCTTGGACCAGTGGATATGTATTGGCTCCGGAGGATTCGGTGCAGTCTTCAAGGCTCATCACAAACACTGGGGCTTTGACGTGGCCATCAAGATACTTCGCGAGGATCCCCGGTATGAATAGCTGCATTTTTCTGTAATTAAATGTATACGTTGTAGAGATAAAGCATCTCTCTTTTTTCTCTCGTCATTTCCAACATTTCAAGGGATACTGAGCTGTGGAGAGAGGCTAAATACATGGAAAAAGCTGCCTGCAAGTTTGTGCTCAGGTTCCACGGTCTTTACCAGGGACGTATCCCACTTGTGGCGGCAACCACTCAATGGGGAATTGTGATGGATTTCATGGAAAGAGGATCAGTTCAGTCCCTGCTGACGTCCCTGTCTGGCCCGCCACCATGGCCCCTGGCCTTCCGCATAGTCCATCAAATAGCTCAGGGGATGAACTTTCTGCATTCACGGGAACTTATGCATCACGACCTGCATCCGAATAATGTACTGCTCGATGAAAACCTCAATGCCAAGGTAGTATTCCCTAATTTAATACTCATTACTTAGTCTAGACAACACATGTGTGCAGCAAGAAGGTTGTGTGTTTGATTTCTGGGCCATTTAGAGTTTGCAAGCTCAAAAGACAGATAAAAGGCATGCACTCTGGGTGAATTGGGAACTCTACATTGCTGTGAGAGTGTGAGTGTGCATGGTTGTTTGTCTCTCAGTGCTGGAACCCTGCCTTTGCCCCCAGGACAGCTTGGACAGGCTCCGACAATACCTACATGCCAGAGTGCAGTAGACGGTGAAAAAAAAATGGATTGATGGATGGATGTCATGATTTCCTCTTTCATGGTAGGTGGCAGACTTTGGGTTGTCCAGAGTTTCCACCAGTGTTTCGATGAGGAGCAGCGGAACAGACGGAGACAATGCAGGGTCTTACAAATACAAGCCCCCGGAGGCTTTCGACGAGTCGTACCAACCTAGTCGTGCCTACGACAGATACAGGTGACCTTTTTTTCTTTAAAAAAACAAAAAAAACAAAAACATTGCTCTTCTGAAGAATTAAAATGCATGCATTGCATGAGGTTTTAACATTTATATGTGCACTCCTTCTCTGTCTCTCTCAGCTATGGTATCCTGCTGTGGTCCATTCTTACCGCTAAAGAGGTTTATCCAGGTGAGGGATGGGTACCGAGCTAGGAGATACAGTGTTTTTTTTTTTCTTTTGCACACCTCATGCATTTGTAATGTACCATGTACCATGCACTGTTCGGTCTTACTCAAAACTTTGTGTTTCTGCAAGATGACGTCCCTTGCGACGCATCCAGAGTACAAGAGTAGAAAAACGGCAAGGATTTAGTTTTCTTAATTGTCTTTTGAGAACCCTAAGCAACAAAACAATTTCAATTTTCGTGCATGCCTCTGATGCAGAAAATCTTTTTACACTACTGCATACAATATGGCATTACGGAATGACCCACAATGCAACCCGGGTGGTCTAAGTGTCTAAATCTATTGTGGTTTGTACACTCTTTCTACATTTGCGAGCAAAATGTTGCGACTCACAGCGTCCCTCTATCCCAACAAGATCACATCATGTTGAAAATGAAAGCAAAAGAGAAAGGTTACATGTGATGAAAAGTTGGAGCAGTGATATGGAGGCCAGTACAAAAAGGAAGAAGCTGTTATTAACATTGATCTGTATGAAGTAGGGGCGAATCAGTGGAGCATTGACACTGAACTCCTGCCTTCTTTGGACGAAGAGAATATCCCTTGCTGTCAAGTGCACTGTTTGTACACATACTCTCATTTGACACACAGGGTGTGATTCCAGTCTTGTGGCTTTGAGGATCCAAAAGGGCGACAGACCTCGTCATGAGGACATCGACGTGGGGCAGGCAGACGGTTTGAAAGAAATGGTTGACCTCATGAAAAGCCTTTGGGATGGGAATGCCGCTAAGAGGTCCACTTTTAAAGGTTATTTTATTTCATAGGATGTTGGGCGCTGTTGTATTTGACTAGAGTCCATCTGAAAGTCTACACACTGCTGTTGTATGACCCTCATCAATCTCTTGTATTGCAATATCAATATCAGAGCTGTGTTTTACAAAAAATAAATCATTAAAAATGAATACAAATCTTTTTTTGTTGGTTATTAACTGTGTCTGGAACTTTGTCTTCTATTTCAGAATGCTGTGGAGTCACTGGGCATGTATTCTCATTGCACAAGGAGCAGATTCATGTCACTGTCCATGATGTTTTGAAGTTACTGGTATGACAAATGCATTTCCCCTTACAGTATTTTGACAGTTTTGAGCGAACATTGTGGTTTGTTTCCAACAGGTTCAATTAATTGTGTGTATCTATTTATATTATTGCAGGACTCAGAATCCAACGACCAACTGGTAACACCAAGGGTGCCCGGTCCTCCCCTTCACGAATCAGGTAGTCTCAACACATGTGATTGGTCAGTGAAAACAGGACACTCGCAATCAAGGGACATGGTGGGTTATGTCACAGCTAAGCGAGCGGAATTGCCCTCAGTGCAAGGATGTGGAACACCGCTGGACCTTCGCCCCACAGGAAGAATAGAAGACGTCTGGCGGTCAGTCAATCAGGTAATCTCATTAAATCAAGGACGCAGTGTCAGATTGTGTGAGAAACACAGCGCACCCACTCTTAGACTTTTTATAAATGTCCTTAAAGTTAATTCTCTCTCTAACAAAAAAAAACAAAACTGTATTTATCAGCATTCTAGAGTTCCAAGTCCTACAAGAGAGAAGAGCAATTATGATAAAGGTGAGTGGGAATTTGTCATTGTCATTTTAAATGAAAATAAAAATGGTGTCGTGACCATTCAATGCATTTGCATTTTCTTCTAAAAAAACAGCCCAGTTTGTTGACGACAACAGGGATGCGCTTATCCAGTCGGTCGCTGCGGTGATGGCTGTAACGGATGAGTTGAAACGTACGGTCCACCGTGAAATCTACAAGCGTATTTTCAAGGAGGAGTCCAGCGAGAACAAGATGAGACTGCTTTATTTGGATGTACTGGATGAGGGATCGGAGAGGGTCAAAGCAGCTTTCTACGACGCCGTGAGAAAACATCAGTTCGGTGCCATTGAGAAGCTCGGGGGAAACTGAGATGAAGCAGTCACACATGGCTTGACGTCAGGCTCACCGAAGAGATGCTCAAGTTGCCAAAACTGGTTTTGGAAAACTCAGTCCAGGGAAAAGGTGAAATTCTAAAAATAACTTTGCTCTCCTGTTAATCTGTGTAGTAGTGTGCAGTTTTTACTGTGAGCACAGCCTGTATTTAACATTCCTTTCCTCTGGGTTGGCCCCCTGCATTTTACCATGAAATGCTTCACTACAGACACTGTTAAACCTTTTGCAATCAGATTCCCCTTTTGGAAACAAAAAAAAACAACCTGAAACTCAACTAAACTGTTTGTTGTTGTTTTTGCTTACCATTTTTTTAGCCTCTTGTGTGTAGTTGACATGCTTTTTATTAATTTTGATCAACCTGAGGCAGAAGGACAATGACAGAGATACAAAGAGAAAGAGAGAGGGAGGGAAGAGAGAGAGGAAGAGAGAGGGAGAGAGAGAGGGAGAGAGAGGAAGCGAGAGAGAGAGAGAGAGAGGAAGCGAGAGAGAGAGGAAGCGAGAGAGAGAGGAAGCGAGAGAGAGAGAGAGAGAGAGAGAGAGAGAGACTAAGAGGCTTTTCTGGTTCACTTCCTCAGTAACTGTCACAAGCAGTCAGTCAGTCACCTGCAGATGATGCTGTCGAGGGCACCCCGGGCAACAAATTACTCGCCTGTCTCTGTTTTACTGTTGTTTGTTCCCCTCGTATTTATCCGCTGCCTCTGAGTCGCCTGCATTTTTACAAGAAGTAATGCAATAAAACTTTTTTAATAAAAAACTTGTACTGTACTTTTGCATGCCATAAAATTGACATTTCATTAAATTTGACAATATGTCGGAACTTTCTGTGTCTTCTGTGTCTTCACCACAAGTGCCATGTAGTACACACACACACACACACACACACACACACACACACACACACACACATCTATACTAGTCTTGTCCTCCGGATGGGCTGGGGTGGTGGTGGTGATGATGGGGCGTTCAAGTGCCGACTTGACCCTTCATTCTCCTCTTCAGGCCTACCGTCCCACCCCACCCAACACACACACACACACACACACACACACACACACACACACACACACACACACGCACTCACGCACACACCACACTCAATGTCACCCCACCCCATCCTGCTTTAATGCTTCCAATCCTCTTTGTGGGAGAGTGACGTCTGCTACTGTCAGAAACAGAGTTAAGCTCAACAGGCATCAGGAGGAGGGAGAGGAGGGTGGAAGAGAAGCTCCGCAGATAAGCAAACAAGCCTCCTGGGCCTCCTCTGGGACGCTGCCATCCAAGGCGGAGACCTGCTGATTGTTTTCCCACCAGGGGGAGGCTGCTCTCGTGCCTGAAGCCGGGAGCAGGCACAGGTAGAGTCGGCTGCACCAACAGGTTGGCTGTCTGAAGGGCCTCGTGGACACGTAACTCCAAGGATGAGAGCTTACAAAGTGGAATACAAACTCGCTTGCAGTCGACCGCTGGCGCTCTAGAGGGACCTTTGCTGCTTTGTGTCAAGACTTCAAAAAAAAACAACAACTACCTGAACGACTTTGGCCGTCGCTACGGTGCTGGCTTCGAAACAGGCGGCAAGACGGCCTCCCTCCATGTCAGGTGCGTCTGAGAGGTGTTTGTGTGAGCGCGTACGCAAAAGTGTACGCGTGTGAAAAGGGTGAGGCGTGTACTCGCGAGGACATCGTGGAGGTCGTAGCCCTGGATCTCCTGGAGATGGAGGGTCATGGTTATGACCGCTTCGGAGACGGGGAGAGGGACAATTACCAGATCGACTACCGGAGGATCGTCGGCGACATGGAGCCAGCGAGGCCGCGCGTCTCAAACCGGGAGGGCGAGCAGCCCCACACCTTCGGGGCCTACGCTCACCCGACGCCCCACGGCCACGAGACGGCAGCGCAGCGGTACAGCGCCACGCGCATCCAAGCAGGGTACGAACCAGAGAGGTCAGTCCCAAGCTCTCGCTCCGTCACGCACTGCACCTCTTTGACACTGGCCCCCGCGTGTAGGGGGGCCGGGGAAGCGGGTTGTTTTCACTCTCTAGAATCATGAGCTGTGCACTTCCACAAGTCCATTTGGCGGCTACCTGGGCAACCAACCAAATCCTCTTAGCTGGAGAGCTGGAGTGCTGCGCGGCAAGGGCGTGTATATTTCGCTCGCGTTTCCTGTCTGGACTCTCGCTTTTAATAGGATGAGTAAATGACACACAGGTCAAGACCGAGCCGCTCAAAGGAGGGTTTTTTCTACCTATTCTTAAATTTACAGACCTGGCCGACTTCAAAACTGTGCAAACACTGTTTCAAGCGAAGGAACTGATTGTTTAAGGGGCTCGTTTAAATTTAAGCATAGAAGAGTTCACACTGATATGAGAGGGTTTTGTATTTCATTTTGTGAAGTGAAGCAGTGGAATGGTTTGCATGAGAATCTCAAGGGATGTCCGAACATGAGGCAGTTTAAAAAGTTTTACAAAGATATTATTTTAGCCCAGTACAAAGAGGCATTTGGTTAGAATCCTGGCTGTCCAATTTGTTGTGGAGTATTTGTTGTTATTATGGCTATTATTGTTGTGTTGATATTAATTATTATTAGTCTCATCATTACTTTGACAGTATTCAATGTTATTAATTCAATTTGTTTGGTTGTTGTTTCTTTTTCTTTTTCTTATTAATATGAATGACTATTTAATTTTGTCCTCCTAATTGTTGCACAACTTTGCCCTGAGGGAAAGGGGGTGAGATTTAATAGGTTTTGCTTCGTGCCACTCCTTTTCGAATATGCTTATGTTCATAATTATTTATAATAATTATTATTTCTTGGGTGTTTGACACTATTTCTTTTATATTTTGCGTAAATTGTTTTGTTGGTGTGCACAGAGGCTATTCGAAATAAAAAAAAAATATTCATTCATTCGTTCATTCATTCATTCATTCAAATCTGTCATTTCTGCTCATGATCAAACCTGATGGTTGCCTCTTGTGTAAATGTGCATTTTCCTGTTGCAGTATGGCAGACTACCTCATCAGCGGAGGCACCGGCTACGTCCCCGAGGACGGACTGACAGCCCAGCAACTCTTTTCAATCGGCGACGGGTTGACTTACAAGTAACGAACGAACGTTTACCCCACGTTTCATCTTGTGATGCCGCACACTCGCACCGCCTGCGCATCAGAAATCAGCGCACGGATTATAATGCATGTATACATTTTTGCCCTTGCACGCGAGTGTTACGCAATGTCTTCCATTAAACGCTCAGCGCGGCGGGCGATGACACATCTGCTTGGGTTTTAACATGGAGGATTATGATGAGTGATGCTCTTTCCAAGGATGACTTTTTATGAGTGGTGTCGCCGACATTAAATGTGTCGTTCCGGTGGGTGACCCGCCGACAGATTACGTCCACTGACAGTCTGGGGACAAAAAAAGAAAAAAGAAAAAAAAAAGAATAAATAAATAATAACTATCCGTTTCATAAGAGAAGTGATTTCAAGGGCAGAAACAAATTGTGCAGAATCCTCAAGGACTGAATTTGATGTGTGTTGCTGTTTCTCCCCACAGTGACTTTCTGATCCTTCCTGGTTTCATCGATTTCATGTCTGATGAAGTGGTGAGTACCATTTCTCTCTCTCTCTCTCTCTCTCTCTCTCTCTCTCTCTCTCTCTGTCACTCTCACACGCACACACAGGTCACATTCAGGTTGTCACATGAGGGGGGGGGGTCAGGTTCAAGTTTTTCCCCTGTTCATGCAGCATCTGTTTTTTATTATTTTGATCTATTGATTTGTTTTTAAAGGATCTAACGTCTGCGTTAACGAGGAAGATCACTCTGAAGACGCCTCTCATTTCATCTCCCATGGATACAGTCACAGAGTCATCCATGGCCATCGCCATGGCAGTGAGTACGCACTTAACGCACGGTGCACACGCCCCATGCAAGCGCGCACACGCACCGTCACTAACGAGGCTCTCGGGTTGACGCCTCGGCCCAAAGTGGCAAATGCACATTCATATTGACGGCGCAGTTTGAAACTTTTACAAGAAACACAAATGGCCGTTGTGTTTTCATCTGCAACAATGGTCATTCATATTTACATTCAGAGAGGTCTCACCTTACGGTGTCGCCACATACCTGCTTTTGTCCAGGACATTTTTGCGCTCGCGGGTTTGTGATTTTACCCACAGCTGTTTTTAAGAAAGATGTGAGATCATCGGAGAACACAGCTGAATTTTACATGTGGACGTTAACATTTGTTTTCAGATTATTGTTTTACATATTCAGTGAGCAGAACTCATAACTTTGTTCCCCCCCTCTCTGTTGTGTTTGACGGGACAATTTCAGCTGATGGGCGGGATTGGAATAATTCACCATAACTGCACTGCCGAGTTCCAGGCAAATGAAGTGCGCAAAGTCAAGGTGAGACAGACAAAGTTGGAAGACAAATCTATCTATCTATCTATCTATCTATCTATCTATCTATCTATCTATCTATCTATCTATCTGTCTATCTGTCTATCTACCTATCTATCTATCTACCTACCTATCTATCTATCTATCTACCTATCTATCTACCTATCTATCTATCATGTCATATCGAAGTGCAATCAATGGCTAAACACTGTGATTGCCCCCAACAGAAATTTGAGCAAGGCTTTATAACAGACCCCGTGGTGATGAGCCCCCGGCACACGGTCGGCGACGTGTTCGAATCGAAGATCCGCCACGGCTTCTCTGGGATCCCAGTGACAGAGACGGGCCAGATGGGCAGCAAACTCGTCGGCATCGTCACCTCCAGAGACATAGACTTTCTGTCGGAGAAGGACCACGACAGACCCCTGGAGGAGGTGCGTGCTGGGCTAGTCGATGAAACTGCAGACTCCAAGATGGCGGCCCGTTCACCTCAGTGAAGTTTCTCACCCAACGCATACGGCGAAAAAAGTTTTCGACTTCCGCGTTAATGGGCCCATAGAGCGTGCGCAGTATCTTGCCTCTGTAACTCACATGATCTATTTGGCCAATCAGAACCACTCTGGAGAACGTCGCTTACAGACACGTCAGGACGCAGCCAGTCAGAACGAGCTCAGACACAGCAGCACGTACGACGTTGTGACGTCACGCTGGGAATAAACTATTATCTGGTGATTTTCGGGCCTTTATCATTTTTTTAAATGACTAGAAAACCATAATTTAAAAAATCTACTACACAAAGATTTGCTATGAGTAGTGTTTCAGATCCCAGTCGTCCTGTCAGCCGTTTTAAATGTGTTTATTTTTGTATTGCGGTCTATGGGGAAAATGCTTTTTGGGCCCATGGGATTTTTTTTGCTGCAGTACTTCGAGTGGCCACTGGGAAGCATCGTTGCGCCGAAAAATTGCCAGTCCTGTATCCAGTCCTTATGATACATCCATGGTTTCAGGCTATGACGAAAAGGGAAGACCTGGTCGTCGCACCCGCAGGAGTCACGTTAAAGGAAGCCAACGATATCCTCCAGCGCAGCAAGAAAGGTGCAGCCAAGTGGATCCATGCTCTAAATAGGAAAACAGCATTTGTTGTTTTGCTCCGCTCATTGTCCATCTGCTCTCATGCTCCCAGGAAAGCTCCCCATAGTGAACGACAGTGATGAGCTGGTGGCCATCATTGCTCGCACTGATCTCAAGAAGAACAGGGACTACCCGCTGGCCTCCAAGGACTCTCGGAAACAACTGCTGTGCGGAGCTGCTATCGGCACAAGGGAGGACGACAAGTACAGACTGGACCTCCTCATGCAGGCGGGGGTGGATGTGGTGGTCCTGGTAGGTTTCTGTTTGCCAGCTTTTGGGAAATATATAATTGTAAAGATAGTTTAAAAAAAAAAAAAAAAAAAAAGACTTTTAAAAGCCTTTTTCATTGTTTGCTTCGTCACGGATCCTTAAACTGCTTCTTTGCATTTCGCAGGACTCCTCTCAAGGCAACTCCGTGTATCAGATCAACACGATCAACTACATCAAGCAGAAATATCCCGAGCTGCAGGTCGTCGGCGGAAATGGTGAGCTGACCTTTTAGTCCTTAAGCCGTCCACCCGCCGCTGAGCTCTTCCTGAAACTTCCTGCTTACCTGCAGTGAGATCCGTCTCGGGGATTGACTTCCTTTCCTTGCCTCTGTCTCTCTCCAGTGGTCACAGCTGCTCAGGCCAAAAACCTCATCGACGCCGGCGTGGATGCGCTGAGGGTGGGCATGGGTTGCGGCTCCATCTGCATCACCCAGGAAGGTATGATTTTAAAAAAGAATCTGCTACGGTGTCACGATAAACCGTCAATGAAGCAAACAAACAAGCAAACAAACTGAAAAACGCTGCTCTTACTTCTCAGTGATGGCATGCGGACGACCCCAGGGCACCTCAGTGTACAAGGTGGCAGAGTACGCCCGGCGCTTTGGAGTCCCGGTGATTGCTGATGGAGGAATTCAGACTGTTGGACATGTGGTGAAGGCTCTGGCCTTGGGAGCTTCTACAGGTAAATTAATATTCCATTATAGACAGACAGACAGACAGACAGACAGACAGACAGATTGCAAATACGGTACAAATATCCAAATTTCAGCACGTGTGATTTGGATTCTCTGAATCTTATGGTTTTTAATTTCCTGTTGTCTTCAAATTCATATTTGTTTATTTTCCTTCCACACTCCCACCACCTAGTGATGATGGGGTCCTTGCTTGCTGCAACCACCGAGGCGCCGGGAGAATACTTCTTCTCAGATGGCGTACGCCTAAAAAAGTACAGAGGAATGGGCTCGTTGGATGCCATGGAGAAAAACAGCAGTCAGAAACGATATTTCAGGTCGGGCGGCGAGACTGTCGATTGTATAGATGATTATCTGCACTGGCATTGGGCTGTAATGCTGAAAAAAACTGTCGTAATAATACAACAACAAAAAATTGTCTGTTTTGTTCTTCTTCTCTATTTGGTTGTCGTGTGTCCAGTGAGGGAGACAAGGTGAAGGTTGCTCAAGGTGTCTCAGGATCAGTGCAAGACAAAGGCTCCATACACAAGTTTGTTCCTTACCTCATCGCTGGCATCCAACATGGCTGCCAGGACATTGGTGCAAAGAGTTTGTCGATCCTACGGTAGGGCGTTACATTGGACATTGCGTGTGGACGTTCGGTGCGACGGACGGGAGTTTGACCTGGATTGAGTGTGCGTCTTTGCGACAGGTCGATGATGTACTCCGGAGAGCTGAAGTTTGAGAAACGAACCATGTCGGCTCAGATGGAGGGAGGGGTCCACGGCCTCCATTCGTAAGTCTGACCTCTGACCCCTGTATCATTCCCACATACACTGTTGTTACCTCTAATGTCTCTTCTGAATAATTTTCATTTTGAGGGGCCCAGTGTGTAACATTTACAGGAATATATTGGCATTAAATATAAAAATAAAAAATTCAACTTAGTTATATAGAGTTAGTCAAGGTGAATAACTGCTGTCTTTTAATTTGCTAATAAGAAACATACTATACAGACTACTGATATACAAATATGATATTATTATTAACTATTAATTCTATCAGTATTACAACTTGTACTACTGTTTTTACTGATATCTTTATCAACATGTTGCTGTTACACATTTTGTCCAGAAGGGAGCAGTCTAACAATGTTGGCAGCAATAAATATGTCCCGTCAACACGTCTGTGTGGAGTTCTCTAGTCTAAAATTCCACACCCTCAGGTGTGTGTAGTGTTCCAATGAAATGGAAAACTAAATACTTCCTCCTCAATTTTGTTGATGGGCCTCCAAAAAGTCAATTTGTTTTGGGATAGTTGGATCTAAAGCTACTTATGCAACTATATCTTACACACTGGACCTTCAAATGGCTCTCAGCTTTAATTGCAAGCCTTTCGCTTTGTCGACTAAACCCAATACAGTCCAAGGGAAAGTCACTTGTCTGTTGTTAGAAGCGTCAAAATTGTCTCTTCTTTCCCTTTTTTTCTTTGCACATGCTATCACTTTAGATATTCTTTTGTGCCATGTAAGTACATCTCATCTGGTCCTCCCGCCTCAGTGTCTCTCATTCATTGTGTGTTCACCCAAGATTCATTTGGCACAGGCGAGGTGGCAGCTCAACCGAGAAATTCTGAAACTGTGTTTTGTTTCTCCCGCATGCCTAGTTATGAAAAGCGGCTCTATTGAGGTGGGGGGAAGAGGAAACACTCGACAAGGACCAGACGTTCCGACAACCATTAGCAGGCACATGTGATCGGCAGCCTGCCAAAATGTGGCAAATGCTGTGAAACATCCACATCCTCTTAACTTGCAAACCTATCTTTAAGTCTTTCAGAGGCAAAATGAAGACTTCAAAGAGTCAAAACTGTTTGTCTGTGCATCCATGCCCATTATAAAAGCTCTCTGTCCTTCTCCTGCTACTCATGGTGCAACAGAATTTGACATGATTAAATAAATTGACTCTTCAGAGGTAATAACTAATCTTACTCTACGGTGACGTCTTAGAGTTTTTCTAAATGTGTTGGATATTTACCAATCCCAGAGGAAACAATTAGAAATCCTTTTTTCCTTGTTCTGCTAAGATCCACCTGTTCCTGCAACCACAAGGCGGCGCAGTTGTACCCCGTACAGATAGGAAAAAGCAACCATGCGTGTCTCCCTTTGGATTTTTCTCTCATGTAAAGCTACATGCCATGTTTTACAATCAAAGGGATCAACTGGCATAAAATTGAATTTTAAAAAAATCACCCATTTTTTGGCTGACTTCACTGCTGGTGTAGACATTTTTTTTTTGTCACATGGCATGTAAATAAGTAAAATAAATAAATTAAAGTAAGTAAATTAGGTCTACAGAGCCCATTCAGTGGGGGAATGAAAGAGAGATTTTGACTATAGAGAAACGTTAACAGCTTTTAACGTGATTATTTTTGTGAGACAGTAAAAGACATCTTTGGATTTATATGTCACTGTATGACTGACTCTTCCAACAATATCCAGATGGGTGGTTGTACATGGTGATTGTATTTGACTTCTGTGATCCACCAGCCAAAGGATTTTAGATTATATTATCAACTGTAAATAGCACTGAATAAAACTCATTTTGACAAATGCAGTGTGCTATTTTTTAATAGTCCTTTTTATTTTCCAGAAACGTATGAGGCAAAGCGGACCATGCTCTCTGGATTTCAACAGTGTAGTAGAGGCATGATAACTATATTTTAGCCCACCCAACACACACACACACACACACACACACACACACACACACACACACACACACACACACACACACACACACACACACACATTTAAGACTTCGCTTGAATAGCCATAAAAATTAAAAAAAAGTAAGCTATCGACATCCAAACATACTTTACTACTAATCAGGAAACTAAAATGTTTCCTCTTTATTTCCTCTTTGAAAAAGAATCTCAAGTTCCCTTTGGAAGCTTTACCCTCGAAAAATGTCAGTCAAGCAAATATTAAAACTCTTAACTACCTAATTTCATACCACACACAGCTTGTTCGATTTTTGAAATGATTAAATATCTAATATCTAAGCATAAATTAAATTAATTAAATTACATATACTTATGTTACATCTATCATATATATATAAAAAAAACCTTATTACTGCATAGAAAAGAGTGTAGCAACAAGTACTGGTCACTTTAGAAACAAGGGATCTAATTGTTTGATCTGTATTGTCAATTTCCTTTCTATTAGCTCTGCTGTTTATTCAATGTATAAAAGTGTCATCATTTCCAATGATGTTTTTTCTATTTAACTTCATTTGTCTATAGTTTATTCTGTTAAAGATAATGTACATTCTGATGACAAGTGGCCTTTTAGTGCCTTTTATAGTTCGATGGTGTCGCTGCAAACACTAAAAGCATCAATCTGTTTGCACACATTTACAAATTCTGCCTGTACAGCCAGATCCCATTCCAGCTGTTTGCTTTCACTCAGTTGTTTGGTGCTAGACAGCCTGCCTGATCCTCGACTGTCTTGGGAGGCCAAGCTCAGGGTTCGGTACCGCCTGTGGTAAGATAGGTGTGGAATCGCTCGCGGGAGGTTGCTCTGGGCAAAGTGTTGACCTCTGTTGGCCCAGGAATTCGATCGTAGCTTTGCTGTCTCCTTGGGTTTGCACAAACCTTGTGTGGAACTGGACACACTCCCTTTCCAATCCCATAGCACTGGCGACTTTGGTGGCTTGTCCTGGGGTGGCAAGGATTCATGTGGCTGGGAGGGTCTTGAACCAGGCAGGGTGTTGTCTTGATCCACATCTCCGCAGGAAGAGGTACGGAATAGTGCATTTTCCACAGACTTGGGCCCTTGATGTGATATATTTTGACCATGAGAACTCAAAGAAAGACTAGAGGTGGCTTGTAATAATCTCGGCAACCCAAAAATGCTATGATTGAAAAGGGATTCGTTGAACAAAGCCTGGTCAATGCTGCGAGACAAGTTTATTGGAGATGGAGGCCGCAGGTCGATAGTGGAATCGGTCTCCTGCCGGAGGCTATCCAAGGATGATCGTGTAGACTCGACTGTAGTTTTAAGTTTATGTGGTAGGCTTGGAGGTGTGGGGAGAGGTAGAGCAGTGTTCTGAGTTTGGCTGGACTTGGGAAAGCAGTCTATTCCATTTCCAGAAGCATCTACCATTGAGATAAGAGGTAAAGCCTCTGACTGGCCCTTTGTGGTGACATTGCAGATCACCAACTTGTCCTGTGTCCTCTGGGACCAGGAGTCGTGGGAGGACAGAACGGGAGAGTTGGCACCTCCCTGAGATGGCAAGGTGAGTCCTCGGGGAGGGGAGCTGCAGGAGAGACGGGACCAAGATCCTGGCTGCGGATGAGTTATGGTCTTCATAGAGGAGTTTCTGCGGCAAAACAAAGGGTGTGTTCCAATGAGTGACAGACACAGACAAACCCCAGCCTCACAGAGTCTGCAGCCTATCTGGTAGCCCCACCAAGGCCATGGCTGGAACCCGTAGCCCTCAACACCTCCAAAACCAAGAGCGTGTAGGATCCCATAAAGTTGGAAGCCTCCACAAGCTAACAAAAAGAGAGAGGCCAGTACTCCAGCTCCTGCAGCTCTTCCCCAGTCCTCCGCTTTGACAAAAGGGCACCTCACAGGTTTCATTACTTCAGGAGAGCCTCCACTCTCTCCATTGTCGTTGAGTCTGTAGACGTGTTTAGTGTTAACTTGCATCAAGCAGAAAAAGATAAGATAGGAACAAGAGAGAAAAACCGTGAAAATTACAAACACACCCTGAGGGAATAGGAGTATGACAACAGGGAGGGTATGGAAGAGCTGGAGTAAGCCTACGCAGCCAAGAGAGACCGCAAAATGCAACAGAGACAAAAAAAACAAAAGGCAAGGCTTGGGCAAGACTGAGAAAGGGGTTGAATTAGCAAGCGGGAGTGAAAGATGCGCCTGAGACTGCAAAGAAAGGAACAGGATGGCCAGGGAGAAGGCTGAGATTAAACAGGGGAAGGGAAGCTCGGCGAGCAGCTGGGTGCCCAGCGGAGGGAGACGATCTTGGTGGCTGTACGCATCATAGAGCAAACTAAAAGCTTGGATCCCTGTGACTGCCAGGAGGAATAAGTGCAGCAGGGTGAGGTAAGGTATTCCCGGTGGACATCGCAGGGGCAGTCCTAACAGACAGACCACCGAGACGAGGCCAAATCCGGAGAAGATAGACCCCAGGCCGTAGATGTGCGCCTCCCACGCGTATCCCCAAGTAGCCTGAGCAGAGTTCCAGTCCGAATACAGCGGGACAAAAAGGGCAGGGCTGAGAGGTTGAGAGGGCTGCGGAGGTGGGTAGGGAGTGTCATTATCACGGTAGGTGGGAGGCCAGGACTGATTCGATGTCCCGCAGGTCGTGGTGGATGTGCTGACGTTTCCGTTAAGTAAGACTGCGCCGCTGGTGTTCGAGACAACCGGTGCACCTGTAATGGTAATGAAAGGGGTCCAAAGTCAAAAACAAATCAAGTATAATTCAATACATGCAACAGGCCAGCACCTTAGTCGTGACACTACTGACGTTATAAAATAAAGTGGTAAAAAAGCAAGCATTAGCTGTGAAGAACACGTCTGCTGATGTGACACTGCCTGTCTTTGCTGTTAGTCTGGTTCTGTGTTGTTAATTTTACAGCTTCTGTTAATTGATTTATATATAAATTACATTAAAAACATTTTAATTTCCAATCCTGAATGAACAATCAAATGCGAGTTACATCTACAGCGTGTTGGGAGAGAGAGAGCAGGGGGGAGAATCAGGATGAAAGTAATCCATAATAAAACAGAGCAGGCTGTAACTGGGAATGTCTAACTGGGTCACAGAAAGAGCAGGGCCACGTGCAGCAGTGCGTGTGTGGGTGTATGTGTGTGTGTTGTGTGTATGCATGTAAAAGGGAGAGAGCGATGGAGAGAGAGGCTGGTGGGATAGAGTTATGTGTGTTGATTAGCCAGTATTGACCTCTTCATTGCTCTCATTTTGTGTGGCTGTTAGGAAGTATGGACCGAAAATGTCATGCTAACATCGGCGTTCTCTCAAGATGACAACACTGAGCAATTTTCACTTTCATCTCTTATCCTTATTAATAATATAAGCATCCAGAGCTGAATGGAAATAAGCTGCATGAAGTCACTCTTATCTTATCATGAACCACATGGATAAATGCGGAACGACACGAATAAGCGCTGAGATTTTCCCTTTGCGTTGTGTTGTATTGCCTCTGTCCTGATGTTTCAATCTCCAGATATGCCTCTCACCATACGTGTGTCGTGACAAGCAAGAGTTGACATAAAAACAGTCCCTGGCCAGGAGGCTACAGTGGATGTTTTGGCTCAAAACAAGTTGTCAGTGTGGCGGTTGAGGGACAAGTTGGACCGTATCGTCTTCCAGACACTTGGAAGACAACACATGAGCGGCAGCATGTAGACGTGTTATTTTTGCTCACCAGAGGCTACTATTATAATGGTTGGAATTCTTTCCTTCCATGGAACCTTAACAAATGCCTCTATCAACAATGGGATGAGTAAAATTAGTAAAAGTAGATGTTAAATTTTAGATGAACCTTCCTTTTAGTTCAAGCACGTCATAATAATAACATGGCAACATTAGATGCAGTTTCTAAATAGGGGCTGGTGATTGCAGCTAAACTAAAGTATGCTGCTTGTTAAAGGGAAAATAAGTCACGCTGTTCATTCACTTGCATACAATGCTTTACCTACAATGCATCTTTGCTTGCGTGAATGCATACACCAACCGACTGTATGCACAGTGAGAAAGAAGCATAGGAATTCGCTTGAGACTGTTGTGTTTTTAAAGTATAGTTTATGAATGAGGGGCAAGACTCTCCTTCAAGTTTCCTGAGACCATCTAGCCAGCAAGTGTCATGTACGACTCTCACCTGTATCTTCTAACTTGCTAACAGCTCCGGTGCGTAAGCTCTCCCCAGTATCTTCAGTCTGTCCGAGTGTGTCCTGTCTCTGGGAGTTTAGAGTGGGGTTGGTGGTCCGTCCCAAATGGCCAGTGGCGACCACCGGAGTTGTGTGTTCACCACTCTCGCCAGTAAAGACTTGGCCTGGAGAGCCAGACAGAGGAAAATTTTGCTGGCTCTGATCGTCCATTTCAAAGTTGGGGGCTGGGGAAGCTGACTGGTCCTCACTTGTCTGTGCTGACAGCAAAAAAAATCCAGATTTGAAGTCAGCTGACTCATAACTCAACACGTGTTGCTCCAGTGTAGTTGTCAGCCACCCATCCTCAGTAGCCTCCTCTGTGGAACCGCTTGTAGGATTGGATGGGATGAGTTCTTTGTCATCAAGGGACAACGCGGTTGTCTGTGTACTCTCCTGGGAACCATCGTACTCCCCAATCACACCTTGCCTGTCCAGTTGCTCAGATGAGGACAAGGGCCAACTCAAAGGTAAACCCCGGAAGTCGATGAGATCAGGTCCAAATTTGGGACTCCCACGCTGAGTCTCCTCATCACCCTCCCTGGCAAAAGCGAAGACGTCACGTGAGGGAGGCAGGGCGATGGAGAGAACAAAACAAAGGTTCCACGGGCAGAACATGGTGATGGTCTGCAAGATTCCCCGCCGCCAAGTCACATGCTGCTGGTTCTGACAGCTACGGTCCGATCACATGATGGCCCAAACCTCGGCTCTCTGGAGACCTCATACTTAACACACCTGTAGGAAAAAAAAGTGGATCTCACCTGAGTCACGCTTGGTAACATGAAATTACTGCATGAGAAACAGAATCCAATGAAATAAATAGAAGCTTTAAGGAACAACCCAGTTAAGCATAAACGGGGTACCAAAATTAGACCCTAAAAGACACATTCATAGAGATGGCCCATTATATAACGTTCACCATGCGACAGCCTCACTGCAGCTGAACGGGATTCAGCTTGCTTACCTCATTACACGGCCGTCCCTGCTGCTGCCTCTTTAAACATCCATGCTGCTGCCGTGTCGCTGCATGCCTGCAGTCTCTCTCTCTCTCTCTCTCTCTCTCTCTCTCTGCGCAGCACTCTGTGTCCTCACTCTGCCGTGCCCCTCATCTCTCCATCAGACAGCCGGCACATGGGACAGACCCCACCTCCACAAAACAAACCCCTTGCTGTCCCGCGCGCCACCACTGCACCGATCCGATGACGACTCTGACTGTTCGCGTGGTACGAGTCTCTCCCAAATGAAGGGCAGCTTCCACCACGAGACTGTTTTTTTTGTTTTTTACCGCTCGAGGCAACACAAGAACTGCGCTGCTGCTCCCGTTCCTCACATCCCAGAGTTTGGGACAATGGAATGTGGAGTATGTGCATATGGGGAGAAGAGTACAAGGTGCATACATGTCAGTGGGGGTTAATGGACTCTTCGCTGACAGGCAGGCGGAATGCTGCGCCAAACCCACCAGTGATCAATATATACTTTCAAATGGAATTTGAAATTTGCAGCTGATGTGGAAGCCTTTTCCCTCAGAGAAGCCGTCACACGAACAGAAACCTGGCGATAGCAAGGCAGAGGATTCTGTTTGACTAACATACGTGCATACATAATGCATGCCGCATATACTATAAATAGTTTGCTGTTTACTTGCGCACATGCAGTTCTACTCTGAACGTAGACCAGCACCCTCTATCTAACAGTACTATCAAACTTGCTTGTGTGCCCCCCTTTAATTCAATGGGGAAAATCCAGTAGCCTCGTGGCCTGAATTCAATTCCCAAGCAAGGTGCTAAAATAGACTCTGATCCACATACCTGTGGACGCATTTATAGTCATGCGGTTCAATGCTGTCATAGTCTAGTTTGTGCCCAGATAGGAAAAACTTTTGTTTTACAGCCATTGTTGACCCATCCTGAACTATTAGGCCAATCCCAAGGGATTCAATGAATAACCTGTCCAAAGACCAACAGCAAAAAGGGACTGAACAGCAACCAGAACACTTCTGCTTAACACATATTTAGCCACTAAACCCAAAGTCACAGTCCTGGTAATGATGGAAGAAATTGCAGCCAGCTGTTTACTGGTGTTCTTCCCTTTTATCTTTACTCACACCAGAGGGCTGCTGGCAGAGTTCAAGAATTTTCTTTCAATTTTAAAATTATTAAAAAATAAACAAGACAGAGGAAGGGCTATTTCAGACCATTTCGGCAATCGGTTGGTGTCAAGAGACAGCAACCCCCCATGGGGTGTGGCTAACCCGCCATCTGATGAGGACACAGGAAAGCACTAACCCAGCCGTAACTAAAGGGACTGGGAAGAAACAATGACAGGCCAAACACATGAGCTCAGAGAGGGACACGGCCAAATTATGGCTGCCTCACACTTGCTTTCCTAATGCAGAGCCACCGGTTTCTGTTTAGACAAGTCATCCTCCAACAACACCAAGTCAGCAGGGAGTGGGGTCCTGCGGGGAATCTGGTCAGTGGGGACGCGATAAAGAAACAAAGCTGCAATAGCACCGAGGAGAAAAACAATCTGAAAAAAAACAACAACATTCATCTTGGGTTGGGTAACTGTTTGATAACTGTTTGACATTTGGTGCACTTGTAAATTGAAATCACCTTCCAAGGAGATATATTAATAAAATCAATGGTAAAAAAAATTTAAAAATAAAAAATAAAAAAATTATTCTGAGAAAAATTGTGAGAAGAAGAAGAAGAAGAAGCAAAAACTGATAAGAGCTGTATTTCTGAGTGGAAAACAACATTTGGGCATTGATTTGGAGTCACTGTGTCACATATTGTCTATAAAAAATATTAACCTATACATAACATATTTACATAGAAATTACATTAAATTATATTACATTAAATTAAACATACCTTATTTGTACAGAGTATTAACATCATGTCTTATAAGATATAATATATATAACATAAAATATATAATATTTTTATTAAGATTTTTTTTATTACAAAACTAAAAAATAATCACAATCAGTCACAATATTACCTGCATATTGCTTTTGAATAGACTTGAACTCTTAAGATGGTTCAGATGATGTAGTTCACATGAGATACATTGAAAAAATAATGACTGAATCTGACCAATAATGATGAAGCAATCTATTCAAATTCACTTAAAGTAAAGTTGTCAGAATTATTAAGAACAGAGGGTATAAAAAAAACTTTTTTGAATATCAGCAATTATGCAGTCAAAAACTAAATCTGAAATTGATAAATATACAATCTGCTGATCATGTGCATGAGATGACGCAAACATTCTAGGGTGCAGGTGGAGTAGATGGATGGTCCCGCAAAAGGAGGAGGTGGAGTGTTAGCGTGTCTTTGTGGACTGTGTCCATCATTAACAGGAAGACACACAAAGGATGAAGTGGCCTCTACCGAGGGCCTGACAGTCAGTAGAGATCAGTGATATGCGGGGTTCATGGCTGGTGAGGCACTGACTTCATCACAATCAGATTTACAAACATATGAACCCTACACCGATGCCGTAGTAACTGGAACAGTTAGCATTAGCTGAAGCAACTTTGTCACTGACTGTAGCCGAGTTGGGATAAGGGGCGCCCCCTACCATGAGGTAGGAGAAATGAGTGGCTCTTCGCAGCTGTTTTATGATCACTCAGCACAAGAAACTAGTAACACCCATACAGTTGCTGACAAAAAAAAACACTGCACATTGGAAATTTAGCTCATATCGCAAAAGTCTCTGTAAACATTTTATTAGCGACATACAGACAGACAGAAATACGGTCTCACTGCAGAGCACGCCAGCACAGTTAACGAGTCATAGTGCAATCTACCGAGAGGCACAGCGGGATGTGGCCTCACCACACGTCTCTTCTCGGTAAAACTGGTTACGCTAACGGGAAAACACATTTAAAGTGCAAATAACTGGATGAATGTCTTTTCATTTTACATTTTTACACCGCACCCGCGTTGCCGACTTTGAGCTGTCCGACTCACAAGCTGCTGGTGCATTAGGACCAACTGAACGTGAACACATCACCTCCATCTGAAGAGAGAAGAGGAGACAGTGGAAGTCACAACTCAGAACTCAGCTCTTGAACGCATCATGTTCGCTGTTAGTTCAGATGACGGATTTGCTGATGATCTGTAAAATATGTATGTGTGTAAGACATGTCATGAAAGGTTTAAATAAATTGCTATGTCATTCACATTGGCAAAAGGGACTTAGTGAATTGTAAATGTAGGTTACATGTTTCTGTCATTCCTATATTTCTGTCTACACAAAATATTCCACTGCATTTCAATGACATTGAATAATAATTTGTCATAGTATTTGATTTTTCGAGAATGATGTGAACCTGAAAACAATGAAACCTGCTCTTAGGCTGTATTGTCCATCCTGCTGCCTTACAAATAGGGGAGTGCAAGGCAAAGTGCAGCGGTAGGAAGACCAAACTACTGTTATTTTGCAGTAATTATACAACTTCACACACATATGGATAGTATATTAAATAAGTCATTCCAAATTTTGCACGTTCTACCTCAACCATCATCATCTGATTCCAAACCTTTACTGACCTCAGACTCTCAAGTTTACAGTTTGGACTCTTCAGAAAATCCCTCAGTGGCTTCACTCCTGAATCCTGCAGATTGTTCTTACGCAGGTCCAGTTCTATGAGGGAGGGGTTGAACTTCAGAGCTGAGGCCAGAGATTCACAGCTGACCTCTGACAAACTGCAGGATTTCAATCTGAATAGAGTAAAAGAATAAATGAGGTAGAGGCAAATACACAATCTGATACATTTAATGTTCAGTCTCTGTGTAAAAATGATTGATTAGAGTGTACAAAAAAAATAATGAATTGTTTAGTGATCATCAATATCCAGTGAAGAACCAGTAAAGAGCTCAGAGTTGCAATGAGAGGCTGAGAAGTCTTGTCTACCAGGAAGATTCAGAGCCTGGATTTACCAACACTGCATCCTATCCAAGATCCTGTGGCCGCTGCTAGTACATGAGGTCACGGTGTCATGGAAAAGGAAGGCACTACTGTACAGATATTCAAGGGAGACCCAAGGTATCGGCAGCCGTAATCAGCTGAGACAGAGAGAATTGGTGGGGAATGTGCCAGAGGCCAGCGGCGCAAGTCTAGGCCATTTGACCCTGGCTCAGATTCTCAAAGTCACAAGGCAAAGGAAGGCAACGTCTTCTCTTCTGGACAAAAAGGGGAATCTGCAGAGCAGCGAAGGATCACCTGGGATAACATCATGTGAGCAGACGACAATCGAGTCTGTTTCCTGATCCAAGCGGCGCACGATGGCCTACCAAGCCTGGCAATGACACACAATTGTGCGCTGCGTGTTCAAGAGGATCCCAATTTCCAATCCCACCAAGCAAGTGATCATGGTGGAGCTCACCCTACCCTGGGTGGGGGGAGGGGGAGGGGCACATGGAAGAAGCTCAAGAGCAGAAACCTGCAAAGTACCATGAGAGGAGTGCAGGAGGCAAGGGTGGGTCACCAGATGCAAGGCTATGGAGGTGGGTTGTCAGGGATTCGGGTCACTTTTGCAGAGTCTTCACCAAGCTGTGGGCCTGGCTAAGAAGAAGACTTCCACATCCACAATTAATGCTGAAGAGAGAGCCTCCTCTGGACGAAGAGGAAGGCCCAACGGTTTACTGCTGCTGGTATGCAAGTCTGGGACTATTCATCCAGGCTGGGTCACCTGGGCGAGATGCTCGAAAAGACCCAAAACACCCAAAGACCCCAGGATACACTCCTGAGGGTGCATCCCAGTGCTTCCTAAATAAGTACATTGAAATAAATAAATAGATAAATAAAGATGGTTGACTGACCTCAGAGTCTCCAGTTTACAGTTTGGACTCTGCAGTAAACCACTCAGCAGCTTCACACCTGAATCCTTCAGCTTGTTTTCACCTAAGTCCAACTCTTTGAGATAAGAGAGGTTAATTATGAGGTGTGGAAGCAATTTTGTTTCTCAAATCAAGAAATGAGAGAGAAGAAAAGTGACTGACAGACAAAAAATAATATGCAAACAATGTCAGAAGATAACTAATATATACTATAATAATTCCTCTAACAGATTTATCAGATTTCTATATGAACATTTATGAGCAGGTAGGAAGGTGTGCGATACGAGCAGCATGCACTTACACCAGAGTCTCCCGTTTGCAGTTTGGGCTCTGCAGGAACTCCCTCAACAGCTTCACACCTGAATCCTGCAATTTGTTCTGACTGAGGTCCAGTTCTGTGAGAGTGGAAGGGTTGCACTTCTTAGCTGAGGCCACAGATTCGCAGCTGATCTCTGACAACCTGCAGTCCCTCAATCTGAATAGAGAATAAACATTACAATGATATACTGTATCACTGTAACGGCCAAAAACATCATAAGTTATTCACCGCGGACCGAGATTAACCAAAACGGAAACTGACTGCTGCTGCAAGATTTGGATAGGATAGGATACATGATTTCATATCAGTCTCGAATCAACTTTGGTAAGTTTCGTTTCAGTGTGAGCACACATATTTTGCTTTGTTGCATTCATGTGTGCATTGTTTGCACATTATTCCTGTTGAAAAATAGCATCATTTGAAAATATACTCATTAGAATAATATGTAGAGCCTGCTCATAGTAGGAAAACTTCAAATTACAGCCTTGGTTTTGCAGTTGCTTTTGGCCAACCACACCATTCACTTTAATAAGAGCGGTGCTTCCAAAAGTATTTACTGTTGCTGAAAAGTGGGTAAAACGTTCAAGGAAGTAGACGTCAGTGTCAAAATTATTGGCCTCAATTGTAAATCATTTTAGAGCTTCATATAATGATAGAAAAGTGCTTAAAAGGGCCATTGATATCTGCACATGCTAAGTAAGTGATTAGCTTATATACCATGCTTTTTTTTTTTTGTAAATTTTGCTCATGGATATTGAAAGTGAAATGAATAAATATTGCCTTGTAAGTTAACTTTGTGCAGTCAATTCAACTGAAGGGATTTGCTGCCCCCTATTGAAAGGAAGTTTGACTGACATACTGTACACAAAGTTTTGCCTGTCAAATTGCATCTGCCTCACAGAGGCAGAGTGCACAATATTCCGAATAAAATCTGACTTTCCTTTCCCTGAGAACTGGGGCATGAACGTTTTGATAGCAAAAACAAAGAAGTGCGTCCCGATGGGTGAAATTCTTGTAATGACTGTAGGCCTGGTTGGAGGCCCGTCTGAGTGGCGGGCTGCGTAGCTCCTGTGAAGCCATGGCTGGGTTTCAACAGACATATACCTTTCGTCCAAAAGGGCACAGTGACTGTAAGTTACAACACTGTGTTGTAACTGGCAGAGGAGCAAGTGCATGTTGCTGCCTGTCAGTGGGGGCCAAAGTGTCTCCAACACGACAACAGTTGGTGCCAGGTAAGAAGAGAGAGAGAGAGAGAGAGAGAGAGAGAGAGAGAGACAGAGAGAGAGAGAGAGAGAGAGAGAGAGAGAGAGAGAGAGAGAGAGAGAGAGAGAGAGAAACAAGCATTTCACACAGAAACACAAGGCCTTTATGGTGACGAAGACAACGGTCGATTGATGAATTGTTCAATTTCAAAGATTAAACAGAGTGGAGTGACTTCAGAGTCTCCAGTTTACTGTCAGGACTCAGCAGCTTCACTTGTGAATTCTGCAGATTATTCCAACTCAGGTCAAGCTGTCAGAGAGGAGAGAAGTTGGACTTCAGCACTGAGGCAAAAGAATCACTGCGCACCTCTGATAAACTGAAGTGAGTCAATCTGAATGAAGAATCAATGATTGGGTTGCTGTTGACCTGAGACGTTTCCACACTTTTTTTTAAAAAAAAAGAAACTTGACTGACTGTTGACTAACATTGGTTGCAATGTGCAATATAGACTACATTAGCTTAAGTCTAACAGGGAATGACCTTTAATCGCATGATGACCGTTTGACAGTTGGTGTTTGTTTTTTTTGTTTTTTTTATCAGTTTGTTCACTGGCTCAAACGGAATTGCACTGAGTCAGCATGCTAAATAGCAAATAATAGTTAATAGTAAATAATAAAATCAACTGAAAGAACAAAATATGACGGTTTTCAGGTAAATAATACACCCACTGTGGGGAAAATTAATTATACCATAAGTATTATATGTAGTCTGGTCCTCTCGGTACGCCGGAAACTGGTGCATATGGCCGTTGGAGGGCAGTATAGACCTGGACATAGCTCGGAATTGAGACGAGGGGAAGACAGCAATGAAGAAGAAGAAGAAGAAGAAGAAGCACGGCGACGGTCGCGCCGCTTCACAGATGACAAACACAAACAATGCCACCTCATTTGAAGGAGCTAATGTCACGTGAAACGTTGTAGTTTTTTTTTTTTTTTCATACAAGAGTTTCCGGGGAGGGGAACTTTTTATCGCAAGCATCTCTTTCGTGCTCTTCTAAAGGTCAGTTGCTTCACACGGTCAAATGTTACTTAACACTTTGAATGGTAGAAGCTTCATGTTCACCAAGTTTCTGTCAAGTTGTTTATTCCCGGGTGTTTGTTTAGGCGGCCGTGAGGAAAACAAGTTAACCCACGAAGAAAGTCACCTCTAACTTTGGCTTTCTTTTCCCAATTTGTTTTTTGTTGTCTTCGCCTCGTTTCGTGTTAAGTTTCAAAACCAGACAACGTCACCGTGAGTTTGTTAACGGCATTAAAAGGAAAACTCAAGGTCGGCTTATGGTTATGCATGAGGATAACCTACGCTACCTTTGTTCCTTTGGGGGATGGGGGGGCATTTCTCTCCTTCGCTATCGACAGATTGGATTGTAGTTCCTCTCAGACAGAATTCTTTCTCGTGAATCCCTTGTCTTCTTTTCTTTCTTTTTTGGGGGGGCGCGGGGGGCTCCATTTGCAGAAGGTCGTGTTGTCATTTTTTTTTTTTGGAGAGCCCTTGAAAGCGACCATGCACGGCAGGACAGCCTTGAGACTCGGCATCACTGCCCACCGCCTCAGCAACAACGTCACCTTCTACACGAATAACTTGGCGAGCACGACTGCCGGCTGGCCAAGTCACGGATCCGGCGAGCATCGACCCCTGATGCTCATGCTGCCGTGGTATGGCTCGCGTCCTCAAGCTATCGCCAAGTACTGTGACATCTACTTCCGGACTGGCTTAGACGTGCTCGTAGTCGAGAGTGAGGTGAGTCTAAAAAAAAATAATGATAAAATAAAATAAAACTTTGTCGAACTTCCTACCCTAGTTTTCACTCTTTTGGGGGTCATGATGTCCAAACGTAGCCATGCTAATCTCGTCCGTTTGAAGTATTTCTGTTGTTGCTGGTTATGAACGGACACAAAGCATGCAGTCTACTCTGTTTCTGATTTCAGAGATGTAAAAATCCCTACTAACCATGGAGGATTTTTTTTTATCTTCAATATCACATCTGTCTGATGTCGCTGTCTGTGGTTCGTCCACATGTATTTGAATGACCCCAGTCCACGTGTTTACAATAGCAGATAAAACTGTTGGTCATCACAAGGGCGATTCCAAAGCTTTTCAGGACCAACTGTCGCATTCCCATTTCTCGCAGAAGTCAAGTTTTTTTTTTTTTTTTTTTTTTTAAGAATTGGATTGAGTCCCGAAAGGCAAACAAGAGCATTGTGTTTGTTTCACCGAAAGGTCAAAGAGTTCCTTTGGCCTCGCTGGGGACTCGAACGCAGCAAGACGTTGCTGGAGCTGCTCCAGAGTGACCAGTTCGCCTCCCGCCCTCTGCTTGTCCACGCCTTCTCTATTGGAGGCTTCACATTTGCTCAGCTGCTGGTGCATGTGTCCCAGGACACACTGAAATACCAGGGGCTCATACAGAGAATCAAAGGCCAAGTTTACGATAGCTTGGTAGTTGGATCTCTGGAAGTTATGGCTAAAGGTCAGTTTGAATTGTATTGTTATTGTTATTATTATTATTAATATTATTAATATTATTATTATTATTATCATTCTATTCTGTTCTGTTCTATTCTAATGTACAAATACATGTGATTCTAAATTGACAAGCTGTTTTTTTCCCCCCTTTTTCTAGGACTTGGGAAGACTGTGTTTCCACAGTGGGAGATGCTGATCAGAAAAGTGAGCTTGCTCTACTTTAGCGTCTTCAGACGGCACACCGTGGACCACTTCAACACGGGCATCGGTGCCTTTCGGAGCTCCCCTGTCACTGCCCCTGCCCTCTTCTTCTACTGTGAGAACGATGCCATGAGTGACCCGCGAGCTATGGAGGAACTCGTCGACCACTTGCGTAAGCACGGCGTAGAGGTGACGGCGAAGAAGTGGGAGGACTCCACTCATGCAGGTCACCTCAAGAGGCACCCGCAGGAGTATCTAGCCACACTAAACCATTTCATAACTTCACTTCACGTCCTCCCCCTGAAGGCAAAAATGTAATTCCCTTTGGTAACCTAAGCTAACCCCTAACCCTTTGGTCTTTGTACAGTGAGTGAGCAAATGTAGGTTCTGGAAGATTTTAACGCCTGGTTATCAGATTTTAAAGATATGAAGGTTCATGTTTTTAGGCTGGACGAACTCGGTGATATCGAGCAGAGTGTGCAGCTATCAGCCGTTTAAGGACATGACACGAATGACATCATGTGCTTACTGATAAAGACTCCAATGTTATGCAGATTTTGTACTACTTCAGTCAGGAACATTTTATGCACCAGAATACACTGCAGTGAAGATGACAGTAAGATGTTTCTATGTGGTGTGACGGTAATAGGATTGCAAAACTGTATTTTTTTTATTTTTTTTTCAGAGAACAGAAACTTTCGGCTCAGTCTATATTTTCTAAGACCATTATAAAAGATGTCAATTGCATTTGCACCATCCAGTACATTTTTTTTAAAAAAAAGAACAATCACATTCACTTCTTTCAACCAAAGGTTTTACTTCACAGCTCCTTTTGTTCCTGCTCTAAGGTACATACAGCAAAAGCAATGGAAAGGAAGTTGGGAGTTAAACAGTGTGAATGTGGTTGTATGTCTGTAGAATTTTCTTGAAATAGTTTATTTTTGCAAGAAAGCAGAGAGTAACACAGCTAATAGTTGATGTTTCACTACCCAAACAGTAATAGATTTAGACCGTCCCTCACTGTCACACCTCTATTACATGCAGAGATTTTGTTACCTTATTACGTTGAAGTAAAACTAAAAACTTGATTTTGCAGAAGCCTGTTTGCAAACGAATGTGAACATGAAGCACCCGCATCTCGAGGATGCCTGTCAGGTGCGGCTTCAAAAGGTTTACAAGAAGGCGGGTGGAAGTTTACGGCTTTGTTAAGTACTTTATTGCACATTACTCTTAAAACAGCGGATATCCCACCACTAGTGTCCTTTCCTCGGTGGAGAAATTGTTCCAATTGCAAATTCTTTAATGTCTTTTTTTTCATGCAGCCAGCATTTGTAACTGTACTGTAAGTCTGAACAAAGTTGAATCGAAGCAGGAGCGTGTCTGATTCCCAGAGCCTGACAGCCATCTGCCGTTTTTCTTGTTCTGATTCTTGTGGAACTCCATTATTTCATTGGGTGTGTCTATTCTTAAAGTATTTCCTTCCACAGTTGACTGTTATCCCTTTGACATATACGACTGTTGCCTTATTTGCTTAAGCACTCTGTTTAAACAAATGACACTTTGTCTGGCAGGTGAAGTAAGGAAATGAAACTGGAGATTAATATCAGTGAATTTTGCAATTTGAACATGATGTTTCACGTTCGCCTTTGGCATTCTCCATTGCAGCAGTTTAAAGTACCTGTTTTGTGTGCACTACGTTATGAGAGAGAGCAGCCTTCATTATTTATCTTATATATTTGTGATAAACAAAGGTAACCAAAGTAACCATGACTTAAATGCCATTGATGTTTGCTTGCAGTTTAATTGTTATATGCTCTTGTTTCATTGCCTGTTCAAATAAATGAAACGCTGCAGAGGGTGTTTGTTACTTCGATGCTAACCGTGCCTTCAAAAGTATACTGTTCTCATTTAACTCACGGCATTTTATTCATATGTCGAAAAGCAGTGGTGTAATCTGATCTGAGTCCGCCCATACTTTTCTCAACAAGAAAAAATAGGAACTGAAAAAATGTAAGTAAATTGTTATTTTTTTTCTTGATGTGAATGTAATTTATGCATTAAAGATTCACAGTTTGTATTCAGTCCGTGACTCAACTTTCTTTTTTTAGTTTTGATGAAAACGTATCTGCCTGTATTTCTTTTTTTTTTTTTTACATGAAGGTTTGTATATGAGACTTCACACTACTCCTGCAGTTAGTCTGCCCAGGCTACGTTAGCCTGGCAACACTTAACACTTAAATTGTTTTTGGATTTTGAACAATTGGCTGAACCCATAACACACTGAATTAATTTCAATTATTTATCGCTCTGAATATTCTATGCCAACATTGACATTTGGATTAAAACAAAAACAACAATAACAACAACAACTAAAAATCTTATTCTACATGTCACGGCCCTCTGTTTTTAAAAGTGCTATGTTAATTAATTAATGAATTCTATGATGTATTAAGGATGGGCTTTTTTGTTTAGCCACAACCTGATTCAATTTAGTCCATATGGAAAGAGATTTGTTTCATTACGATTTGTGTGAGCCTACGACCTGCGGACTGTGGAGAACGGCACCTCGTGTCCGTGTGTTCCACCCCGAAGCGACAGGTGGCAGTCGCAAATAGTTTTCTTCCGCGTTCCAACTAGAACTCGTGCTTCCGTCGAGATATTCAAGATGGCGGCGCACATATGTAAACATGCGACTTAAGCTCACATTTCGTCGTGCAATTCCGCGACTCTGTTAGAAGCATTTATTGGTCTAGTCCCGGCATTCGGAAGTAGTTTTACGTTACCCGGCGTTGTCGTGCTGTTACAAGTAGTCATTCGTTTGTGAGTCGTTAGTAAAGCAGCCGCGGCAGGCAGCAGGCAGTCATGCCAGCCCAGACCCTGTTCGTCAACGGGCTGCCAGCTACGGCCTCGAATGAACGACTGGCTGAGATATTCTCAGAAATCGGTCCGGTTAAACAATGCTTCGTGGTGAGACAAAAAGGTGAGCGTTCTCGATTCTTGTCCCCGCAAGGTTTCGCATCTAAACAAACAAACACACACACAAAAAAAATGAATTGGCGCTCCATCATTTACTGCGAATCTGTACCACTTTAAACAAGATTGTTGGTTGTTGTTTCGTCATTGCAAACCAGACGCCGAAAAATGCCGGGGCTTCGGTTATGTGACGTACTCGATGGCGGAGGACTCGCAGCGAGCCTTGAAGGAGATAAAAGATTATGACGGCCAGAGGATCTCAGTCAGTGTCGCAAAGAAGAAGCAGCAGGACCAAAAGAAAACAGGTGAGAGCTAAGCCTTGTTGACCGGTGTGTACTTTTTGTCACTGTGTATTGATAACTGAGCTTGTGAAATTTTAATTGAATGAAACAGGCCCTAAAGAGACACCAGCAGCAGACAAAACAAATAAGGAGAGCTTCACAGGCTCGAGGAAAAACAAACTAAAATCGAGGCTCATCATCAGGAACCTCAGTTTTCAGGTATGACTTCACACCGAACGCACCAACCACAAAGTTTACCTCCCTTACAGTGCTGTGTATGACATGGCGTGTGTTTTAGTGCTCCGAGGATGACCTGAAGAACGTTTGCTCCAAATTTGGGGAAATTCTGGAGGTCAATATTCCCCTGAAACCTGGTAAGTGCATACATATCTGTACATTTTCTCACTGCGATTGATCAATGTTGACGTTTTGTGGTCACTTTTACCTCGATTTAAAAATGATTTATTGCTCTGACTTTTCCGTATCACAGATGGGAAGATGAGAGGATTTGCATTTGTCCTGTTCAAAAACATGTCCGGAGCAGGAAAAGCCCTGAACGCCCTCAACATGAAGGAGATTAAGGGTAAAAGCTCTTCACTGGAAGAGAAACGCTGTGCACGCCACGCCGTGCACGTTTCACACTGAAAAATGTTCTCGTGCTGTCCACAGGTCGGCAGGTTGCAGTTGACTGGGCCGTGCCCAAGGATCGCTTCTTGGCTACGCAGTCACCGTCAAGCGCAGGTAATATTAGGATTCATAGGGGAAAAGAAAGCATGTCTGCATTAGAGGATATGTTAAAGACAGCTTTGCCCGACTTCCAGGAAACAAGGAGGTCCCGGCAGAGAAAACTGCAGAACAGTCAGACAGCGACGACGACGATGATGAGGAGGAGGAGGAGGAGGAAGCACAGAAACCAGCAGCACCTCAGAAGAAAAAGTCAGAAGCTTAAATATGCAGCAAGGCTAAAACCCCACTTCTGTTTTTTTTATGGGCTAGTTAATGAACTTTACTCTTTCAACTTTCAACAGGGTTGCCTCCAAAGCAGCCGTGCAGCAGGTGAAAGAATCCCATTCAGATGAGGAGGAAGAAGGCAGCGAGGATGAGGATGAAGGCACGGATGAGGAGGAAGAAGAAGAAGAAGAAGACGATCAGAGCGGCAGTGGTTCAAATGATGATGGGGATGATGAGGTTGGAAGTGACGACGACGACGACGACGACGAGGAGGAGGATGATGATGAGGATGATGAGGAGGAGGAGGAGGAATATGAGGATGACGAAGAGGACAAATCTGGTTGGTTTTCTGAAGATTCAGTGTCATAGAAACCGTTTGCTCTCATATAAGAATCCTACAGTGCATTCATGCTGCTGCTTTTCTCCCCAGGTGGAAACAAAGCCACGAAGAAACCTCTTCCCTCAGATGTCAACCAGGGCCGAACAGTTTTCATCAGGTTCGCCGTATTTCTGGCAATGAATAGCTTTGTTTAGCTTTGTCCTTAAAGTGCTTTTATACCTAAAGAAAATTTGCAGTCTCCTTTAATCCTGAATTGCTTCTTTTCCTCTGGTCCCTTTTAGGAACCTGTCCTTCGACACAGAGGAAGAAGGCCTGAAGGAAGCCCTCCAAAAATACGGGGACCTTAACTATTCTAAGATCGTAATGCACCCCGAAACGGATCATTCGAAAGGTCAGTCGGCAGTTTCTCAGCGAGATTCCGCCTCTCACCGACTCTGATGATCCGAGCCGCTTTTCTCTGTCGTGTCTCCAGGTTGTGCGTTTGCTCAGTTTAAGACCAAAGAGGCGGCAGAGGCGTGCATAGCAGCTTCCCAGGAGGAGTCGCAGGTAACGCAAACTCCTGTGTGAATATTGAACTGCAACGACATCTGTTTTTTTTCCCCGACACTTCCTCACTGTAACATCTTTTGTTGAATGTCAGTGCAATTCATTTTTTTTTCTTCCTTATTATGAATGTTCGGGTTTATCCGTGATTATTTAAACTTATGGCTGGCACAGGATAGGCAGAAATAAGCCTTGGGCTTCAGCCGGTTCCTTTTTCGGTTACATATCATGACATTTTATGTTAAACTTTTCCTTTTCGTTTCTGCTTTATTGTAACCAAAATAAAGTCATCCAATCGTCGTTCGTTATCTTTATGCGTTTTGATGCAGCAGGGTGGAATCCGATTGGATGGAAGGAAGCTGTTCATTGTGCTGGCCGTGAGCAAGGAAGATGCCACCAAGCTCAAAGTGAACAAAGTCAAAGTAGAAACCGGGACCAGGAACCTGTACCTGGCTCGAGAGGGATGTAAGTAATGCCGGTCTGTTTGACAGGCACAGAATTATTCAATGTCAGTATTATTAGACAAGAAATGGGTGCAATTGAAAACCTTTTTTAAGCTACGCCAGGTTGTTCTTCTTGTCATAGGTGGAATTTTGGAATGATTTGCTTCTTTTCACTCAGTGATCCGAGCTGGCACCAGCGCTGCAGAGGGGGTTTCTGAGGCAGACAAGGCCAAAAGAGCAAGAGTGAGCAGCTTCTCTGCGTCTATCCCATAATTATCTCACGTGATGATAATATTTCATTTGGCCTTTTTAATGGCGATGCACATTCTCTCTCTCTCTCTCTCACTCTCTCTCTCTCGCTCTCTCTCTCTCTCTCTCTCTCTCTCTCTCCCTCTCTCTTTCAAATTAGTTTGAAGATTTGAAAAGGACAAAACTTCGGGACATAAATGTGTACGTCTCGAAGACTCGCCTGTGTGTCCACAATCTCCCCAAGTTTGTGGACAACAAGAAACTCCGAGCCGTCTGCCTCGCAGCGGTGAAAGAGACGAAGGGAGTCCGCATTGTTGAGGTGAGAAGCCGTCGGTGCGGCGTCGTCAACAACTATTTTCACCCAAGTAAAACATAAAACATTTGAAAAAAACAAACCAAACAAAAAAAAAACCTTGCCTTGTTCGCCCACTAGGGGGTGTCATTGTTACTTTTTTTCCCCCCCTCACGCAATGACTTCCTCGCCCCCTCTCAGTGTCGGGTGATGTACGACAAGAAGCCGGTGAAGAACCAGGTGATGGGACAGTCGTTGGGTTACGGCTTCGTCCAGTTCCAGCAGCACGAGCACGCGCTGAGCACGCTGCGCCACCTCAACAACAACCCCGACATCTTCGGACCCGGCAAGGTGCGAATCACCGACGGGAACCGTCGACCGCGTTCTCCAACCACGGTCCCTCTGACGTTGACCTAGTTTGGCACGCAAAAAGAACATTTCCTCTGTCACAATTACTTGTTTATTTATGTTTTTTTTTTTTTTTAATGAACTTTATTTAAAATATGAGTACAGTATAAGTACAGACTCTCAAGACAGACAATGAACACAGATCAAATTAAATACAATAGAACAAATAAGGGGAAACAAAAAACAAAGTACTGTAAAAAATTAAGAGGCACATATGAATTACAATGTAAATAAGGCACTTAAATTCACATAATGAAGTGTAAGGACAGTTTTTTTTGTTTTTTTTTAAATTAGAATAACAAGTTGCGAGCAATGTCCAGACTTATTTTCCTAGCGTTCCTGTTATTTTCTACTTTTTTGAGACGCGAGAAAAACAATTTAAATTTGTCTATAAATCCAGTGGAGGAGGGTTTACTTCTTTAATTCTGCCACAGGATGGATCTTGTTTAGGATTTTGAAATGTGTTTTTATTAAGGTGTTTTTGCCACAACTGCGTTCTTTGTGTCACCTCCCAGAGACCTATTGTGGAATTCTCCCTGGAAGATTCAAGAAAACTCAAGATAAAAGAGCTGCGAATGCAAAAGAACAAGGTCTGTTTATTTGCACCAGTACGTTTCATGTGTTATTTCAGTTGTTTTTTTTTTTTTTTTGTGAAGTAACCCTGCGTTCATGTTTTTGAAGGAGTTTTCCAAAGATCACCACTTCAATAAGGGAGCGAGACAGTCGCAAGCCGCCGGAGTTGCAGACAGGCCGGAGAAAGGCGGCAAGAAAGCGCAGGCCTCGCCAGGGCAGCAAGGAAAGGAAAAAGGTGGGAAATTATTACGTTTCTTTTTACTTGTCTTTTATTTTGTTAGTGACAGTGCGGGACAGTGTAAGTGCTGCGGAGAAGTCATCTCACACCCCACGTGCTTTTCCAGCAGCGCCTCGGGCTCAGAAGCGAGAGGGCGGCTACTCCGGCTTCAAGACCAAGCCGGAGGTGGAGCACGTGGAGCTGCAGGACGGGAAGAAACGGCGGAAGGTCCTGGCTTTCCCATCCCACCGCGGCCCAAAGATCCGGTACGCTGTTGCGTGGCTCTCTAAACACATTCACTACTTGATGATGATGATGATGTCTGATCCTGATCCTTCCACCCCTGTTTTAACATTCAAACGAAAATTAGACGATTGTCACTCTTGCATCCCCACTGTTCAATCAAGTTCAGCCTCGACCCGTCCCAGTCGGACTTCTGGAAGCACTTTTCTCCGCTATATTTAACGACGGATTTCGTCTCTTGCAGAATGCGCGACAAGGGGAAACAAAAGGCTCCGCCGGCCAAACGAGCGAAACCTGGTTCGCAGAGGAGGGACCGGCCACGGCAGCAGATGGAAAAGCCCATGCAACCCAGAAACCAGGTGAGCGACACGCTTTGCGCGGGCGGCCTTGTCACTTCTGATCAGCGCCGGGGCCGACGAGTGCAAACAGCCCAACTCGATGCCCCGGCGATGCTTTTATCTTGAAAGAGAACCGAGGAGCGCCGCAGGGGCCGCAGCAGGACCCTAATGGTTTCGGTTTGCTTGTTTGTTGACAAGAAATAAATTCTCTTTGTAGCCGTGTTCTGTTTTTTTTCACGGCCCCGTCGGCTTTGTCCTGAGTCGGCAGAACCTCGTTAGGTTCCTGTGGGAAGCTGCTCTTTAAAAAGCAAAGTGATCGGCAATGGCAACATTAGTTTACACCAGCAAAGCTGATTCATCCTGGACTGTGTGGGCCGCTCGGAACTGTTCCCGGTCAGGGGAGCGAGTGCATCCCCGCTGCGTACGCAACTTTTGCTGCAGGACAGTGGAGGAAGCTGGATTCTATTTAAAACGCCCTGAGAAATAAACTCAGATTCAATCCAGTTCAATTGTAAACATGCAGTACTTGGAAAATAAAAGGCAGCAGCTCAGTTTGGGTGCCGATCGGGAGCTTTTCTTTAGCTAATAAAGCTGCTAAATTTCCACATTGTCAGGTTCTGCAAAACATAAAAAAATAGCAATTCTTTTTTTTTTTGCTAAAGCGTAAACATCTCAGGACCGTCTTCGATTTGGTGTTTGTTTGTTTTTTCAGAAAGGCCCAGTGGCGAAGAAGCAGCCCAAGAGGCGCGACAGCGACCGCTTCGACAGCCTGGTGGAGCAGTACAAGAAGAAGCTGCTGAGCTCCGGCGGCAGAAACGCACCCATGAAGAGAAACAAGTGGTTCGACTCTTAGCGACGTCCGTGCCGGTTGGGCGTTTATTTTTATTATTGTGCTGTAGAGAGACTGACCTGAACTTTTGACATTGTCTTTGGCATTTTATCATAAACATGTTTGTACGCAGTGAATAACTTTCCCCTGATTCATTTGATTCATCGTCTGTACGTGTTTGTGTTGCCCCTGCCACATTACCGGTTTGTTTTTTTAGTTGTTTTTTTTTTCCTTTCATGACAACACACACACACACACACACACACACACACACACACACACACACACACACACACACACACACACGCTTGCTCTCGGTCTTGCCCTGATGCTGATCGCAGCAGGGATTTTGTTGTTCCCCCCCGACGTCGGTTATCAGCCGCAAAGTCGATAGCTGTGGACAAACACTTCCCACTCACTTGTGGGGGTGGGGAAATGGGGCTAGAGATGATCCCCCCCCCCCCCGTCTCACCGTACAACACGACACGAAACGCTTCATGTTTCAACTCTTTATTCGTTCTTTCGGTCCATCGGCAATAATGTAAAAACAGTCGGCTGTACAAAAATAAAACAAAGTCTCATCCGAGGATTTATAAATAGCCGTTTTGGAAGCACTGGGGTGACGCTGCGCTGAAGTGGAGTTCGCACTTTGGACCCTTTTCTGTCCTTGCGTTCCCACGCAAACACACCTGTGTTGGTCTTGGCAAGTGTGGGTGCTTCTTGGGATGACATTGCGTGTCAATCAGTCCTGCTGAACACCTGACTGAGAGCCGAACTCTCGCGCCAGCTGTTCGCTTCCGATTAGACAATTACGTAACAAGATTTTAGGTTTTTTTTTTTGCTTTTTTTTTTTTTTTGTTGGTGTAAAAACAAAAGTCCGTTTGTGTCCAGACCTGCGGAACAGCGACTGCAATTCATCCTCAAGAATTTTTTTTTATATATATTTTTTTTGGTATCAACAGTTGTTTTAAAATAAAAGACATCTTTTTTTTTTCTTTTTTTTTGTATAAACAACGCTTAAATAAATACATGTTTATATAAATAAGTGCATTTTCTAGAATAGAATACTTTCAAACACTCTATACAAAAATAAAAATCGCTGATGCGGACCCAAAATAAAACACTCCGCGCTGGCCCACTTACAAACGTGTCCTTCAGCAAGTCTCAAGACACTCCAGGTTCTTCAGCAGCAGGTCCAGGAACTCCTTCACCCTCATCAGAGCCTCGATGCTGACCGTCAGCACCAGCTCCTTGCGGCTCTGCAGCTCCTGCAGGGGCTCCGGCACGTGCAGCTTGGGCCGCTGCTCCTTGCAGTTGCTCTGGCTCCAGTGGTCCAGGTAGCCGGTCAGGGCCGAGATCTCGGTTTTGACCTGAGTGACCCCGGAGAGCGTGTCGGAGATGAGGCTGTTGTAGCCGTCCAGCACGGCGGCGACGGACGAGGGACCCCCGAGGTCGTCCGCCGAGGGGCTGCGCGTCAGGCTGACCGAGTACTGCGGCGGGAGAGGAGAGGAGAGGAGAGGACAGGAGAGCGCACGAGTCAGAGGAAGGAAATAATAAGGATTCGCAGCAAAGGGAAGTTCACCGCACGGTCACCTGGAAGTCCTTGTTCAGCTTGACCACCAGCTGATTGGCCATCCACTTCACTTTGGCCTTCATCCTCACCACGTCCCCTGGCAGGGGAGCGGCGGTGCCGACGTTCAGAAGTTGCAGCAGGGACAGCGCGACGGCCAGACTGCAATCCATTTTCTTCAGGGAGAAAAAAAGAAAAAAAGAGAGAAGATGCACATCAGACCTGAGTTCACTGCGAAAGAGTGCACAACCCCTCTCTCTCTCTCTCTTTCTCTCTCTCTCTACCCCCGTAATTTCCCCGTCTTGTTTGTTTGACGGCAACAAATATTTGATGATGGAGACACCTGTGATTTTTTTTTTCTCTCTCGATATCTACAGTATATCATCCGGCTAACTGGCCCAAAGGTCACTCGCAATTAGTTGCCGCCAGTGTGGTTGGGTTTACTCCATAAAAGTAGTCCTAACTACTGATTACTGATTACTTGTCGAGAGGTAATCTAATTACTTCTTTAAATACTTTGTCTCATAAGTAATCAGTTACTAATTACTAATTACTTCAGTTAAAAAAAACAAAACATAAAGCAACAGTTTAGAACGTCTTGTTTTCTGCGCATGACGTACAACAACAAAATTCTTTGCATTTCCAGCTACGAACGCAATCGCTGTTTTTTACCATGCATGTTTTGATGCGTCGTCGTATATATCAACGATGTTGCATGCATGACCGCATCATCAGTCGTCATCATCATCATCATCATTGTTTTCAGTTGTCGGCAACTTGTGGATAACGAGACATTTTTGGCTTGCAAAATATTTCGGAAAAGTAACGAAATCGTCACTTGGTAATTATGATATAATTACCAAGTTTTTGCCACAGTAATCCCAGTTACATTATTCCGTTACTTAAATCTGGTAGTTTGATTACAGTAGTGGATTACTTAGTCATAGATAACTCGCCGACACTGGTTGCCACTCTGCTCTGCTGGCTTCCAACAGACGTTACTGAGCAAAGCAAAGGCTGTCACTGATGCGCTCGAAGACGAGATGGAGCACTTCAAGAATCAACACAACGGACACGATGGGCAAGTTGCGCCGAGACAAACAGTTTTTGATTTTTTTTCGATGATGATCAACGCTTGAAACATTAAGATGATGCCGAAGAGGAAGAGGATGAGGAAGAAGAGGAGGAGAGTTGACCTTACCTTCCCCGGTGTCCAAGTGTCTGCCGGGTGCAGGACTCCATCAGGGTATCTTATAGTGGAGGGTTGTTGACTCATCTCTTACTCACCTCTCTGCGTGCCCCTCACACACACACACACACACACACACACACACACACACCCTCCTCCCCTGCTGGTCCACCCCCTCACTTACCCCTGTCCATCTTTGCTGAACCCCCCTGGTGGTGCTGAAGGGGACAGTTTTTATGCAAGTGCCATTTATGGGAAATATAATATGTTTGAGTCAGGGTTTTTTATTATTTATTTTTTTTACGAGGAGCGACGTGTTTTGATTCGACTCCTTTAATAAGGGGTTGGACACGACTTCAGCGGGAGCATCACTGGGTTCAGCTCCAAGGCGTTCAGGGAAAAAAAAAATTGTGCAACTTATGCTGGAATTTTTTTTTTTTTAAGCGTTCAATTATCAATTTTTATGTTTTTTTTTTTTTTTTGTTTGTTTTTAAATTGTAGAATTGCATGTGCGCCTCAAGCCATATATGTCCCTTCCTGGCGCTCGGCCCTCGGCGTTGCCCAACGCGCGGCGGCGCCAAGCTCTCTTACGCCACTGTTTGTTTAGGACGCGACATTAAACAGGGAGTTTAAGGACGCATGCTGACAGAAACGCAACGCTGAAGAAAAAACAATCAGCTGCAGAAATGGGACGTCACAACACAATGAACTTTTTGACCAAATATACTTGGTGGATTTTGGGGACTGAATTACAGTTGACATCATTTCTTGATATATCATTTTTTATAAATTTGTATATTTTGTATATTTAATTGTGACTCCTTCTGGGCAACACATATCAGAGGAAGATATCATAATATGCACGCTGATCACCAGCCGCTTGCAGGTGTTACAGTCAGAACTGAGAGCAGCCCGGTACCAGTACTCATAACAGCCAGCGTTTCCAGTGCATTCCAGTTTTTTTGTTTTTTTTTTGTTGATAAAGGTGAACTGGAAAGCGACACATCCAATGTAAAATGAGTTTCATTGAATGACTTTTTAATGTGGCAAATCAACAAACAAAACAAAATTCACATCCAAAATACAGGAAGCGTGACGCTCGGAGTGGTTACAAGCGGAACGTTCAGTTGTGCAAAACTGCAGTTGCTTAAATTATTCATTCACTCATTCATTTTCCATACCCGCTTCTTCCCGAGCTCGGGGTCACGGGGGTCTGCTGGAGCCTATCCCAGCTGTCATAGGGCGAAGGCAGGGTGACACCCTGGACAAATCGCCAGTTCATCGCAGGGCTGCTTAAATTAGCATCTCTTAATGACCTTAGCGAAGATTTATATATATATATATATATATATATGTATATATATATATAAAACCTGATAAATCACACACACTTCCCTAGCTGCAGTGCCCTCGATGGGATGAAGCTGTTGCGTGCCCGGCGGCGGCGGCGCTGATGACCAACAACAGTTGTTTAATGCCAGGAGATGGACACCAGATGTAAAGGATGACTGTGACGGCTGCCTCGCCGTCTGTCAGCAGCGTTTCAAACAAGCGTGACCTTAACATTTCATCCCCACTCCGCCAAGTGCTTCCACATGTGGCGACTTTCTTCTTGTGAAAGCAATTTTGGAAATCTGTAACTTTCCACCAAAAGTGGCTCCAAGTTTTGCGCTTCTTATCGCGTCCAGTAATGAGCTGGAAGCGGCGCTGCGGGGAACAGAGGAAAGTTTTATTGCCAGAAGAAGTATTTTCTTTGTTAGGCAACTTACAGTAAAGGCCGCAGTTGACTCTTAACTCTTTCATGCATGAAACCCAGACCCCCCCTCCCCCTTGCACACACACACACACACACACACACACACACACACACACACACACATCTCATAAAAGTGTTAACACACAGTCACCGGCACACCGGGGGGGAGAACAGACACACCGTCGGGCCTGAACCTTGTCGGAAAAGAGACAAACTTGGCGCCATATTTCTGGGAAGGAGCTTAAAATTGGCGGCCAGAGTCCCGCTTGTACTTTTGACAGGAATGGTGTATTATTCATTAGAGGGGAAAACATGCAGGAACGAAGAGAAGAAAGGATACTTTCGGAAAATGCTTTTTTTTTTTTTTTTTTTTTTAGGGCTAATCTCCAGTGGTTTGGTGAGCGCTTCTGCCAGAACCAGAGAAAAGTTCTGTCACTTTCCTGCCGTTTGGGATGAATAAAAAGCTGCTTGTCACTGAAACTATTTTTAAACGCGAGGGTGCGTCTGCCAGTATTTTTATTGTCTTTCATAATCAGCCATCTGTCCAACAACTATATGTTGAAACAAGTCCGTGTCACAGGAATTTTCCCCTATTTCTTGACCGGACCAGTGGCTGCTCTCGTGTGCTGGATGAGTCAAAGTCCCTTCATTGAGACCAGACGCTGCTTCATTTATTTTCTTATTTGAATCAGTTCATTCAGCCCGCAAATGTCAATTTGTGCTAATTGCTTCCAAACAGTCAATAGTTACTGCGTTGGGGGGGGGTGGGGGGGGGGAGAAAAAAAAACAAAACCAGAGCAGCGTTTTTTTTTTCCTTCCCCCCCTTTTCTTCCAACTCAGCCGGCTGAAAACTTTTTCTGTGTGGATGCGCAGGATTGGAACGCGGCCGTGCGTCCCTGCGGGATGAGATGTCGCCTCCTCCAGTCTGACAGAGGGGCGCTGCAAGGCCTAATTAATAATTCATGAGGATTTGTGTCACATGACTTATGGGACCTTGTGAGTCACAGCCCCAGAAGAAGTGCGTGTCTCGCCCCCCCCCCTCCCCCCTCCTTTTATTTTGAAAAATAAATGGTGCAGCGCTGCACAAACCATTTAAGCTGTTCTAATAACAGTTATAGTTATAGTGTTAAAGTGGCGTAACGTTTTCCTGCGCAAGCCAGGACCCGGCTGTCCCCGGGGGGTGGGGGGCTCGCAAAGTATCGCATTACGCACCCCCCCCAGCCGGATAGAACCAGGAATTCTATCCGGCAGACTTGGATGAGTCACAGGAATGACGGGAATCTGGTGATCCAGCATGTGCTGCCGTTCAAGCGCCGCCGCTTGTTTTCCAGCTTCCTGACAGGCGAGTGACGTGAACGCCGAGGCCTGTGTCTGCTTTTCTCCTGGCAGCTGCCGCGTTGAGTTTTGGCCCCATTAAAGTGCAGCGGCTGCGTGAAGCAATAATGGTCACTCTGGTGTTTTTGATATCCAGAGTTCACGGGTTCGAAAGAATGAACTGCAAAGATAAAGGGACGCGCGGAGCTGAGGGGTCACCGGACACGTTCACATTTATTCATAATGTTCATTTATTTGATTTGACAAAGAGGGACAACGTGCATTGACGGATGTAAATGTACCCAACTCTAGCGTAAAGCTAGTTTGCATTGATAGTCCCCATGTGGATCAATAAAAACAGACGTTACAACGTATGACATGTAATATTCCACTATTCAACTACAGTAGAATAAATAATCAGATATTGTGAGTAGACACAACCCTGTTGACCCGGACCAGATACCTTGCCAGCGTTAGTGCTAAAGTGCGTTCAGTAAGATGTAGAAGACCTACTGTAGGTGTGCAGTGAAATGCGCACATGCCCAACTGCACACGTCGATAGAAACAAAACACAGCTTTGCAAAGCTAAAGCGCATCGGTGATAAGACGTAAAGTGCCAGTATTATGACACGTAGCCCAGAAGCAAAACAAACAAACAAACAAAAAAATACCGAAAGTGCTTAGTGGACTACGCAAAGGCCCTGTTGCACACGTGTGACCGTCTCTTCCTACAATACCGTTGTTGTTATATATACGATAATTTGACACGCCGAGACACTCAAAGTCACATTTGAAGGCATCGGTTAGCATGAAAGGTAGACGAAAAATATGCCTGTTTTGAGAATTCTTTATTTAAAATCGCTTGAAAAAACCACTTTCATTTATTAATAATGATAAGTGTTGGTATTTACGCAAGCGCATTATCAGAAGGCAGTCGTGTGGTTCCAGCTCATATCTACAGTAGTGTAAAGCATACACAGCTCAGGGTTCGGAGGTTTTCACTCTGATGTCACAGCTGCTGCAAGAAGGGAAATCATGGACTGAAATGAAAATTGTACGAAAAAAGCTTTTTTTTTTTTTTTTTAACCATCAGATTATCCTAACATACCACAGTGGGCCTAGGATTCTTGTTAACATGCCATAATCAGTGTTGGCGAGTAATCTATTATTACTAAGTAATAGTAATCAGTAATTAGTAATAATCATTGATTACTTATGGAACAAAGTACTTTAAGAAGTAATTAGATCACTTTTTAAAGGAGTAATCAGTAATAAGCATTTGAACAACTTTTATGGCCTCGATATACTGTTAATGCACTGGGATAAATAATTCATTCCACTTCGTCGCAGCACTTTATTTTCACCTTTTATTGAAGCGCTACAACAATCCAACGAGCTGTACGATCTTTTCTGACATTGTGTTTTCATTGCTAATATGCAAACCTCACAGCGTCAAATCGATTAAAATGCCCCGATCGTTCATTTTATTTCGGAACACTTAGCATCGAGCCAGATCTTCTGCTGATTCGTGGAAGCGAAAAGTTGTTTATTTTTTTTTTTCCCCCTTATCGGCATTGTGACAGCGTCGCACGACTTCTTTCGAGGAGCCCGTTGCACATCCACCGTGCAAATTCAGCGAATGACGACCTGACCTTTGCGACATGTCGTGTTGAACCCATGGCCCACTGTGCTCATCGAGGGACGGACGGACGCGTGGAGCAACGTCCCCCCCCAGGTCTGCTGTAGGTCTTTCAGAGCTGCACTCAGCTGGTCCACCTCGGGGGTCGAAGGAGAAAACGCGCTCCGTGATTTCACGTTGTTTACACAAAATTCTGATTGTCTAAAAATTTTCTAGCCAGTCTGACCGCATAAATCATGAGTCATGGGACCAGACAGTGTTTTTCCAGCCTTCGTTTGTCCCGAGTGACGGGGAGCTTGTGTGCTTTGTACCCTCAGTTTCGTGTTCTCCTCTTTGTTCCGTCGTGGTCTTCTGCCGCTGCAGCCCCTCGCGACTCTGTGTGTCGCGTCATCGGAGGTGCGATCGCCCGCGTTACCTCGGTTTGTCCGTGGCGTCGGGTTTTAGCTCCTGCGTTTGGCTCCTGCTGCCTGTCATCTTGAAGCAGTCTGGGCTGCTGTGCTTGGCCTGTTGTTTCCTTCAGATCGCTGGTCATCCCTGTCCAATCAGAGCTGCGTGACCTTTCGCTTGATAAACAAGAGCCAGGTGTTACCGCAAGTTCCTCCTTGTTTGTTAGTTAGCGCTGTTACAATAGATACGCGCCTGGAGGACGGCACTCACGCACCTCGCTGAGTCCGTGGGTGGCGGTCGGCCTGTTCACCTCAGAGATGGCTGGCTGGTGAGGCCCCGGAGTCGATCAGACCAAGAGCCATCCCCAGAGTCACGTGCAAACCTCCTTCTTCCCTGTTCTGACGCCGAATTTAACCTTCAGCGAGTCGACTCGCCTCAATGCATTGAGATGCTGCCGTGTGATTGGCTGACAAACCAGTTGCTTTCACCTCTAATTAAACGGGGTGACCCAGGTAAAGTGATCGTTGAGTGAATATTAGATAGGAAACTAACTGAAAAAAAACAAGGTGAGATAAGAGACCTGTTTTTTTTTTTTTTTTTTTCTTTTTTTTAAATAATTTTACCGTAACTGTTGACTTTAAATTGCTTTAACTCTCCCTTGGAAAGTAGGTTTTTAATCTCAATGGGACTTTCCTGGTAAAATAAAGGTTAAATTAAAAAGAAAAATAGCACATCCAGCAAGTTGATCCACCTTCGGTTTTAATGTTCTTATAATCACAAACATTAAGAATGGAATACAATATGAAATATATAATATATGAATATACTTATATATACATATTTATACATACATATACATATATTTATATGTGTGTGTGTGTGTGTGTGTGTGTGTGTGTGTGTGTGTGAACAATCAATGGAATCTTTGTGTCACAGTCTTGGGAAAAACACACTTGCAGCGTCCATTTCCCAGCATTACACAAATGACCTTGTAAGCATTAATCATTATCGTCCACGCACTTCTTTTTAAATTCACACGGAGGAGAGCAGGAAACAGACATGGCCAACGTCACGTACTGGCGGGATGCTCTTTGGCCTTTGGTTGGCTCTCCTCCACCACCCCCCCCCCCCCCCCCCCTTTCTCTGAGGCCATGGCGTCACTCCGTCCTGCTGGATCCTCTTAAGAAGTGAGTCAGTGGACCAACCTCAAAGCTTAACCTATCTCTCTCTGCAAGAACTAAAGTGGCGTCAGTAGCTGGAGCTCGTCGCTTCCACAGAATTTTGAACAGGAGCCTGTATTGGCACGAGTAACAACGTCAGCAAATGAGAGCTCATGATGCAGCGTGCCAACACGGTTTTGATCAAGACCCGAACAACTCAACAACTCAACTCTCTTTGACTTTCATGGACAAATAATCACACCGGCTTTTTTCCCCCCCCTGGTTGTTGAACGACATAATTGAAAATGGGCTATGAAATATGAAATAATGTGATAATGGGAATGAAAAAAAAAAAAAATACTGAAAATGGTGTCATTGAAGAATCTTGACTTTTGTGACTTAAACCTCTTCAGGCTTGTGTCAGGTGTCCAAGTGACACCAGGTAATACAGTGTTTTCCCACTGTCACACTTAACACATTCATTCATCTTCTATACCCGCTTATTCCTACTCAGGGTCACGGGGTTCTGCTGGAGCCTCTCCCAGCTGTCTTAGGGCGAAGGCAGGGTGACACCCTGGACAAGTCGCCAGTTCATCGCAGGGCCACATAGACACAAACAACCATTCACACTCACATGCACACATACGGACAATTTAGAGTGTTCAATTGACCTCACATGCATGTCTTTGGAGTGTGGGAGGAAGTCGGAAGAGAACCCACGCAGACACAGGGAGAACATGCAAACTCAGAACTCAAAAGACAGAAAGGTCCCGGGCCTGGAATCGAACCCACGCCCTTCTTGCAGCAGCGCTAGCCACTGCGCCACCGTGTCACCCCTTTGTGAAGTCACAAAGGCTTATTTCCACATTCTGCTCACCTCAGCACACTCTCTCCAAAAAGGTTTAGCCGTCACAAGAATTGAAGGGTTTGAATGCTTGAAAACATTAATGAGGTGAATTTGGCTACAAAGAGCCTCCAGTAAAAGTACACAATCGCTGTTCTGCCTGTTTTCACGTCAGCTAACCAGTGAAGGCTGCGTGTCAGCTTCCATTTAACCTTGACCTTCGTTGCTTTTGCTTTATAGCAAACAAATAAATAAACATTTTCTTAATCAGTGTATTTATGACGTTTTAATCGAGATTTGGACAAATGTGAACCTTTCATTTGACATTTATCAACAAATAATCAAATGTTACATTCCAATGGAAACTTTTTAACTTGCATAATCACAGTTACTGGTCGAAAAATCAATGCTTTATGTATTGAAAAAAACAAACAAAAAACACGCTATGCTATATGGTACTTCTACCTCAATTATTTCAAATGTGAGGCAAACATCCAAGGTAGTACATATATATTTAACACCACATTGACAAAATAAAACTGTAGAAGGAAAAAAATTCACGAACATTGACGAAAAAAAATGTGATGTTAATATCACACCAATAGCAATCGATGTAGCTCTGAAGTCTATGCATGTGATTTTTTTTCGGCTTCAAGTCATATTAAGTGGAACTTTTTGAGCATTGCCGCCCCCCTCTGGAGAAATTGTGTAGTGCTGCTTCAGATTATTGCAATTCGACCAAGGTGGGAATCGGCAATTCTGCTGTTATGAAAATGATCAGAGACGGATTTAATGGAATCTTTGTTCGTCTTTGTTCTGCGGTGCTGGTGCTGGTAGTTTTCCACTCTTGACAATGCACCATATCATTACAGACCAGATGGTTTATCACTGGCTATTTTTTTTTTTTTTTTTTTTACTGTTGTTCTCATAACTTACCAATTCTTTGTAGTATATTTGTTCGTTCATTATTTATTTTTGTCTTTCCAATTGAAAGTAAAACTGTAATGTACAGCTTCATGTTCAAATATACCTGCTCTGATTCGATGCATATTTCGAGGAAACTGGGTGTCACACTACGTCGTTACAATCTAGGTGTGCAACCTTTCTAGACGTGAGGGTCCCCTGCAGATGCTTTTTGGGGTAAGGGCTTCCTGGATGGTCATTTACAGCAAGCCCAGACCGCAAAAAGACCTGAAAAGAACACGATCATGGCCACTGCGCACAGAGTCGATCCGGCATCTGAAACACAGTTATAGATCCATTAAGGTAAATTAGGAATAAAATCAATTATTTACAGTGCTCATTTAGATTTCCTGTTTTCTCCTCTGCTACACTAAAAGGCCAAGAGTAGATTTAAAGTGATCGTAAGCAATCAGTCTTCTGAACAAATGATTACCTTTAACCTTTTTTTTTTTTTTTTTAAATATTGCCTGACTGAATTTTTAAAAATAACATTTATGAGGATTATTCCTGTGAAAGGAATTCCACAGTGTTAATGTGTTCTGTTTGCAGGCCCCAAGTGAATGATTTTTTACCGTCTAATAGATTGCAGATTCCAATTCTAATAATCAAAAACAACAACCAAAGAATGATCATCTGGAAAATACTGAATATAATATACACTTGCTTTAGATCATTTGAACTTGAATGCATCAGTGACAACACATTTGACAGTTGAACATGAATGACGGGCCAGCACTACCACCACTTCCCTGATGTCATCTAAAGTTCGCCTTTGTCACCTTCCCTTCAGAGAAATTCCACATTTAAGTGAATTTTACTCCCTCGCATCTACTTCTCAGGTTTCAGAATGTCTTTAATTTGACCCGGTTCTGGTCCTAGAGACCGATTTCGCCGACACCAGTGAAAGATAAAGTAATTTTACACTGGTCTTGGGCTACTAAGCAATTAATCAAACACAGCAAGAACACAGGGCGGGGAAGGCGAGCGACATAAGAACAAGATCCACATCCACCAGTTCGCAACAGAGATGCCTCTCAGTGCATTTATGATCTACAACCTTTTTCACAAACAACACCTGCTAGCGTGATTGGGACAAAAAAAATGAGGTGTAACACCAAAGCATGGAGTAAGACAACACTTACGGCTTATCTTTGAAAAATAAATCTAGATTTTATAGATCCAGATGAAGGCAGAGCACCTGCAATGTCCCAGCAGGGAGGGTGGAGGGTGGAGTGGGGTGGGGGGGGTTCAGAATGACCTCGGCCATACGCATCAGAAAAGGGCAGACGCAAGTCACGACGATGATGAGGACGTGACTCCGTTTTGACGTGAGACAGCAAGGAGCTCAGGCAGAGAAAAGCAATGTGGAAATTTCCCCCCTTTCTTTGATTCCTAAATGTGGAAGCTCGTCAGTCTGCAACCAGTCGGTGTAAAAAAAAGGGAAGGGGTGCAAGGCTGGCTGGGCACATCAGGGTCATTCTTTGTTTCCTTCCCAAAACACACATTACTTGAAACACACACAAGCCTACGCGCCAATATGGTCCGAATGGTGCACAGCTGACGTCACTCACAAAAAGTGCAAAACTTGAAGGAAAAGGAGTGTGTGTGTGTGGGTGTGTGGGGGGGTGGGGGGTGGGGGGGGGGGGGGGCGACGACGACGACTCCGGGTTAAAAGTCGTCGGCGGTGAGGCCTGTAACTGAAAAATGTGGATGGCTGCTTTGTATAAAATATCATTTAAAT
>NW_027466059.1:37500-100000 GCF_046127955.1 Nelusetta ayraudi | reverse complement strand
ATAGCAAACGAGCGGTCATCCATCCAGCCAGCCAGCCAGCCAGCCAGCCAGCCAGCGCTGTGCGCGTGCGCGGGCGCGTGTGTGTATGTGTGTGCGTGGGAGGAGAAGACCCTAAACCTGGTTAACAGCCATCAAATAATCCAAATAAAAGCCTCACCCACCCTCCACCCACCCTCCACCCTGGAGCGAGCCGAGGCCTCCGCCAGCCATTCATCCCTTCCGCAACTGCCACCCTTTTCCTTCATTCATCCACCACTACCATTCACTCATCCATTCATTGCACCCCAGGAATAAGCGTTTTCACCGTGCTAGCAACAATAGTGACGCCGCCCCCCCCCCACCCCCCACCCTCACCCCACACCTTGGCGTTGCTCTCAGAGGCGAGGCAGCGTGAGGTGTGACCGCTTTGCCGCCGCTGCAGTTGATCTGTGTTATGAGCTTCCGTCCCCGCGTCACGCCGTCTTTTGTCTCTCTGGGCGGCGTCGACACAGGAGCCTTTCGTCCGCCCATCGCGCCGTCCTCCCCCTTCCGCTGTGTCGGGGTCGTCGCGAAGACGAGGTTTTTCCTCAGCAGCACCTCTGTTGATGATCTGAGAAGAGGACTCGGGATTTGAAAAATAACAATCAAACAATATCACTGGGTATATGATTTCCATTGGTATTCGTTTGTTTTCTACACCAGCTTCTCCTGCACTCAGGGTCCGGGGGATGGCTGGTTTACAGGGTAGAACCTGTGCAAGTCACCAGTTCATTGTATAGTGCCACATTGAAAGGCATAAAAAAAAACCCAAACCTTTTGCACTGTCTGCAAAGCTTCTCAGTCATCCAGGTCACCTCAAGGTAGAGGGGTTGAGTCGGGGCAACTGGACCTGTGCTTGGGATCTTGTTGGAGAGTCCCAGGTATTTAACCACCAGCAGGTGTGTGTGTGTGTGTGTGTGTGGGGGGGGGGGGGGGGACTAAGGCTGCAGTTGGGACGTACTATTAGCAAAGGTGTTGATTTTTCAACAAAGAATGTTTTTTTTCTTTTTTCTTTTTCAAACTGAAGACGCCTTTTGGATGAGAGGCGAAACGTCTTTAAGATCACAAGAACAAGTCCAGTTGCCCTCACTTAACCCTTCTGACCCTTTGCATTCACCCCTGTGGCCAATTTAGTTAGTTAGCCCTAACTAGCTAAACTAGTTAGCCGGTTGCATATGCATTTCAATTTTTACTACGTGAAAATGTAAAAAAAAAAAAAAATGTGTGTTTTTTTTTGTTTTTGTGAAAGACTCTGACTCGGCTTTCGTCAAAACTCCTCCCAAATCAGTGCCTTGTTCTGGTGCTGGTGCTACGTCACCACTATGCTCCCTGGTCCCAGCGCGCTCGGAAACCCACAAGGGAGCAGGTACCAATGGAAGTGGAAACGCCTTAGAGTTCCCAATTCATCTCACATGCATATTTAAACTGTGGGAAGAAACTGGAGAACCCTGAGGGAAACGTAGTTTATATTAACTTCACTTACAGTATGTTGCATTACTGTTGTCGTCCCAACTTGCTTTCAATCTACATTCAATTTCCAGAGAATGCGTTCAACATTTTTTTTTTTTTTTTTAAGGGATCATTTCAAGGTTTCCTTTGCTGCTGCGACCACAGTAATATCAGAATGGGAAGAAAACGGTTAATTTATCTATAATTTGGTCCTGATTCATCAGCTTTTGTCTCCTTCAAAGGTCGCGTTTAAACCCACTCAGTGTGCACGCACGAGCACTGCAGGGCTGCTCCGACCGAACTGTTAATCCTTAAGTGCTGATGCCATCTACTGGGTATTCAGGAGACCGACATATGATAGAAAACTGGGTTGCATCATCCTTGGGAGAGAGAGCGAGAGCGAGAGCGAGAGAGCGAGAGAGCGCGAGAGCGAGCGAGCGAGAGAGAGAGAGAGAGAGAGAGAGAGAGAGAGAGAGAGAGAGAGAGAGAGAGAGAGAGAGAGAGAGAGAGAGAGAACACACAGGTGGAGGATCCGCGCTCACTCCCTGCCCTGCTGGCGCGACGTGGTACTGCGCTAGTGGGGGAAAAGTGCACACGGACGATATGTGTGTGTGTGTGTGTGTGGTGGTGGGTAGGAGGCTGCGCTCTCACTCCCGCCTCCGCCGCCCCGACTTGGAGAAATGATTAATGGACGCCGTGACCTTTTTCATCCCCCAATTTAAATGCATCTCTCTTGCGCTGCAGACGGATGAATGCGGGATTTTTTGTGACAAGCACAGGTGCGCAGAACAGACACACTAAGACAAGAGCGTGTGTGTGTGTGTGTGTGTGTGTGTGTGTGTGTGTGTGCCTCCCGAGAAAGTCGCGTTCAAGGCAAGCGCGCAAATGAGCTCGGCGACCAGCAGGTGGCAGGAAGGAGCAGTGTCGCGGGACAAACCTGTTGCAGCGCGTCCATCCATCGCATCGCATCGCATCGCATTTGGGGCTGGTTCACTGAGGAAATGAGTGTCCTCGTGACGAACATAAGTCAACTGAGTCAGCCAACGTGATAAGCAGGATCAACGGCGGTGATCATCTTTTGGTTGTCAGCGCTGTGAAACGCGCGTATCGCAGCTGCAAAGGGGGAATTCCTTCCTCTTCCCGCCACCCCCCTCTTGCACATTCACGGTTCAGTCACATTAACTCCCAGTCTGAGTTTCTCAGCTCTGATCTCTTCTTTCCTTGAAGCTCCATCTCTCACTAATGTTCATCTATTCTTATCGCAGCTCCGGGGGCCTCGTCATGAGGCGCGCGGTCGGTCGGAGGAAAGAGCAGACATCTGTATTACAGTGCTTATTGGAACCAAGATTGCCTGTCTCGGTGATCAATTTCTGAGCCCCCCCCCCCCCCCCCCACACACACACACACACACACATCCACCCCTCCTTCCCTTCCCCTCCTCCCCACGCAATGTTTTAATTGCACCAATTTGCGCCCATATGGTTCTGGTTCAAATATAACACAGTGGGTTACTTTGGGAGACATCAGTGAAATCGCCCAGGGAGAAAATAACAGCAGCAATGTTTATCCCGAGCCGCAGAAATTAAGAGCAGATGCTGGCATCCATTACGGCCCCTGACGGTAAGCAGTTTAGCTCAGCCTTGCTGTAAATCACTGCCACTGGAGACGTGCGCTCCGCTCCGGCTTTATGTGTGGTTTTTTTTTATCTCCACATACTCCTGATTTATCAGTCCCCCCCCCCCCCCCCCCCTCCCGTTTTCGGCATGGGATGAAAGTAGCACAGCTTCAGATAGGTATAGTGCCTCTGCACTCAAGGGTGTATTGATTTATTTGCCGGTGTAAGCTATTCTTCGCATACAGTAGGAGGTCTTCTGACGCCTCTCCTGCAATGTTGGAAGGGGTGTCTGTGTCCGTGGCTCCGGCACGTAAGCGCCCCCCCCCCCCCCCCGCTCCCTTCCAGCAGCCACGGAGCGAGTTCATTTTCAATTAGCCGGGGACTCGCATTAACTGGAGATATTAAAGAGGAGAGTAATGCCGTTGGATAAGCCAATAGTGTGTGAAGGCTGGATTCTGCTGAGTCGGCGTTGTGTACACCCATTATGCTAAAAGGCGCTCGCTCGCTCGCTCGCTCGCTCCAGCCGAGGTTGTGGCTCCGCCGCGCGCCATCCCCAAATGAATGCTCAGTTTGAGGCGCACTTGTCATGCAGGCAGGTCCATTTATGGCCAGCAGCTTCCCTATTACACTTGGAGGCTTGGCCGTCTCTGCTCAAGGGGGTCTGCTGCACGCTTTCCCTGCACTGTACGCTGGAAACGTGTATCGCTGCATGCACTGCAGAGCTACTAGCATGTCACTTGTCATGTACAATTAAAAAAATAAATAAATAAATAAATAAAAAATCAACCCGTAATCACCGGGAGCGAAACTGTTTCGACGACCAGCGTTGGCGAGTAATCTATTACTATGTAATCCACTACTGTAATTAAACAACTTTTTTAAGAGTAACAGAGTAATGTAACGGGATTACTCTGGCAAAAACTGGTAATTATATCATGATTAGCTTTATCAAGTAACGATTCCACGCCTTTTCGGAAATATTTTGTAGACTAAAAATGCGCTACTGTCCACAAAGTGTCTGAAATTTAGAAAAACAACCGAAAACAACGACGTTGCAGATTGATGAAGCAGCCGTGCACGCAACATCACTGATATGCGACGACGCACCACAACAAGCATGCCGGCGATTGCGTTTGTAGCTGGAAATACAATCATTATTTTGAGTTGATCTCGTCTAAATCAAAGAATATTGTGGCTGGTTGTACTTTATGCGCAGGAAACAAGACGTTCTCAACTGTTACGTTATCTTTTTTTTTTTAACTGAAGTAATTAGTAAGTTAGTACTCATGAAACAAAGTAGCTAAAGGAGTAATTCGATTACTTTTTAAAGGAGAAATCAGTCGTTGGATTACTTTTACGGAGTAATCCCAATGACACTGTTGATGGCTGAGCTGGAGAGGAGGTGGCACCCGGTGGGTGGAGCAGCGGTGGCCTAGAATCCACACTGTGAGTCATCAAAAAGTTTTTTATTTACTTCAGGACAAAAAAATCTAAATAAACACTCCACCAGCACCACAGCCTATTAAAAATAAAAATAAAAGCAGGAACAAGGGCAAAACCACTCGATGCCCCCCCTCCCTGTTTACTGTTCAACGTGTGACGCTTGTATAATCGTCATTTTGAATGCGTATTGTCCTAGTTTACACGTTTACATGCGACTATTGTTGTGGCTTATGAAAAAAGGTTTCTCACTCACATTCGGGTGGATATATCCATCCATCCATCCATCCATCCAATCATCTTCTATACCCGCTTATTCCTATTCAGGGTCACGGGGGTCTGCTGGAGCCTATCCCAGCTGTCTTAGGGCGAAGGCAGGGTGACACCCTGGACAAGTGGCCAGTTCATCGCAGGGCCACATAGAAACAGACAACCATTCACACTCACATGCACACCTACGGACAATTTAGAGTGTTCAATTGACCTCACATGCATGTCTTTGGAGTGCCAAAGACACAGTGTCGCCCCCGGGTGGGTATATATGAATGATGCTTGTATTTTATTTCCTCTCCACAGATTAACTACATCTACGAGCTGCTTTTCTTGGCTTCAGTGCCCCACTGAACGCCTCAATTGCGACTTTCGCTTTGTCCTCATTCAGCGACTGAATGACTGAATGTCCCAGGCAGCACAGCAGTGCAGTGAACGTCTCAATTGTTCACGCACGTCATGAAAAAAAAAAGAAGAAAAAGGCCACATCCGCAGAGCTAGTTAAAGACGCATTATTTACCCCGCTAACAAAATTTGCAATTCATGCCACCGGGAGAAATGTTTGCGACAGAAACGGATTGATTTTCTCATCGGAAATCAGATTAAAGAAAAAAAAAAAAAAAATCTAATAGTTTTATTCAGGAGGTTTCAGGACTTGAAAATTACTTTTCGCCAACTTTCTCCCCACCCGCTTGGAGACTGATTCGACAGCGGCGCCTCTGACAGCTCCACGCGTTTTCACAAGGCTTGAAAAGCGGCAGCTCGGCGGTGAAACTGTATGGTGTGGACAGGACACGGTGGGCCACGATTGGACCGGTGCAAGAACTAAGGACCACGGACAGACGGACGGACGGACGGAGCGGCGGATCTCCCTCATTACGGCAGACGGGAAAGATCAGCCACTTGTTGCGTCGTTTGTGCGTCGGCTACGCTGAAACTGAGGCTGGTTTGCTGTGTATTCTGTTGTTGATGTTGTTGTTGTCGACATGTACACCTCGCCGCTGTGTCTTGGGGTTTAGCGGAAGACTAACCAGTCAAAGCTGTTTCTTATTTATATATATATATTTTTTTTGCATAATTGACCTGCAGCAGAAAATGAAAACCTTCTGATTTATTGGCTTCTACCGGGGAAACTGCACCCCTGCTATTTGACACAGCGCCCCTGGTCCCAGCACTGGACTGCAATGTATAATATTGGTTGCCCGCCCTGTGCTAACATGCCATGCGTATTTGGTTAATAATTACTAAGAATATTAATAACTTCAATTTATATAGAGCCTTTCAAGGAACCCAAGGTCGCTTTACAAACAAACAAAAGCAAAGAACAACACAAACAAAACAGGAAGCGACTTAAACGAAACATTAATGAGGAAAATCCCGGGAGAAAAGGTGGGTTTTGAGGTGTCATTTTTTTCCTTTCTTCTTATTTTCCCCTTTTCCCTTTTTCGCTTCTTTTTCTTTCTTTTTCGAGGTGTAACTTGAAGCCATGAGCTTCTTTCTTCTCTTCCTCTCTTCCTTCGACTAATTCACTTTTTCCTTTTTTTTTTTGTTCTTCCGCTATTACAAACAGGGACACCAGTGATGTCGTTTCTTATGGCTCAAGGTGTGCCGGTTATGATATGTTACTGCGTACGTGAGGGATGCTGTCATGGGCAGGCAGCCCGAGTCAGTACACCAGGCCAGCCGGCCACTTTGTTGTTCTATTAAAAAGGCTATTTTTTTGCTCGAACGATAACAGTGTGGTTGGATTTAGCACGATGTTGCATTGACAAGGCACTAAAAATATCCAATGCAATTTCCTGTATCAGGCTTGAGAGGCTTCTTGGGGTGCACATGAAATGAACACACACTTGTAGAACCTGCTGAGCTTCGCTTTTATCATAAATTGTATTCTGTTTTTCTTTTTCCCCCTCCATTTTGCTTTGGCGTGGCAGTGTCAATGAAATAGCTTGGAGCGCGGGTCAACCCAGGAGGATGCATCAGTGCCAAGGCCCATTATTGCCTTGACAGAGGAGATTAAATGAGTTGATTGTTTGCTTGAGGAGTGAATTAGGAGAAAAGCCACTGACGTGCGCAGAATGTGGGCGTCTAACGGGTGTCCCGCCCAGGTAATTACCGGGCGTGAGGGGTGCAGTCGGTTCATCCTGGGCTCCGAGCTTGACCTGAACGATGTGGGCCGCTACCTGCTGACTGCTGAGCAGGGCCCGGGGGGGGGGGAAGCAACCACGCAGGACCTCCGAGGGAGCGCGGCTATACACATCTCAGCAATATTCCGGCGGCATCGTTCATCATCACTTAAAGGAAGCGTTCAGTCGTGCCACCGTTTGGCAAATATTGATAAAGCTCCATCCCTCCGAAGGAGGAGGAAGAGGAGGAGGAGGAAGAGGAGAAGAATGCTGCTCTTTGTCAAGCGGCGGATGGAATGATTTTCTGTGCTTTGAGCGTGATGGATGATAAAACGCTGGCCTGAAGAAAAAAAACAAAACAAAAAACAAACGTGAACAAACAAACACAACAAAGCAGCGAGCTCGGCTGGAATGCCCACAGGACAGCGACTGGAGAAGGGGAAAAAAGGAGATTGATATTCTATCACTAGCGTTTGTTTGCTTTTGCCGTAAATCTATTGAGAATTGGCCAGACGTATAAATAGAAGGGAAACTCTTTAGGAGGCATCTTTTCTTGAAGGCATCTGTCAGCAGTATCCCTCCGCTCAAACAAGTCCCTTACGCTCTGTGTATGTGAGGATCGAATGTTTGTTTTTTGCCCCCCCGCCCCATGCACTCGGTGTTGCCTTTTAATATTTCAGAGGGAAGCCAATGCCTTTTTTTCCTCTGAGGTCGTGTTGACTTTCAATGCAAACGCTGTACTTTCCCCCGGATGTTTATTCTGCCTTGCAAGTGTTTGCCAGTTCTCTGATTTTGGTGCACTGCATTAATTTTCTTCTCCCCGTCATAAATCAAGGCCGTCGTCTTACACGTGTTCTGGCGGCAATTACAAAGATGAAGTGTTTTTTTTTTTTCCACCACCCCCTCTCTTTTTTTTTTTTTTTTTTGAGCAGAAGTTTCCAAAACATTTATCCGCCAGACCTCCACATGGTGTGGGCACAGCGTTACAGAGCGCTTACCGACCGATTGAATAATTCAGGAAAAGACACAAGCGTGCGGGCAAGAGGGAAGAACAAAGACGGAACGGTGTTGACCCCGGAGCACTACAGATGAACTGACTCATCATCAGGGTTTGTAGGCTGTCGTGGCTGGTTGTCTCAGCTGTGATGGCGATGAGGAGCAGATGACCGGGCCAGGGTTAAAGAGTTCTCTGTGTCTGGCATTAGTGTGGTCCTAAACCATAGCTGAAGGAAAAATGCTATTGCCAGGGGTGTTTTGTCATGGCACGGTAAGAACTGAATGGGCGCGAACGGCGAAATGAATGAATCTCGATGTTTTGAACGCTGACTCACTGCGGTAGGACAAATAATTGGGGGGTGGAGGGGTGTCATCCTTTATGAATAAAATGTCTGCTTTGGAAAATGAAATGGTTTGGGTTTATTTTGACAAGTACCATCTTTTGAATGGCTCGACTGAAGACTTGACCGTGAAACACGGGAGCAGACTTGCTCAGAGGATGAACACAGCACCAGACATGAAGGACAAGTAAAGTCTACGACACCTACTTTTGATGTTTTCACGTCAAAAAGGTCGAATTTTGATGTGAATATGTTTCTTACCCCAGCGGTTAGGGATGTTAATCGATGATTGATTAATTGTCAATTAAGAATTTAATTGATTAAATCCAATGAGTAGCAATTAATTGAACTTTTTTTTTTTTTTTACACGGGTAGTTAATATCATTATAACAATGTATCAATGTAGTGGCAGGAAAGAGCAATTCACCTATAGATACTGTGATGGTCATTATATACCTAAACAAATTACTTTTGAACAACTTTCAGAAAAAAAGTTGAAATGTGACCCATTAGAAGTCAACTTAAAGTCAGAGGATAAATGTTATGGGTGTGTTTTTTTTGTTTTTTTTACTGATTTCTAATGTAAAAATGGGTCACACAGGACCCTCAACATTATTTAATGTTTAAATAATGTGTTCCTTACACATTTTTCATTGTGAAATTTAGGTTCTCGCTTATCAATTAATCGTTAATCGATCAACTACCGATTCAATGAATTAATCGATCATTTGCATGCCTACTAGCGGTGCATGTGACGCAAAATCCCTCCCTCCCCCCACCCTACCCCTCCATGCCCTCCTCTCCCCCCCAACATGAATATTTAAAGACATTGTAAATCCTGACATTTTGTCAGCGGAACATTTTTAAATCGCAGCTGCTCGCATGAGCGGCGGCGGCGGCGGCGGTCACCTGGCTGGAACCGCTCGCAGAGAAAATGTTGTTTGATCGGCTCATTCTCCGCTCTCGCTGCCGGGAGTCCGGCGGGCGCCCGTGTTTGTGTGCATAGGTGCGCGCGGAGGGGTCCCAGCGTGTGCGCGCACGGATGGGTGCACTCCGCTGAGTGCTCGAGTGCGGCGCTCATAAGTAAAGAAGCAGCTGGAGTCCGAGCCCTGTTATCGGGCCCTCCCGAGGGAAGGACATTTAAGGGCGGCTTTGTCTAAGATTCATGCCGCCGCAAATGTCAGCCGGCGAGAATTGGAGGGGTGGCGAATCCCGCTGCAGTGGCGCGCTTCGTCCTGCGTGAGGCAGCAGAGATACAGGCCTCTGCCTTCCGCTGTAGCGCGGCGGTGACTGGCGCTGCTGCGGCACTGACACACAGAAGGAAGGATATATATGTATATATATATATATATATATATATATATATATATATATATAAAAACTCACAAGCAAACATGTGCAAGCTTGCGCTTTGCTGTAGTTTCAGATCTCTGACCGGGTTCTAAATGCAAAGAGATTCAGACTGGACACGGCGGATCGCAGCGCAGTGAGATTCCCCCCCCCCCACCATATTAGCTTGACACACGCGGGCCATGGTGTGCGTGTCACTGTATTTAGAAACGGTGGAAAAGAAGGTGGCAGGGATTGATACAAATCTTTGTCTTGCGGAGAACAAAGGATTTCTCTCCTGAAAAGGGGCCGATTGACAGCCTTGGACAGCTCCAGTGACACGTTCGCGTTGATTGATGGCCGCGTTTCGCTGGCAGAATTGGAAGTAGGGTTAGGCATGCACTGAGGCTTGAAAGAGTGGGCATGAAAGGCTCTTTCCTCAAACTACGCTCCAAGGGTAAATATGATTCAGCTCTCGAGGAGGAGGAGGAGGAGGAGGAGGAGGAGGAGGAGGAGGGAAGGAGACCCAGAAAAATGAACCTGTCCTGGTGAGTTGGGGTGAAGAGGAAGCCATTCTGCGATAATGATTGAGGCTTGAGACAACTTGAGGTATCTTCACTCCCCCGCCTCCCCCCCCCCAAAAAAAAAAATTCTTTATTTTTTTTTTCTCGGTGTGATGCAGCTTGATTGGCAGGCCCGACTTTCACTCCTCGCTCGCCCCCAACAGGTGCCGCATAATGATTTGCTTTGGCCGGGCAGCGGACGCACGCGCCCAAATTGAGGGCATGTAATCAAGAACACCTGCGGCCGTGACAGCTGACACTAAAATTATAAATATTAAATGGTCATTTGGACGGCTAAATATGCAGCATGCTAATTAAGTCAAGGAGAATTGGCAAATATGTGGGGGGGCTCATCGGGCCGCTGGCTCGCTCCTCTCATGAATAAATTCATGGGGCGTCATTAATAAGTGGCCCACTCAAGGTCCGCTGGAAATTTACTCAGTGGTCAAGGTGGGTAAATAATGAAATCCACCCCGAGTGATCAGCAAATGAAATACAACTGTAAATCTGTGATCCTCCCTCCCGCTATTTACCTTTGCTCCTCTGGCTCCAATGCTGACAAATATTTTCCCGTCCTCGTGGCCTCGTGTTGGAACCTTGAGGTGTTTGTGAACCGATGCCAGTAAATTTCTCGAACGCCTCTGCGAGTCTTTAGTTCTCTGCGGGTGAAACATCAGACGTCAGTGACTGGTGGTCTCGTCCGCTAAGATCCGAAGTCAATGGTCCTGAATTCAGCTGTTGTCATTGTTTGTGGTCCTGCCAGAGGTTAACACACATTCTGCAATGAAACAAACCTGCTCCATTCCACTGTTTGATTGTGTTCCTCCTGACCAGTGTGCGCCCCCTCTGGAATAAAAGTGCAGCACTGCAGATTTCTGCACGTGCTAAATTGCCTAGCTTGGTTTTTTTTTTCCCGAGCTGCTCGCACGTTTGTTTGCACGCGGCGTCACCATTGCAGATAGTTTCACACGCAGAGATGATTAATAAACAAGGCTCTTGCTGACGGACGCTTGTCGTTTTGAAAAATGATCCAAACGGTGCACGACGCAACAAAATAAAACCCACACAATTTCCTCATAATTCTCAAGACGTCAAACTGTTTCCCGAGATTCACTTGAGTCAGATCCTAAGCAATAACGTTGTGGAATATAAAATGTTTTGACGGTGGCGCTTTTGACTTTCAAATCACCTTTTTTAAAAAAAAAAAAAAAAAAAAGCCACTTTTTAACGTTACTAAACTTCTGTGGAAGTATTTGGATCAGTTTGCGTTTACAGAATAATGAAAATCCCTTTTTTTTTTTTTGGCCACTGCTTCATTATACTTGGACATATCCAGAAAAATAAAATAAAAAGTCTGACCACAAGACTGGGCTGCGCGTGTGAAGCTGCTTTTTTTTTCCTTTTTTGGCTGCATTCTCTTCAGATGAAGCAATTTACTGCAATCTGGAGTCTTCAAGTGAACATTGTCAGGGTTACAATGGGTTTCATTTGGCCGCCCTGTCACCGCGTATCATGTAGAAACCTGCAAAACCCAGTGACAGTCAGAAAAGGACAAAAGGGTGGTGGGGGAGGAAGAAAAAAAAAAAAAAAGTTCTTTCGTTTTTTTTCTACGCGAAAGTCACGTAATGGCGCAATTATATAGTGAAATTGGAATTTTGACACATGGTTTGTGTCGTGGTTGTGTGCCTGAGTGTGCGTGTGTGTGTGTGCGTGCGCGGGCGCGGCATTTTAAGCTAAAATCTGTCACATCAGACTGCGAAAAAACTGGGCAATCAGCTCTCTGAAATCTAAACGGCGAGCCACTGGCAGCGCGCCTTCGTGTTCTTACGTGCAAGATGTTAAGTGGCTTAGCGGCATCACCCCCCCCCCCCCCCCCCGACGCCCCCTTAAAACCCCAATGAAAGCTCCGTGTCTGTCATCAGCAGGCTAACTTTTTTTTTGCACAGAGCCCCGGGTTTTCAAGATGGCTTTCCACTGTTGTCGCCGGCGAGACTCTCAGCTGTGAGGGATTACTGCCGAGCGCGCTCCAGAGGAACAGCAGCGTCATTAAATATAATTGACAGGATTCTTAATTCTTTCAAGTCGCAGATGAGAGTTTTGATTAAAGAGAGGCTCAAATGTGCACTCGGCGGCCGGCTTTTAAAACACTTCCCAGTTTGCATTCAGTTTTAATTTCCACATCTCCGCTCCCCCTCCCTGCAGACACATGGTGGCTAGCGTTCAGCGTTCAGCGTTCAGCTAGCCCTCGCAAGGGCCTCTGAAGGGAGAGCTTTGTTCTCCAAAAGAGGGAGAGCCGTAGCACTCGGGGTGGATAATGACACAACAGCTGCTCTGTGAGCTTGAGACTGATAATGCCTCACGTCGCCCATTGAGTCAAGAAGAAGAAGAAGAAGAAGAAGAAGAAGAAGAAGAAGAAGAAGAAGAAGGAGAAGAAGAAGAAGAAAATTGTGTGGGTCAAAATTTAAAACTTGGACAAAGTTGTGGGCCAATATTGATGTTTATTGAAGAAAATCTTCCTCCAGATGTAACAGTGACCCTTTTTATATGGCCCAATCAAGTTTCGCTTCAACCTGAATATGGAACCAGCAAAGCTTCATGCTACAATAAATATCGTCATATTGTACACATTCAAAATCGAATTTCAAACTGAAAAAAACAAAACAAAAAACTCATCAAAACATATAAGATGTACATAAAAATTGGATGGCTCGATTTTAGTTGCTGGCAGCCTTCTGATTTAAATTTCGACAGTAACATTGATGCGGCAAAATACAGGCAGAGAATTCTGGGATTTGTGGTATAACAGCGGCTGGTCAGCTTTAGTCGTAGTAGTGGGTTTGTATCGCCTCGCGGGCCAAATATAATCACACTGTGGGCCAAATTTGGCCCGCGTACCAGAGTTTGACACCTATGCTTTTTGGGGTTACAAAATTCTCTCACTGTGGGCCAGTAGCTGGAAATCCAGCTGTAACACGTCGTGCCGCGGAATGCGCTGCGGTAATATCGCTTAATTTCTGCAAAGGACACCGTGCATTTCTCCGGCATATTCTCCACTCAGTGACTCACGCTTGACTCACTTCTCCCTGAAAAAAAAAAATGCACGTCCCCCGCCTGCACTATTTGTAACTTTGGAGCGGCAAACCGTTGTTCAAGACAAACATTCTACAGTGCGTCGCCGTAAATCTGATCCTGTGTGTTGCCGCGTTCAAAAAGTTGCCAAGAGGACGTTTGAGATGTCGTCAATGTGACTCTTCTCAACCCCCCCCCCCCAAGGCGATGCCTGTTGAGTGTTTGCAGATCCCAATAATTGAAGCGAGTGGTCTGGCTTTGTGCAGCTAATAAAATGCATCTCCAACCATAAAAAGTATAGCCACGGCTGACTTCTTTATAGATAGATGATTGATTTCAAGGATAACTCTGCAACAACTAGCAGAGGGCGTTTTCAGAACTCGATATTTAGGCTTGATTTTTTTTTCCTTTTTGCCCAAAACATATTTACAAGGACGAGTCATCAAATTCTGCAGGGGGAATGTAAATGGATTTTTTTTTCCTTGACTTCAGCCCCCCAAAAAAAATAAATAAAAAAAAGTCAGTTTATAAAAGATGCCACTTCAATATTTATGCATGCAATTATAAGTTCTGAAATCCCCCCCCACCCCACACACCCCGGAGAAGTGAGTCAGAGCGGCTTTTGGTTTTCGGGGGCGCGGAGGACTTTGCGGGTGGCGGGTGGAGGTAAGTGGGCGTGTCCTCGTGTGGCAAGGATAGCGAGAGGTCAAAGAGAACAGACTTTGCGTTCACTCGACGCCGATGACTTTAAGACGTGGGTGCGATCCATCATTCAGTCAGGTGCGGATGAGTGAGGGCAACCGGTGCGGGTCCCTCCCCTGTTGTTGCGTGTTTATGGTAATAATAATTGATTAATGACGAGGCCGTGCGTGAACGTTGGGACGCTTGAAAACGCGCAGGAGGAAAAAGCAGGTACGTATAGCCGGGGCAAGCACAAAGCGCCATATGTACACACACACACACACACACACACACACACACACACACACACACACACACACAGATTTGCAGTGTCACAGGCAAGTGATCAAAAGGAAACTGCGACGTGCTTTGGGAACCCTGATGGGAAGGGGATGAAATTAAAGCAGGTGCTTAATTCGATGTGACACATCCATTTACACAAAGTAAATGGCTATTACTCACGTGTACATAGCCCTTAGAATTCACCACGGGTGGCTGGGGGGGGGGGACGCCAAGAAGCTGGCGGCTTGAGATAGAAAAGCGCGCTGACATTTGATGTGCGGTGCGCACCAGTGTAGGTTAAAGTCTATTCAAGCGCCGGAGTTATCCGGCGGAGTGGAGGGAGAAGTCTCACCTGATTAAATTCATCCCCCCGGTCTGCCTGGGAAACATGCTTTCATAAAATAAAAGGGCACATATATATATTCAGTGACTCTGCGCATTTATACAAGTCCTTTAGTGGGGGGTGGGGGGCAGGGTGGGGTGGGGGGTGGGGGTGGCTTTACCCCCTTTCAGTGTTTGCTAATGTGTTTTGATCCGTTGCGTTTTTCCGTCTGAATACAAATCGCAAGCGATAAGCCTCCAGGCAGGTGATGCTAAATTCCCTGTCTGCCCACATAAGGCTCCACACACACACACACACACACACACACACACACACACACACACACACACACACACACACACGCGCGCGCGCGCGCGTGCAGAGAAATAGTCTAAAGTGCAAAATTGCAAGGCGAGCCTGTAGTTTTTATTTTGGGTTTAGCCCAAAGAAAAATTGAAGCGTCGCGCCGCATGCCGAAGCCCCGGCGACGCTCGGAATTGGTGTGAACGCGTCGCAACGTCCCGCCGCCGCCGCCGCCGCCGCGTCGCCCGCCATCGGCCGCCATCGGCCGCCTGGTGCTCCTCCAGCCTGCGGAGGCAGCGCGGGCATCTGTTGGAGCGCCCATTTCAAACCCCCGCTAGCGGGTAATAAATTTTGCCTGGCAGCGTTATTGAGCTCGTTTTTCCAATATGTGGCCCAGAAAATAAAAGTCGACAAATGAAAGTAAATCAATATTAATATTATGGGATAACAAATGTTATTCCGGCCCATCAAACATGCGGCTCTGCATTCCTCATGATGGGCGATCACTTTCCAGAGATCTGGTGTTTCCACGTCGAAGAGGCGAGCGTCAGACGGAGCTAATTTGACGTTTTCCTGCCAGTGAAGGCCACACGTCTTCCGGACGTCACCAGGTAGCGACTCATAAGAAACTGGATTTGTCTTCCTTGCATGCCTTTTTGCGTTGCCTCGCGTTTCGCACTTTAGGGTATGCAGCACACAAGAATGGAACAGTTGGCGTCTCGGTCGAGTCCTTGGAAGACGCGGTACTTAGCCAGCAACGAGGATTGCAACGGCGATACTACAGAGAGGAGAAATAATTCAGCACCGCTCTAAATTATGCATTTATTGCTCGTTACTCATTTCTAAATGGCGGGCTCCGACAATATACAGCCGCTGCTCTGTTGGAGCTCCAGTCCGCCGCCGCGGTGGATGCGAAATTTTCTTTTGGGGCCTTGAACGCTCTCATTCGCTATTATGCTGCAAGCTGTTGTCATGGATTTTTTGGTTGTTTCCGCCATCAGGTGAAAATCATTGAATTTATTCTTTAAAAAGTTAACTTGGGTTATTGTGCCCTTATATTTTGTTGCTTTATCGCGAACGGTCACTCAAGCCGCGTCCAGACTGACAGCCAAAATCCGATTTAGCCCATCCAGATTGACACCGGATGGCTCTTTTCTAGTCTGAACAGTCACAAAACACACAAAATCCGATTGTTTCCAAAACTGATTGACATCGCCTTTGGGAGGTAGTTTCAGATGGCATTGTGAACAGCTCCAAACGCACCGATCGGTTTTGACTGTCTGTGACGCCGTGTCAGACGGGTCAATAATGTGGCCTGGTGTGAACAGAGCCAGATCCCATTTGGATGCTTGATAAAAACAGCGTGGACAGCCAGCCCTAAAAACCTGTGTCCAGCTGAAAGCTCTGAATGCTCACATGTCAGGTGGAAAACTGTCGGTGCTGAGAGCGGCGAATCGCGACACGACCTGAAGCTGCTGTTGTGACAGTGGAGGCCGGAGTCACAGACAGTGACTGGGAAACTTGTTTCCCCTTTTCACCGGCTCACCAAGCACAATACCAGTTTTTGAGTCACTGAGTCAGTCATCCAGAGTGCGCGGACATCCACGTACAGACATTGTGGGTGACTGTGGCTCAGGAGGTACAGCGGGTTGTCCAATGACCGAAAGGTTGCTGATTCAAATGCTGCTCCTTCCCAGTCTGTCGTTGTGTCCTTGGGCAAGACACTTAACCCACATTGCCTCGTATGAGTGTGAGTGAATGTTGGGTGGTGGTCGGAGGGGCCAGATTGGCTGCCTTGCTAGCATCAGTCTGCCCCAGGGCGGCTTTGGCTACACATGTAGCTTACCTCCACCAGTGTGAATGTAGTGTGAATGAATAATGGGTTCAGTGTGGAGCGCTTTGGGGCCTTGAAAAGCGCTATATAAATCCAATCCGTTATTATCACTATTATTATTATTAGCTCCGCCCACTCTCCCAGTCCCTACAGATTAAAAGCACTCATTTGAAACAGGCTCCGAAGATCAACAGTTGTCAAAGAGGAGGCATTTATCTTTGCTCGCTGAGAGACTAGTTCATTTTGTGAGTGGGGCGAGGCTACTGTGAGCGATTGGGTGATCCGTTCATTCACTCCTCGTAGACGGAAGGAAAAAGACGAGGCATCAGAGCTGTTGCGGCTTTTCCCAGCCATTAACGTGACCTATTAATGCCAATGCAGTTTGAATAGAAGTTGTGATGCGTTGCCTGGTCTCTTCTTTGCAGTTTGCCATCAGTGAACGAGTTAATAGAGACAAAGAGTCGTGAGTCGGTAAAATGACTCTTGAGTTTTGTACGATTCTTTCAGGATTCATCATTATCTGGTGACAGCATGTGAGGCAGTGTCTTAATACAATGAGCTGTAAGTGATGCGTTGGGTCGTACGCTCAATGTTGCAAGCGGTGAGCAGAAGAGTCAGGCTGTCTTGTCTTGAGGGTTTGGTAGCTAAGAAACCTTCAAAATCCACTCCTGACCTTTTGGGTACTTACTCACAAGTTAACAAGAAGCACTTTGAAGTTAAAAAAAAAAAAAAAAAAAAAAAGAAGATATTTCAGAACGTTACATAATTTAAATACAGATGCAGGTGACATTTCGCCATCCTGTCGGCGCGCAAGACGCGGAGAACACACGTCTTTTTCAAAAGACTCCCAGTCCAACATCCACTGCACAGCGAAAAGTGACGGTAGGAACCTTTTCATATTTTTGCCAAGTAGGTTAGTCAGCATTTTTCTTTTTTTTTTTTTTTATTATTGTCTGTATTTTCCCAGAAGCGCAGTGAAGCCTCCAGCGCACCTTGTGTTCAAACGTTTCATTAGGTGTGTGAAAGGTTAATGCAATAAATGTTTTATTCCCATTTAATACAAATTGAATTATTTCCATGCCAAGGGACTGAAGGAAATAATACATTCCCACCCTGCACACACTCATCATTCCTCCCTTCCTTTCTTTCCCCCCCCCTGTCTTTCTAACTCTATTCCTCTGCCCTAATCCCCTGTTCAGTGCGAGGTGTTTTATTCTGTGCCTGTCAGCAGTTTGAAACGGCGGGCTCATATCCATTCATGGCATTGTGTTGTACAATTACACTGACAAATGCTTGAGTGATTTTCTTGGCGGTGTTTCATTAAAGAAAAGAAGCAAAAAAAAGAGAGAGAAACCCCTACAGTACAACTGGGGAAGAATAAATGACTGGAGAATAAACTCTGTTTTTCCACTGCAGGGTCTTTCTCATAAATATTGTAATTGTCCAATGATAGAAAAAGGAAAGGCACTGAGAGATATTTCCCGTTTTCTTGTTAGCACAGAGAGCCTTAACCTGTCTGCAAGCTGAGCCAGGGAGATAATAAGGGAATATCTAAACAGTATCTTCATCATTATGCCGTCCCATAAAGGGATGACAGCGCAGTGTAAAACATGCAGATTTAGCAGACAGTGCGCCATGAGGGGAATGATAATTTTCTGGTGGCTTGCACCGTGTTTAATCTGGAAGTCCTGCGTCTACCGCATCGACCAAAAATAAAAAATAATAAAAATTAAACAAGCGTTTCTTTGTGAAGTGGGCAGGGGGGGGGGGGTTGAATTTAGGAAGGCGCTCGGTGGAAGGAGACAGCTTGTCTAAGTGAAGCCAAAAGCAGCATTTCATTTTTTTTTTTGTAGTTTATTTTCACTGCTCGCCTATGCAGCGGGGCTAAAATAACTGCGAGCAGCAGCTGGATCCGTGAGATTTCACTCATCCGTGTTTGCCGAGCTTCAGTGGAAGACTTCTTCTTTCCCCCCCGCTTTTTACCCCAGTCAGTGTTGGGATTCCATTAGCAGTCGGCTTCCTTTCGAGTCGGGACAGAGCAGGGGTCGACTCCTGCAGGATGCTGTTAAAACAAGAGACGCGGAGAGCGACTGCAGGCCTCGGGCTGCCGCCAAAGAGATTAGGCAATGACGTGACTGGATGGCGTTTCTGCTCTTAAAGAAAAGCAAAAATGCATCATTAGAAGGCCTCTCTCAATGCTCTACAACACTATAGTGTACCGCAGCCTGCCACTAGGTGGTGATATCTAGCGTCGCTCCTTCCACCAATAGGAAGCCTCGAACTGTTGCTAACTGGTTCAGTCACACAGAAATCCGCTGTTTCTTTTTAAAGGTCCATTGTGTAAAATTTGGCTGAATTTATGTTTTAATGTTGGTAAAAGCTTAACACTGTCCATAAATACTTAAATAAAAGTGCATACCCAGTGTACAATGAAGGTCATTTAGTTTTAGAACGGTTCTTATTTATGTATGAGGATATACACAGAGTGTCTTGCTCTGAGTTAGCTCAAATAAACCAACGAAGAAGAAGGTGGACGAGGTATCCAGCTTTGTGCTCGCAGTCCACTGTAGTTCACTGGCAAGCTCGGGAGAGGGAGGGTGCGGAGTCCCTAAGGGGGGGGGGGCATAAGTGAAAGAGCGCTGCAATCTTAAATGTATCCACTTGATGTCGCTGTCTCTTCTTAAAACTCTCCAAATATCACACGTTTAACCTTTAGATCAATGTGATAGACAGAGACATCCTCCAGTCACCTTCCAATGTTTTACTTTTTTTTTTTTTTTTTTTAAGACCCTTTACCTGATGGAAATGTTAGAGGAGAAGAATAATAATCACATAGGAAACGTTCCATCTGGCGTGCCAGCTTAGGCCCAAAATAGTTTCTGCCATTTATCTAGTTAGAGTAATATAAGGGTTAGCTGCCAGGCAATAAATGTAAGTTATTGTGCTTGTGCCCGCGCCTGTGTGTGTGCGCGCGCCGCCACTGGCAGCGAGCGTCGGCTCTTAAATCAATGAAAGGATGAAGTCAGTTTGCAGGGCAATCATAAAGATAACGGAGAGTGGCAGCCGGCAGAGAGGCAAGAGGCATCTCATCGCCCCTAAATCATCTTTTACTATTGTGTTGCGGCCGGATTGCCGCAGGTGAACACAAGCGCACCGTCTCCTTGTGCACACACAGCAGACGCACGGCGCGGGAATTCTGGAGCGGCGCCGGCGACGGGCCTACGGGGAAGCGCGACTTCCGACGCCGAAGACAATCGCGACGCGGCGAGTTACGCCGACGTTTCGGCGGCGGCGGAACATCGAGACGCGAAGGCGACGTGACGGGATTAATTAAGACGCCGGCGCCAGGTTGAGTTGATTAGAGGGGTCGGGGGGTTTGCGTCCACCCCCTCCTCAACTCGCCACCCTCCGCTCCTCCACCAGCTCAGCCTGACGAGCCGCGGCGAAGGCAGGCAAGGCAGCGGGGACGAGCAGCAGATGGACAAGTGTGTGGACAATGCCGGCTCGCGGGGACCAAAATAGATTGACGGAGACTGACGGGAATGTTTCTTCTCGTGATAATTAGCTTGCCTGACGAAGCGGTTGGCGGTGGAACGTGGGCGGAAGGTTCTTTTTTTTTTTTGCGTTGGGGCCGACGTCGATGTACAGCAGCGCGCGGTACATCGAGGGCGGCCCCGCTGAGAGTACCGCGTTGAATAAGTGTGTTTGTGTGCGCGCGTGTGCGATGGCTTCAGCCCGAGGCGCGGCGTCGACAGCATTCCGAAGATCAGAGTGAAGGTCAGGCAGGAAGTTCTTTTCCCTTCTTTCCTTCCCGCAGGAATCCCACCAAGACTTTGACGAGACTGCGCGATCCTCTGAGTAAACGACCGAGCGATTAGTTTCCCTCCTTGTAGTGCTACCCGCTTGGGGTTTTTTTTTTCTTTTTTTTTTTTTTAAAACCGCCACGCCGAGGCTGTGTTTGCGCAACAAACACTGATGAATATTTTAGGTAGACAGAGTTGGGGAAACACACTTTGGACGGGACGCTCAAGCAGAGTGTGTACTCTGCCAGCTGCTCTAAACTGGGCGATAATTTAGCCAAGCGGCCTCGACGCCGTCACCAGCCTTGAATACGAAATGAAACGATGACCTCGTGAACTACTGTGCCTTTTTCGTTTGAAAAAAAGGGAGAAAAGGTCAATGCTGCAGCCCTGCAGTCTCCTCCTGCTGCCTTAAAGAAACAAAAGGCATCGAACGACAGCCGCATTAGCTTAGCGTGTCAGACGTGAGCTCTTTTCTCTTAGCCTGCTTTGTGATTCGAACCAAGTACAACAAGTAAGTGCAGCGATCGACCGGCCAGTGATTCCCAATCTTCCTATAGGGGCGAACTCACGAGGGACTTAAATCATTTCAGTAACACTCAGCGGTGTTGTGTGGATCGATTGCTCAGCCGTTTTTCTCTCCGATTCCAATTGTGTCTGTTGCAGGATCAGTGTTCGTATCGATAGACCAGCTCCCCCGACCAGCCCGTTCTAATTTAAAGGAGCTATCCAGGCTTGCTCTCGCAGGCCACCGTAGTTCACCGGCAAGCTCGGGAGAGGGAGGGTACGGAGTCCCTATGGTCACGATAGTGAAAGGGCGCTGCAATCTAAAATGTAACCGCTTGATGTCGCTGTTTCTTCTTAGAAATCTCCAAATATTACACTCTTAATTTGCTCTAATTTAGAAGTGGACATATTTTTTTTCACCATTATGCAGGAAGGTTGACTATGAAACGTGGCCTCCTCAACGTAGCACGAACGTCATCTTCGTCGGACTGTAATTCAAACTAGATTTTGCGTAAATGCAGCGAAAGGCTTTCTTTTTTTTTTTTCACCCTCCCTGGCATCACTTGCCAGGCGACGTTCTCCTAATTTCCAGGTTGCGCTCGCTGCTCAGCCACTGGTGGGCGACGTGTCTTGGACTAGGAACGTTCACCAAAGCGATGTGTTCTTCCTCCCGTCTGAAATTCCGACTGCATGCGGCGGAAGAGTCACGTTGCGGGCGAAGTGCCCGGTTAGTGGCCGCTCGCTGAAGGCCTCCTACGATCTCCGCTGCCGATGACGTCTCTCTGATTTGTCGCGCAGGGGCCGTCGACGTCGGGGGAAAAACAGAAAAAAAAAACCCCAAGCGGCGTGGTGTTGCTTTCGTCCTCGGGAGGCGACACGCTCCGACTCGCACAGCTGAGCGTTCCTGCTCCCATTTTTATGAAAAAAAAAGCCGCCCCCTCCTTCTTCCTCTCTTGCCATCCATCTCTCCGTCCCTGGCTCCTCAGCCAGTTTTTTTTTTTATTTTTTTTATTTATTTTTTTTTTACCCCCCGGTCCCAGGGGAAGGGAGTGGGGGAGTCGGGGTGGGTGAAATCTAGGACACATGAAATATTAAAATCCTTCTTGGGAAGTCCTCATCAGCATATGTTGCTCTCATCTCCGCTTCACTTTCTCCGGCTCTGTTTTTTCTACTTTGCTCGTTCCCGCCGCCGCTGCCGTTCCTCCCACTCGCGGCGTCGGGAGTTCTCGACGCACTCGCTCACGTTCCTCTCCGTCGGCCATTCGCGTATTCACTCATTCATTCAGCGGCGCCGGGACGGTTAGCTCTATTCTACGTCTCTCTCGGTGCTAAACCGACTTCAAAGTCGCGTTTGAAAGTGTTTGCAGTGTTTCTTCTAAACTTTTGCCCAATTAGCGTTGAGAGAATTCAAGGCATTCTTAATGCGATGCGCTCAAGAACAGAGGCAGAAAAACTAAATTGGTACCATATTTCCTAGAAGCTGGAATCTAACCCATTCTACTCCCTTCTTTTTTTTCCCCCTTTTTAACACGGGGCTTCAGAGATTTTAGATCTCATCAGCATGCGCCATGTACTCTTTGCTCCTTTTGATTAGAGCCTCGTCCGTGCTGGCATGTTATTTCCGTAGAGTTGAGAAAAAGTAGTGAAAGATGTCTTCAGCTCCAACAAGCTGAATCACCCGCTTGGGAAATGAAGAAGAGGAGATGAGAGAGGGGAAACGGAGGCGGTCTCATAAAGGTAAACTGGGCAAAGGGCCAGTAATTTAAATCCTGCTCTGTTGGGGGGGCTTCATTCGACAAACAGGCGCGCTAATGTCGAATACCAATAAGACGCTTCCAACCTAAAGGGAGGGAGCAAGGGGGGGGGGGGGGCGTCTACAAGGTGACCTTCAGTTCACCATGTTAAAGCAGCTCCAGGTAACTTTAGCTTGCTACGAGTTTGCGTTCAACACTTATGTATTTGTAATAGCGGCTCGTCCGGCGTGTCGGGTCGGGCTTGAAAGTCACGCAGTGCAGTTAACAGCCGGCACAACCCCCCCCCTCTCGCTGCCGAGGCGGCACCATTGATCCTATTAATCGGTTATCTACCGCTTTACTGAGTTTGGAATCATAATTTCATGGTGGAAAAGTTACCAAGAGCTGCTTTAAAGCTCTGATTGGCTCGACGCGACAAGCGGGAAAAAGTTCTCGGCTGTCGTTTTGTGTCTGATGGGGACGGAAAACGGAGAAAAGGAAGGAAAAGAACAAACAACAGAGAGATCTTCTCCTCTCCCTCTCCTCCGGGGTGGGGGGGGGCTGGAGCGCATTTTCCTAAACACATTCGCGAGTGTTTTTCCTCGAGTGGCTCAGGCGGCAATCTGCGTGCGCGTGCTGTTTTTTTTTAATGATTTTTTTGCGCGTTGTTGATGATTGCCATCATCTCGGGGGAGCCGCAAGATTGGGGACGATGCTTCTTTTCCTGCGTCGGGGCCGTTCGCTCTCTCTCACACACACACGCACACACACACACACACATACACACAGCTGCGTGTGCGTACATGTGTGTGTGGCCTTGCCGCGGCTGTCTGGACGCTAGCAGGCAAAGACGGTACTGTGTAACTAAGCACATCCTGTCAGACAGTCACTCCGTCTTCACCCAACCCACCCCCTCCACACACACACACACACACACACACACACCCTTCACGCTCCGTTTGCCCGTAATTCTCAGAGGAGGCTGACGAGATGCCCCACAGTAAAGGAAGGAAGAAAGGAAAGAAAGAAGGAAGGAAGGAGGACTAGATTACGTAATATACTTTACGGGGTCGTTAAAAATGGCGGGACAAATTCGTTTTTGCGTCATGTAGAAAAATAAAGTTTTCCGAACGTCGGTGGCGAAGGCGCCTTGCCGTGTATCGGCGACCTCTTGTCAGCCCAAGTGAACCGAGGAGGACAAAAAAAAAAAAAAAAAAAAAAAAACGTGCGCAAAGCGCTGCGTCGATTGGGCTCCATCGTTCTGAAAATACTCTGTTAAAAAAATCTGTTTAAATTGGGGAAGTAAAATATGTTGGCCCTCAAGATTCTTTATTAAACGGGAAAATCTAGTCTTTGCTGATATTTGATGTTGACAACGGTCGAATTGAAACTGGATTTTGAGGTATTGGCCACACTGTCGGCATGTTTGCGTTCAAGTGCAGCAACAGATGTTGAGCCTCTGGTTTGAACCTTTCTGGGGTTCTTCAGTGTGGCCAGATGACATCCATCCATCCATCACTGCGCTGAGGAAGAGATGTGTCAGATGGCATTTGCCTGCCACATATTTATTACCTCGGCCTAATCGTGAAAAGTAATTCAACTTCATTGTCAGCCTTCAGACGACTGCTCCTCGCCGGCTGTAGTTGCCGTTGATTGACCAGCAGATTACACGTCCACCCTTGCTGTGCACGATGTTGCACGACACCTAATTATACATGCATGTGGCCTATACACTATACACACACACAGTGCTTTTTGATCGCTTTAAAGTGCTGTTACTGTGCACACGTTGTCGTTTAAGCAGGTGCTGCGGTCCATTTCGTCAATGAACGCGCTCCTCTGAAACAATCTCCAACCACAGCGCTGATTATCCCACCTCGCCGCCACTCGCTTTGTATTCAAGGCGGCTCTCCCAGACACATTAGCCAAACTCCGTCTGCATCTTTCACTCATCATTAGCGGAATTACTCTTCGCCCAGAGGTGTGCGGGACGCAGCGGTTGACGTAACAGAGGTTTTCGGCCCCGCGTTGTGTAAAATTAGCTCATTATGACAGTGACACCGTACGCGAGCAAAGAAATGTTTTGCGTGTACCCATCCCATAAGCAAATGAGTGCCCAGGGACACCGCAGCCACCAGTGGGGGCGGGGGGGGGGGGGGGGAGGGCAGCGTGCCAGCTAATGCCCCCTAATTAAAAGCGCAAGCCTCAGAGAGTGAGGGTGCAACTGTGGCGCGTGCAAAACATATGCAAAGCATGTTGTGAACGCATGTAAACACGCACACGCGTCCCCGTCCACACTCATGGGCAAATTTGAATGCGCTACAGAGCTCGCAGTAATTGGGAGGGAAAGCAGTTTCTGCCTTTTGATTTCACATGGACTTTGTGGCCGACTCGGAGGCCGTGCGGCACAGACACGGGTTTAGGAGGAAAAGCTCGGAAGTTTTTTTTTTAATTGTGTAGAAGTATTTTATTTATTTTTTTTATTTTTTTTACGGTTTAAGAGCCCAGTGACGAGTTTCAGGGTGGACGTTCATGCTAACTTTTCGCTAGCTCATTTCCATTTTCTTTCGTCCTCTTCTTTTGTTTCTCCTCCTTCTTGTGCTCGTTTGCATTGTAAGAGTTTGTTGCAGGCTATTGCTGTGGTAGTGTTACAGCGCCTCCTGCAGGCCTGGCATACATATTACTCCATTTTCAGTGGTTGCATTAGGGACAAACAAACGCATTAAGTTGATATGATTGTGCCTGTACTTAAACACATTTTCAACAACAACAACAACAAAAAAGAAGGCTCCATCTTCATTTCATTCCGACCTTGAGTGGCAACGGATGCCTGCCGACGGTTCGACTTCGCGAGCGATGCTAACGGTATGTTTACGAAGGCGAGCGGATGAATTAAGCTTCCAGTGCGGTCTGGCTTCCCCACGGGCCGTTCAAAGCAAACGCACGCACGTTTGAAGCAGTGCGTGCGAGCGTGCGTGCGTGCGAGCGCCGAGCAGGTGGGATTTTTCCCACGTGAGGAAACAGTTTTGTTAGTGTTAGGAGAACTGAGAATATTCATCTCTGCAGCTTCCTCTGAGGCTTCTCCTCCTCCTCTTCCACCTCCTGACTGCACGATTGTTTATGTTCAGCGCACATAAAGCCGCGCAGGCGTGATGCATTGCCGCAGCAGCGGACAAACGCTCGGGGAAAAAGTGGTTAAACCAAAAAACAAGCGCATTTTTCGACAAACAAACTGCGTTGCTCCGTCACGTGCTGTCGGTAGAGGCGGGGAGGGGCCGCTAATTCTTTGAAAACAAGCCCGCCCCCCCCGCGAAGCCCATCGCCTCTCCTCACACCCTCCACCCCTCCACTCCACTCCACCCAACACAATTTAAAGCGTATTTTCCCTCCCCGCACCACCAAGCCTCTTCCCTGGTTATTTGCAATGGAGAGCCAGGCAATATGGGCTGACAAACTGACAAATGTTTGTCGTTTCCTCCAACTTAATCCGATAATATGTGGAGCATCAGTCTCCATTTCTTTACACCGAGAGGTTAACGGTTGGGGGAAAAAAGAGGATGGGAGGTTGGGGGGTGGGGGGCAGGGGGGTGGGGGGGGGATAATCGCTGCCAGTTTGCGGCAGCGTCACGATGGCAAGTGAACTGTGTGGAAAAGTGCGTTTGTGTACTTTTCTATTCATTATTATTTTATTTTTTTACTATCATATTTTTTCTTTTACTTTTACCTCCGCTCATCCTTTTACGCTCCGCCGGCTCGTCCCAACCCCGTTGACGGACAGCGAGGCAAACAAGCCTCAATCACGAGACGAAATGAAAGTCAATATATTCATGAATGGATTTTCCTTTTTTTTTAGCTTTATTTATTTTTTGCCGAAACGCCCGAGGTCTCTAAAAATAATGGAGTGTGTAACATTATTCCCAGCACCGTGAACAGAAGCTGCCTAAAGGGGAACGGAGGGGGGGGGGAGAGAATGGAGGATCTCGGATAAGTCGGCTCCTCTCATCTGCTCGCAGCAGGAAGTCGAAGGGTTGGGGGGGGGGGGGGGGGGGGCGACGCCAACAGTTACCTGCGCCGAGAGACCTGCAGCCAAGTTTAGAATATTACAAAGCTTTTGCCTCATTACTATTCCTTCCCCTCCGCACCCCACCCCCCCTCCACCAACCCCCCCCTCTGCTGCACGGATGCGGCTGAATTTTTCCCCCCCTCTCAATTTTATATTTTTATTTATTTTATTTTTTTTGCCCTCGCATGTCAATGCACGCGGGATGAAATATATTGTGCCCCCCCCCCCTCACCCTCCTCCCCTTCTCCCCACACGTTGAACTAGCGCTCGCACGGCTCCCCTCAATTTGCATGCATTAAAACCTCTTGCACGCGCCCGGCCCGGCCCGGCCCGGCCCCGCGAACCGGGCGAGCGCTTATCTCCCGAAGATGGAACAGAGGGATGAATCGGCGAATGTGACGCTAACGGAAATAAATAAATAAACGGATAAAAAACAAACAAAAAAAAACAAAACCCTGAAAGGTCAAGGAACTTTTCTCGGCAGATGGTCCCAAGAAATTGCCGAGGAATCAAATATGTTGAGTCGGGAGACAGGCCTGACTGCTCTGTCGGTATCACACTTATTCTCTGGAGCTGGGCTGTCTCTTAGATTCATTGTCAGGAGGGCCGAGGATGACAGAGTTGTCTCATGAAGGGATTCAGTCGCACACTGTCGCGAGCGCAAGGACGCGTTCCGTCTTCATCCGTCTTGCTTAAACCAAACGCGTGTCCTCTTTCCCTCTCCCGGTGTTTCTGTTTCGTCTCCCCTCTGAGTATTTTTGCCATTCCGCCCGTGGAACGAGAGGCTTGCAGCGCTTCGTGATCATGTGCTTAAAACCAAACGCTCACTCTTTGAGCGGTTTTTCAAGAGTAAAACTTTGTGAATGTTGTGATTCACTTCACTTTAAACATGGATTTGCTTTTCCGACGTCTTCAATAATTCATTCAAAAAAAAAAAAGTGGCTATATTTTTTTCCTTTTCTCTTTACATTTCGAGCCATCTTAACTATTTATGGTTTAAACGTGCACTCGTCAGAACACAAAAGAACACATACTGCCATTAGCCTGAGCATGTCAAGCTAACATTTAGCCTTAATTAGCTCTCACTCTGGTCTTGGATTTAGACCCAAAAGCTGGATGTTCCAGGTTAAAAAAAACAAAAACAAACACTCATTGAAGTATTTTCATTGGGGTTTCATATTTTATTAACAAGTCATTCAGCCCAGCACAGCAGGAGATGGAACAACACACATTGTCTTTTTCCCTAATCCCTCATTAATTTTGCCTGCTTGTATCTCCCCTGTTTGGCATTTTTCTCTTATTCATCCACACTCTAACAAAAAAAAAAAAGAGAGAAAAAGAAGAAGCAGTGCGCCACCAACTTCCCGCCTTGGAATTTTGATCCGCTGAAGAGCCTCTTCATGTTACTTCACGGTTCACACTCAACTCGACTTCACAGCTGTATAATTCATGCAGTTTGGGCTGCCGCTGTGGCTTTTGTGTTGTACTACACCCACAGTGGTGAATACTTGAGTGAGGAGCACTGATGGCTGGAGTGGTTTACAAGTAAAAAAAGTCCCGGCGGGTTAAATATTTTCTGATTATTGAAGCCTCCCAGCGGTGCACGCATGGTCCCCCCCCATCGCGTGGTCGGGACTGGCGTGTAAAATGACTGAACCAACCGGGAAGGCATTTAATTTGTCCAAGTATTTTTTTTTTTCCCGCTCTCTCGACATGGTTGCGTAATGCACTTTCCCCCAACGCGGTGCCTGTAGAATGCTACAAATAGATCCTTTTGGATGGCATTTATGACGACAAAACAAGATAAAGCGCCCTAAATGCGAGCTTAGCGCCCAGATAAAAATGGGATGCAGTGCCCTCCAGGGTTCCCTTCCTGTGGAGGAATGGTAACGGAGGGCCCTCCAGCGGGCCGTCCCCGCTTGAGGAGTCGTGATTTAGTGAGCTAATCAGAGAACGTGTGCTGCACGCTGGGCCCTAGGAGGCCTGTTTTTCAGTGAAATGCAATACAGGGCCAGGCTGAGGTTGTACAGGGAACAAGTAATGATTGAAATTTAAACAAGGATTTATTAGGTTTACCGTTTGTGTGTGTGTGTGTGTTTGCGTCTGCGCGTGGCTGTGCGCGTGCATGGGAGTGAAGCCTCGCTGATCCCGGATCATAACAGAGGCCGAGCTGCCGTGATAGGCAAACTCCATCTAGAAGTGTGTATTGATTTTCCCGCAGAGTCTCTGTGTGCTGCTGCCGCCGTGTTTCCCCGCGCAATCGAGTCTTTACTTCTGTTGGGAGGAGAAGGGTCTTGGAAATTTTCGATACGTCTGCACATTTTGCTTCTGAACCAAACGAATCGGAAACTGCAGGAGCGTCCGGCGGACGGGATCTCCTGACTGACCTTTTTCCAAAAAATACGTTTTTTTTTGGTATCGCTGTGTTTCCTCGCGAACTTCACGAGGAGCGGCTCCGTTCCCTGGCACGGCGCTAGTTAGCCAGCGAGCTAACAAGTTAGCGCTGGAGACATGTTTGAAACCTATCTTGTGTCAGCTATTGGCCCTGCGGCGAGGGGGCAAAACAAACTGTAACTGCACTGTGAACTGTGAACACCCCCCCCCCCCCCCCTGCTCATTGCACGGCTATTGAGTAAGAAAATAAAGCTGCAACTGTCGCACGGATCAAGAAATGTTGCGCGAGAGAAAAGTTGTGCGTCGGAAAATCGGCATAATCTTCCTCGTTCTCCTTTACTGTCACACCTCCTTGGCTTCACCTCTCCGGCAAAGTTGTGCGATAAATATTCATGATGAAAGGGCCTCCTGACTGCCCCCCCCCCCCACACACACACACCCTCAGCCCCACCCCTGCTGCTCTTGCCCCTCGTTGCTTTCGCCTCCGTTTTTTTTTTTAAGAGCCACCTGCCACGCGTCAGACGACAACTGGAGAACTCCGCGGTTCGAAAAATGACTGGGCGAAAAGAAACAAACACAGAAATAAACACTGGCGGGCAGCAGGCGGCAGCCTCGCAGTGAGTGAGCGATTGTCTCTGTCTTGAGTGAGTTGCCGGGGGTTGCTTGTCACGTCACCTCCGCCTGGTGTGAACACACTCACTATTTGCACTCCAACAACAACGACAACGACGACCCCAAAAAAAAAAAGAAGAAGCTGTGAAGCTGTCGCACGGGAGGAGCGACGCCTGATTGGATTTGGCGGACGTACAGTAATGTGACTCAGCACAATGCCAGTCCTCAGAATCACGTGAACTGGCTGTCCTGCGGCTTTGTCCCCTACACTCCTCCTCCCCAACACACACACACACACACACACACACACACACACACACACTATTGTGTGCGCTCCTCCGGTCGACTCCATTGTGCTGTTTTTAATTGCCGGTGAATTGAATCACTTTGCCGGTCTTTTGTCCCTGTTGTTATCCCATAATGTCGCCGTGACCCATTTCTTTCAAACCCCCCCACACCCCCCTCCTGTCGTTGAATATAGTTTTAATTGATTTCGTTTGAATGCCACCGGCGCGGCGGCAGCGTCGAGTCGAGCGACGCTTTCGAAGTTCTCGCAGTCGTGCAAACGTCCTTTTCTCCGTCCTCAAATGTGTTTCTGCGATGGGCGGTGTTGTCGGGATTACTCCATAAAAGTAATCCAACTGCTGATTACTCATTTAAAAGTAATCAAATTACTTTGTACTTTGTTTCATAAGCAATCAATTACTAATCACTATAGTTAAAAAAAAAAAAAAAGAAAAAAAAAAAGAAGTAATATTTGAGAAGGTCTTGTGTCCTTGCACAGGATGTCAGGCCAGGACTCGAGGCAGGACTCAAACGCAGAGGATTGAGGCCAAAAGTAAATTTATTACACTCGCAATTCAAACTCGGATCAGAGTGATCAAACAATTTGGCGATGAAACTCCTATAATTTCAAAGATATCTGGAGAGAGATAATTAAGAGAGCAGAAAATCGCTCCTGAGGAGGCCAAAGGGCTCCAAACTAAATCTAGTCTTAAGAAGTTCACAAAATCAAAATCGCTCGCAAGGAGGGAAAGGCTAAACTACAAATAATCTACTCTACAGAACAGGAAGGAACTCAGAACATAAATCAAAGGACACCATCTGTCTGCTAATAACAAAAGTTATCGTTTTGAAAAAGAAAATCATTAAATCTCGAGGAACAACTGGCTTACAGTGTATTATTTGAGCTCCGGCTGCGATCGGGTACGAGGCTAGACTAATGTTTGCATTTCCAGCTACAAACGCACTTTCGCCGCCGCCATGCTTGTTTTGATGCGTCGTCGCATGTCAATGACGTTGCATGTTGTCATTTTGTGGTATAATAAGACAATTTTTTTTTCGCTTGCAAAATGTTTCAGGAAAGTAATGGAATCGTTGCTCGATAAAGTAATCACGCTATAGTTACCAGTTTTGTCGGAGTAATTCTGTCACATTCCTCTGTCACTAGAAATAGTAGCTTAACTACAGTGGTGGATTACTTAGTAAGACATTACTCGCCAACACAGGCGATGAGCCAAAAAAAAAAACAAAAAAAAACGCACAAAACAAAAACGTTTCGGAGAATTGCCAGCCTTCCCCACCACCACCACCACCGCCACCGTCGACCTTTTCTGCCAGCCGAGCAACTTCCCAAACCGGCGGCCGCTGCTGGAGCGCAGACACGCCGCCGTTACTCACCGTATTGCCTCGGTCAGCCACTGTGTGTCAATAGAGGAGGTTTTAGCGCTGTACTTTTTTAATTAACATTGCACCGCCTCCATCTCGGAGCCATCGCGCATTGATCCCGGCGGACAAAAGGCGCCGCCCCACCCGGACCCCCCCGGACCCCCCCCGCACCAGAAACACACAAAAAAACCACCCCCCAAAGCGACATATTGACCTTCGCGTCCCTTATCGGACCGCCTCACCCGTGCTGCCTCGCCCCTCCGGACGACCACCCCCCCCACCACCACCGCCTCACCCTGCGTGCATGTGCTCGCCGGCCGGGCCGCGGCCTCCCTCTTGACCCGTCTAATCCTTAATTACCATGTCTAATTAGCGCGTGACAGCAGAGGTCAATCAGCTAATTACGGAATCGCCAGGATGAAAGGGCGGGTGGTGGGGTTGGTGGGGGTGGGGGGTGGGGGGGGGGAGGGGCAGTCAGTCAGTCAGTCAGTCAGTCAGTCAGTCAGAGACAGCGTGATTAGAAGCCCAACACCACCACCTTCCTGCCTCTGGGGCAGCTGACCCGCACCTCCGCCCGCCCAGAGACTTACGGAGGATGTATAGTGTGTGCGTGCGCACACACACACACACACACACACACACACACACACACACGCACACACACACACACACAGGATCACGGACACGTGTCTCTTGTACTCCTTAGAGATAAGGGCTTGGTGGGTGGGGGGCGGGGGGGTGACAGGAGATCCCCTCGGAGAGCCGGCGGGGTCTTTCACTCACAGCTGTCGCTCGCCGCCTCGACCCCCCATCGATTGACACCCGCACGCCGCCGCCGCCGCCGGGGGTCGATCGCACTTGTGGCCTCGCAGGCGTTTGTAGCGCCGGAGTCGCTCATTTTTAAAATTATTTGGAATTTTTTTTTAACGTCATGCGCATTTCCCCCATTTTTCCACCCGAGATCTCTCCAGCTGCTGCGTGTTTTTTTTTTTTTTTTTGGTCTATCTCTTTATTTATTTATCTATGTATTTAACCGCCGCCTGCTGATTAAGAGCAGGCGTGATATATACGGCGCGGCCCCCGAGCTCCTCGTGTTTGGGGGAGGGCAGGGGCGGCGGGAGGGTCGGGGGGGTGGGGGTGGAGTCCGGGATCGATGCGAGCAGAAGCGTCGTCGTATTTTTACCGCCGCGTCGATACGAGGATGAGTGTCTTAATCAGCAATGTGTGAGCGGCCTGGGAGCCCTCCCCCGCCTCCCCCGCCTCCCCCCCTGGGGAAATGCCGTACCAAGCGCCGTCCCACGCGCTGACCCCAACACCGCCCCCCCACCCTCCCCCCACCTGTTACCCTCGCCACGGTTGCGACCGGTGACCGCGCAGCATCTTCTTCTTCTTTTTTTTCTTCAATTATTTATTTATTTTTCTGACCCGGCCTCGTGCGTTATTGGATCGGCTCGGCGGGGAAAATTAATAATTCAGCGCGGTGTTTTCCTCTGGCAGGCGCCTCGCCAGCGCTGTCAGTTAGCCGTCTCGTCCGAGTTTTTTTTTTTTTTTTTTCCCCTTCCCCTCCGGCGCATTAACGGCTGCTTACAAGGAGGAAGCTCCGACCGATCAAAGGGTGGAACACGGGCGCGAAAAAGTGACGGCTTTTTTTAAGAGCCGCCGAGAGCTGCTTCTGACTGACGAAGACGAGGAAGAGAGTCGGCAAATTATCCCGTCCGCCCTCATCTAGAACCCGGACTAGCGGTGGTTCAGCGGCGCGGTTGGGAAATGGGTCGGAACGAAAAATCAAAATAAAATCCTATTAAAAAAAAAAAAACAAAAATATGGTTTTCTTCTAGATGGATGGTTAAAGTAACCTGAAGACTGATGGCTGAACAACAATAATAATAATACTAATAAAAAATAAATAAATCAAAGTATTTGTATAATGTTTAAAGGCCTTATTAAGTACTCGGTATTGGTGAGTACTGAAATGCCTGAGGATGGATGGATGTGTAATGATGATGACGGTGAAGATGATGATGATCCATTACCCCTAGAACTCACCGGACGTGACGTAGGGGGGGAGGGGGGGGGGGGGGGTCACGTGACCAGTTCACTTGAAGTGAAAATAGCGCGTTATGTTTGGACGGAGGAGCAGAACATTTTTTTTTTTTTTTACAAGTAATCAAAGAGAAAAAAATGACAACTTGTACTTTGTCGAACTTCTTTTTAGAAATATTGCTTTTATTTCGCGAAAAACTGAACGACCTCTCCGAGAATTTAATGCGGACCGACCTTCGCGGCTTCGCTGCGGATTTGTCCGCCGCGCAGCCGCGCCGATGCGAGTCTCTCGTAGCGCCGATTCCCCGAGATGCTCCACCAGCGGAGGACGTCTTTCACTCAGTGTCACGTTCAAGAGACTCGTCTCACATGTCAGCGGCTCTCGCTCTGCTGTCACCCAGCGGAGGAGGAGCTGCTTGCTCGCCGGTGACGTTTTTTCTCTTTCGGGGAATTTCTGGAGATGGCTGTGCGTGGGGAAAATCCCAGGATACCAACAGATGTTGGAAGACTCGAACGAACCCTCAGACTCGCTCAAAATGAGTCTCCAGTCTCAAGTGAGTCGTTTGATATTAGAAACTCACTGTCAGATTTCACTCTCCTCCTGTTCACCTTTTTCAATCGAACTCGGCTTTTCCTAAAATATTTGCACCGCGTCTCACTTATGGATGATTTCCCTCCCCCGTCCCTCCTCGCCACCCCCGCACTGCTCCTCCCTCCCTCCTTCCCTCCCGCTGCGGAGGAGTGCATTAGAGGAGATTAATAGAGGGTGGTCACGTTACAAATCATCGGCCCCGCGTTTCCCGATTCATTCTCCGCCTCACTCCTCACCGCCCTTATCTACCGCTCATTATTTATGCCGCCCATCAGCCTTCCTTCTTTTTCTATTAATCTCTCGCTTCCTCTCTCGCGCAAACAGCGGAAAAGCTCCGACCGGATCCGGTCCGAGGAGGGAGCGGGCCATTCATCTCCCCGCAGAACTCTGGGAACCCGCCGCGTTCACGCCTGAGACTTTGTTCTGCCCCTCTCGGCCGCGGTTCATCTCGGACTCGCGCGAACGCAGCGCGCCGCACGTACCGCCGGGCCGCTGCGGAGACGAAACGCCCGAGCAGAGGTGGCCTCGGGCTCCGTTTTGAAGGCGTCGGTTTCGTTGGCGGCGAGGGAAACGCTCGCGCGCCAGCCGCCGGAACGAACGGTCTCGACGCGTCCTGCCAAAAGACCGAAACGCGATGAGCTCCGTCCGTCGTCGTTGCTTTGGCCCGCACGACTCGCGACACATCCAGAAACCAAACCAATTATTGGACCAATTATTAAGTGCCGAGTACAAGCACTGACAGCCGTCCAGAGTCGGTCGGTCGGTCGGTTGCACGACGCTCGTAACTGTTCGCGGCGGCGGTCCAGGACTGCAAGCCTGCAACGGCTCGGCAGAATCCGAAAACCACTCATTGCTGCCTGACAGTGTTGTTGGGATTACTCCATGAAAGTAATCCAACTACTGATTACTCCTTTGAAAAGGTAATCTAATTACTTCTTTAACTACTTTGTTTCAGAAGTAATCAATTCATAATTGCTTTCGTTAAAAGGAAGATAGAGTAACAGTTGCTTACTGCTTTGGAATGAATTTTATTAAAGTGCAAATTTTGCAATTCCAAATATTGTTGTCTTCTTTCCTGCGCGTAACGTACAACAAAGCACAATATTCTTTGACTGAGACGAGATGAACTCAAAATGGCTGGATCATCAGTCTGCGGCATTGCTGTCTTTGGTTGTTTTTCTAAACGTCAGACATTTTTAGCTGGCAAAAGATTTCGGAAAAGTAATGGAATCGTTACTTGATGAAGCAATTAGGATATAATTGCCAGTTTTGCCACAGTAATCCCGCTACGTTACTCCGTTACTCAAAAAGTAGATTAATTACAGTCGTGGATTACTTAATAATCGATCACTCGCCAACACTGCTGCCTGAGCGATACAAATCTTTTCATACAATTACATGTCATTTGCAGCCCAATTTCTCCATACAGTCGATATGCTACAACTGCATGCTTTGCTACAGTTTCACGAACCTCACAGTGGAGCGTCAAAATCTGAGAAATGAAAAAAACAAACTGAAAACTGCAAAATGTTGCTGAAGTTGCAGATTTCAACCAGATTCCTGCGGCAGGATGTCGCGAAAATCACGCTTGAACGAGGTAGTAACACACTGCACTGTCACACCCTGAGTGTAAGTGTGGTGTGTGTGTGTGTGTGTGTGTGTGTGTGTGTGTGTGTGTGTGTGTGTCGTCGTAGATTCTGGGCCATCATTTGGATGCAGAAAAGATAAACATTGATCATTGCTGCTGGAGACGGTGTCGTCCAACACGCCCCCCCCTTCAGGTTCGGCCAAACTCTTTCCCCCCCTCGCCCTCCTCTCTCTTCTCCTCTCCTCCCTCCATTCTCATCTCTTCACCTCCCCCCTTCCTTCCCCTCCCTCCTTGTACCCTTCTGCCTTTGTTCCTCGCCGCCTCCACCTCCGCTCTCCCGCACGGTCGGTCGCGCCGGCCCGCTGCTCCTATTTGTCGTCTTAGCGGCTCCCCCCTCAGCGGGGGGGGGGGGGGGGGGGGGGGTAGTGGCCCCCGCGTTGGATGTAATAAGTTGTATCTTTGCTCTGCGCCACCTGTGTCAGCTGGCAGTCCCTGCCTTCCGCCTCGCCTCACACACTGTGTTCCTAATGCGTTTACGTCGCACCGCTGCGAGGAAAGTACCGTGGGTGTGTGTTGCCGTGCCAGTTTGTGTCTCCAACCTCTCCCCCCCACCACCCCCCCGACTCCGTTTTCAGTTGTTGTTTGTTGGCTCGCCCGAACGCCCGCGCTCGCGCTTGACGGTATTCGGTATCCGAGTCAATTTCCATGAATTTCATTGCGCCGTCGCGGCAGCTGGTGTCAGGTCTCGGCGCGACTCTTGCGCTGCGTCGCCTCCAGACGAGCGCCGGCTTGTTTATTCGCCTGCTAACCTCGGCTGCGACTGGGACCCGCAGACACGGGCCGCCCGTCCGCATATTTACAACAAGGAGGCTTTATTTACACATTTCTCTTTTCACGTCTCGCCCGCCGCCTTTCACTCAAAAGTAGGAAATTATTGAGGTTGAGCTCCTTTAAAGCATCTCGCCTGAATAATAAAAAAAACAAACAAATATACGCTGCCTTTGCCACTGACTCTTTTCTGCGGTGAACTCCAATTCCAACCAGCTTCAGGAAATAATCTAGTGGGATGCTCTAAGAACATTTTCTAGTGCACGGGAATCAGTCAGGATGCACTGATTACACATTATGGGATGGCCTTGACGGTTGTTGCCTCGAATGTCTGATTGAATGTGATTCTTGAGAATAAACATCAAGTGTGCAATACGCGGCCTTGGTTGCAGAAGTTAAATGCTTTAAATTTACTAAAACAAAATGTGAACATTTCTAAAGCAGATTTTTATATTACAATCACCCTTAGTTGTGTGTGCTAAACCACACAAGAGTAAAGAAAGTGTCATGGTTTATATTTAAGGCTCTTTAAAACAGCCCACTTTTGGGCCGTGTTCAGACTGCCAGCCAAGATCCGATTTTGAGCCCATCCAGATCTGAAACCGGGTGCCTCTTTTGTCGTGTGAACAGTCACAAATCACATGAAATCCGATTTTTGCAAAATTGATATGAATGATATGAATACGAGTGAAACCACCTATCGCTTCCGCTACGACGTTGTTGCTACAGCAACCTGTCAGATGGGTCAATCATGTGGCCCAGTACGAACAGAGCCAGATCCCATTTGGACACTTGCTAAATACAAAAAAAAAAAAAAAAAAATATCCGATTTTGGAAGAAATCTGATTTGAACGCAGCCATACACAGAATTTGGCATACTTGGAATTCTCTCCATCACTTTTAATTAGACATTGGAGATGGTTTCATTAAACACTAAAATGTTCCCACACTTGCTAAGCGAACCGTGACTGATTTTCGTGCATTCATAATGATCGCAGGGCATTCGAGATCCTTATTTCATGAAACGCTTTATGATGGAGTTCGAGGCAGAAATGAGTCAGCGACCCCAAAGTCTTGAGCAGCAGTGTATATAGATATATATATTTTTCCTTTGATTAGATAAAGCCAAAATCTTTTCTGCGCGCGTTAGAAGTGCTGGATCTTCTCTTCTGGGCTGACACTCGGCGGCTGACCTTGGCTCCGACTGTGGCTGCCGGGGCGAATCCCCAGCCAGCTTTCAGCGATCTGTCGAGCTGGTGAAAGAATGTGATGAAATGATGTGATATCTCTTCAGTTGATGAACCCGCAGCTAAATTATGACCTGATGCAACCGGCCGGGGCCGCCGACTGATTGGCTGACTGACAGCTCTCTTATCAATAGCTGATAGACGGGGACGCAGGGAGGCCACCACGCCGGGGACGTGTCCACATTTCTGTTTCGGGGGAAAGTTTTCTTTCATCTGAGATGTGAATAACTGTCGGTGTAGCTCGAGGATGTATGTTGGTTGTTAAGTGATTCATTCATCCAGCACAGGAGGGATTAACGTGAGCGTTTGATATAAAATCTGATCCTTTTTTTTCAAACTTTTATTTTGATTTGATTTGATTTTTTACATTTTTGAAATTTTGGCCATCAGTCACCTCCAGATAATGGTAGTTACATAATTGTCTTCGTGAGAAACATGAACCATTTTGAATTTGTGTTTCAGAAACGTAAAGATTAAAAGCAGTCAAGTAAAAAAAAAAAAGGTGAGAAATTATGCAAGATCATAAACAAATCCGAAAAACATAAATATCATAAATATCAAACTATATACTCCTCAAAACAATACAACTTAACTAGACCTCAAAACAGAGCTGACATTTCCATACAAGCATAGAGCTTCTCTGGTTTCCTACTCTGCCTTTGACGGATGGAGATTTCATTTGTATTGCGGTGATTTGGTCATAACTGAGTTGTTTTGTTTTTGTTAAGGCCGCGGTTCTGCAGAAAGTGAATCACAGCTCCCAGTTTCCCCGCAGTCCGTCAAATCGCTGTCCTCCTGCAAAAATAATACCCACCTCCTGGTGGGCGTGGCTGCTATCATCGGTCTGTGGCGCCTTCATTGCTTTGAAAAGAAAAAAAAAAAGAAAAAAAAATCCTTTAACAGCATGACTGTAAGACAGGATGAAAGCAAACTAGCGCGGCACCAGGCTGTAATTTAGAGCTCTGCCAACACATGTCACCTGTGGTATTTAACTGCACAGATAATAGCAGCAGCAGCAGCAGCAGCAGCAGCAGCAGCAGCAGCAGCAGCAGAAATATTCACAAAATATAAGTTCTGGGTGTGTGGACGACGTGTCGACGCTGCTCACTGGTGCGTCTCAGCGTCGGTGGACGGTTCACAAACACGCCAGAGGCGGTGAAGGTGCGCGCTCGACAGTTTCTCCCTCCATTCTCGCCCATCGTTCCCGGTGGCCACGGAGCGGCGGGAGAGAGCGCGGCTACCTGTGTCAGCAGGTGAAGCCGTAATTTAATAGCCGCTGCTGGCAACGGCCGCGTCGAGCGGAGTAATGGGAGCGCGAGCCGCCGCCGCCGCCGCCGCCGCCGCCGCAGTGTGAAGTGAGGTCAGCTTGTAAGAGTGTCACGCTGCTGACTGGGAGCGGAGTGCACAGGCCGGCAGCTGAGAGGGGTTCCCCCCGCAGTGGCTGCAGATGTAGCAGGGAACATTTTGTAACGGGCTCGCATTACGTCATAACTTATTCCTTTTATTTTTTATTTTTTGCACAATGAACCCATTTGAACTGCCGTGCCGGGCCGCATCTGTGCTCTTTTTTTGCACTGAGGATGTGTGAAAGAGCATTTGGTGTCGGATTTTGTGTTATATTGTGTTATACTTGTGTTATACTACGTGTGATACTTTGGGTCTTGCTCCTAGTTAGCTGCAATCTTGCGCTACCATTTTTTTTTTTAAGGAAGCCCAGATTTATTTAGGGAAACAAGCCCGACACTGCCCTGAATACCAAACGCACTGTCAGTCACTGACAGGCTTCTTCCTTAAACATTTTACACGAAACGACCTTTAACAATTTGTAACCAAGGCGGTATCTTTGGTTAAACGCTGTGTTTCAGTCCTCCGGGTGCTTTCGGCCTCCCAGTTGTAATGCGCCGGCTGCACCTTGTTGCCCCGAATATCTCCGTCCATTCTCTTCTTTTTTTTTTCCTCTCTCCATTTGCCCACTCCAGCTGAGAGTGTCTGCTATCAGTAACAGCTGTGGTTTTCACACTGCAAACAGAGGGCTCAATTTTAAGTTAGTCACCCTACAATTTTCTTTTTTCGGCTCCCAAACGGAGATAATACGTGGAGCTTTAATCCCTCCTGCCGGCGGAAAGGACACAGTTGAACCCAAGGTTTTCCTTCCACAGCGACATCGACAACACGCAGCTGCACCGCATTTGGAAAAAAGATACTTTTATTCCCAGAAATTTGATGTAAAGTGGATAACGACCCAAAGCCCCAGGGGAGGGAAAGAAAGTAAAGTATTAAAAGACATATTTACATAAGCAAATTATGTCATTCTGAAGGATAAAGATGAATAATTTCCCCTCTGGAAAGTGTCCTTTAATTAAATGGAAAGAGGCTTCATGCTTGGCGTGCAGAAAGAAGGTAGCAGCAATCCCCCCCCCCCGCCCCCCCCCTTTTTTTTTCTTTCTTTTTTTTTTGCCTTCATTCCATTTTGTTGAGATTTCAGGACTGAGGTTTCATCCCGCAGCTTTACTGGCTCACATCTCTCCGAGATGTGTTTTGTGAAGACAAGTAGTCTAGGGGGTCGGGGAGATACAACATCCCTGCTGTACCGAGCAGCTGCTCAGACGAGGGGGATTTTTCATCCACTAGCAGGCAAACAAGCTGCCGTGTATTCGCAGGGCTGAGCAAGGAAGCCCGCCGGGACCAGACCAGCGGCGGGAAAAAAAATAGCCTCGCTAATGATAAATTACTAATTAGTACAATTAGAAACCTGATTTTTTTTTTTTTTTTCTTAATGAAACTGCGCATTTCCTCTTGATTGCTGTCGTAATATTCACAAACATTTTTGCTAAAAAAAAAACAAAACAACAACAATAAAATCCCCATTGTTTCCCACTTTTCCAAATATGGCAAGCGGACCGTTCCGGCGAGTGCGAGCGAGGGACGTGCGTGCGTTTTGTAATTAGAGAAACACAAAAGAACAGAAGAAGGCAAAATAACTTTTCACTCGGGGCATTAAAAATGCATGTGGGGCGCAAAGGCGACGGCGCCGCGCGTCTTCTGCTGGGAGGAAGCGGAAGCGGTTTATTTTAGGTCCATCGATGGCACTCGCGCCTGCGCCGGCGCGCCGCGCTTCCCTTTGACTCAGGCGACCTTGAGGAAGGACGCGGCTGACCTTGCGGCGGCGACCTTGGAGCAGGAGGCGAACCCTTTGTCAGCCTCCGCCACCGCCCGCACCCCACTTTCACGGTCACGAGTACTTATATTCCGGTGCTAACTGACGCCGATGCCGAGCACTGAATGAGGCCATTCCACATTATAGGATTGCTTTTCAATTTCCCACAGAGGTTCTGGTATTTGAACAACATTCCTCGGCATGTTTTTCCTAAAACGTAGGCGACTGTTGCAAGTTTCACTGCAGAGCAAATGCGATTTTAACAAAATTGTCCTATATATACATATACAACTTTGTCATGGTATCGGCACGTATTTGACGAGTACGAACAGAGTACTTAAACCTCCGGTATGCGCACCAATACCCGATACTGGCATTGGTACCGGTGTATCCCTAAAACTGACTACTGTTACTATTATTATCATCGCTATTAAAATGACCATTAAAAACCCTGAATGACTGTACTGTACTAATTACGCCACTCCAGAATTCCAGTGTTGCTCAGTAACATCTGAGGCAAGAGCACGGCCAATCGTTTTTCTTATTCGGACACGGCCGTCGCCGAATCCTCGGCGACGCAGCAGCTGTTCCTCCAGGTTCACGCCGCCGCCTTCCGACCTTCCATCCTTCCATCCTTCCATCCTTCCATCCTTCCGGTCTTCCAGCGCGGCGCCGCTGCGTTTGTGGAAGCGGCCTCTGAGTGATTACGGCGCCGAGCGACATTACAGGCTCTCTTACCGCGGCAAATTAAGCCGGAGAGCCTGGTCCCCACGGGTGTGTGTGTGTGTGTGTGTGTGTGGGGGTGGGGGGGGTGGTTGTGGATGAGCGCTCCATCAGAGGGGCCGGGGGGAGAAGATAAAAAGAGCGCTACGACTCCATCGCTATCCGGTCACAGAGTTTAGCGGCAGACAAAACAGTGCGATGCATCTCTCGCCGCCGCCGCGGGAGTCGCAAGGCGGAGGCAGTCGGGTTTTTTTTTTTAAACGCCGCGCCAGGCAGGTTCATTTAAACCGTGATTCACCGAGGGGTCCCGCTGCTGGACGGCTACAGGTCCCTCCAGATATAGAGAGATCTGAGGCGACACATGCGAGGCGATTTTTGCTAAAGCCGGTCGGCTCTCAGCAGGAGCTCCGCCCCTCCGCCCCTCCGCTCCCACCGCTCTCTCTGCAAAGCTCTCGGCGTCGGCTCTCTCACACTGACTTTTCACTCACGCTTAGGTTTTTCTTTCTTTCTTTTTTTTTTTTAATCGCAGCTGATGTAACTGACACACAAGCGGAATCTGGATTTTATTATTTCTAGGAAGACATATTAAAATGATCAATCTCAAGCATTTGCTCCAAGTTTTGAAAACAAAAAACAAAAAAAAAAAGGAACGCTAATATTTTGGGTTTAGGCGAGAATGTGATTGTAGGGTTTTTAGAGAGTCGGAATACAGCAGTTATTGATTGGAGAGGGCAGGACTGGCCACATAAGGCAAAACTAGCAAGGTCGCTGGGAATCCTGCATCAGTCAACCATTTCCACATTCAGACCTATCTGTCACAATTGTTTCAACAGCTTGAGGCTTGTGATTGGGTCTGAGAGGCGGCGTTGCCTCCCACAGCTTGCGGCTACGCACTGGTTTTTAGCAGCACTCTTGCTTAAGATTGTAGGGGAGGAAATATCTAGAAACAAATAATAATAAATATCTCCCCAATACGCATTCCGTCTTTCCGGTGTTAAAATGGGGATTTCAAAGTAAAGTAAATAATTATTAATTCAATCTGACTCCATTTAAAAATAACTTGAAAATAAATACTTGACTAATAATTAAGAATATGGACCCTCCAATAATTAGGCTCTACTGTTATGGAATTTATGGATTCTTTTTTTTAATTTTAATACTATTTGCAACTTGCAGTATCTCCTCCGTTCAGCCTCGCACTCTCATCTCTCCTGCCTCCTTATCCCTGAAGGCTGCTGATTGGCTATGGAAACCATGCGGAATCAGGCCCACTTGGAAAAGTGAGCTCGGCAGGATGGACAGACGACATTCAAGGGTTGAAATGCGAGAGGTCCGGCTGCCACTCAAGGTTAACTCGCACATGAAGATCCCCTGATCTGCCCCCCCCCCACCCGCGCCCTCGCAGGCACTTGAGCGTTTGAGGGCCAAGCCGCCGCAAGACTCTCCATCAGTAATTGCTGCGGTCTGCAAGTCGCACGTTTAAGCTTGTAAATCAAAGGCTAGCAGCGTCTAACAGGACATTAGATGCTTGGACAAACCAACACGCCGCTGATCCTGTGGTGCTTCACCCAACACAGTTCGAGCAGGATATCTGAGGAATCACAGCAGGAGGCCCTCTCCTCCTCCCTCAAGCTGGAGGCTCTGTGAAGCAGCCAAGGATCAAAGTGGAGTGAGGACGGATCGGATTAATGAGAGAGGGATTTTTTTTTTTTTTTTCGATGTATGTTTCGAAAGCCTCGTGATCCAGTAGCCCTGTATGGAGTAAACGAACAGTGCAATTGACAAAACCACAAAGTGCCTCTCAGTTCTGAACAGAATTTCTTCAGAAGAGACGGGACTTTACTTTCCCTTTTCAAAGGGATGTGTGGGACAAATTCACTTCACAGCCTTGACTGTGTTGGATTTGTTTTGACATTTTCATTGTTTCTATCTTAAGTCTTATCTTATATGCATTTTGTGGGAAATCTGTCGAAAGTCACAACCTGAAAAACAACACGTTGATAAAAGTCAAACAGTTTGATCGTGGTTGACGATCCTCTAAGTCATCAGCGTATTCAGGACGGAGGTCTTTTCACGCGCATCTCTTTTCCACCTGATTTGAAATGCATGTTTCGCGTCAGCCACCTCGAGCCACTGTGGGCACTGCAGAAATAACACAATAATCAGCGACACTAATCACTGCGCACGAGATGAGAAACAGTGCATGGCAATTAAGAGGCTAATTTCCCAGAGTCAGCGCACCCACAAAACTTGTCTTGTAATGATGACATTGTAAACATGCTCCATTTACCAGACTTGGGGAACAGAGGAGACTTATTTTTATCTCGCGCGCAGCTAATCAGGGGGCTCGGGGCCTCCTTCACTTTTTTGCGACGCGGTGAATCAAAACATGCGAGCTACCATCTGGCGTTAAAAGCCCAGCGCTGTAGCGTTTCAAAGGGATGCGCTGAAACGAGATGCAAGGAGAGACTCGTGGGTATGAATTTAGTCCGAGAAAGGTACTGAATTATATAACGTGTGTGTTTTCACATGCGTAATAATAAGCATTTACTCTTGCATAAAGACTCCCGACGACTTACGACTTACGAGGAAGCGGACTCAACTCGATGACTTCGTGATTTTATTTCTGCTGACAGTACAGCTAGTATGAGAAAGACGTGATCATGATCGTCGGAAAACACAGACAAACAGTAAAATGTTTGTTTGCAATAAGCTTTCTGACCATTGGATGGCGCTATATCTCACGCACTGGAACTTTAAAGTCTCTCTCAGTCAATCTCACAGTTTTGAATCTCTTATATATTTGCTCCATGTGTATGTTTTTCTTATCAAAAACAAAACTGCTGGGTTGAAACTCTACTTGGAGACAACTCAACCAAAAGTTAATCACCCTTGTTGAACTTGTAATTTGCAAGTAGTCATTTAATAGTTAATTCATTGGCATTAACAATAGAGGCGTTGCTGACATTTCAAGTTAAAATGTATCTTGTGCTGTTATTGTCTGTCTTCACAATTGTCATGCCGACATTTAGCTTCTGTCTCGAGTTTTGAGGCACAAAAAAAAAATAGCAGCGGAGGGGTGGGGGGGGGGAGTATCTGATCTGAAAGAAGCGATGCGCAACACTTGCTCTTCCTGTCAGGGGATGGAATTTTTTTTCCTCATCGCTCCCACTCACGTGCTATCGGGTCTCATTTATCGCCATATAACCTATTACAGTGACTTCATTTTTTTTCTAGCACTACAAACATCACGCCGCCGTATCACTCACATGGCCTGTCCCCTCGGCTGCTGAGGCGTCCGGCCAGGTGAGACATACTGATAGCGGCTCCACGCGCAGCATGACAGGCAGGGGAAATGAAGCGGAACCATAGATCAGAGTGAGAAGGTGGAGGTGGAGGGAGAGGGGAGGAGGAAGAGGAGGAGGCCCTCTGAAGGACGGATTTGTCAAGCGCCCCCCCCCCCACCCCCCACCCCTCCACCGCCGCCCCCACCTCCCGACCCACATGCAGATGGATTGGAGGCAGTTCTCATTAAAAATAATTGTCCTTGAAATGTATGGCCGCGCAGACCCCGAGGAATACCTTTGGCTCTCGGGGTTGATAATTGAAGCTGACCACAGTAAATCAGGCCCGGCGGTTGTTGTGTTGACAGCCGGGGAGAAGATTAAAACTGCTATCTTGGCATCGGGAGAAACTTAGATTGACTGCGCTAAATGAGAGCTGCGGACTGCATGAGTCGCGCATGATGTGTGTGTGTGTGCCTGCGTGCCGTCTGCGTGCTGTGCGAAATGGAGCATTGATCACTGCACTTGTTAATATTATTGTTATTCATTTTAACACTCCCTTGGAAAGAAAAGCTGTGTATTGACATTCCATATGACGGTGAGCTGTTGAACGTGAACTCAGCAGATATGAGTATATATTAGAGTATGTTAACAATTAATCGATTATCGGTTAATTGTCGATTAAGAATTGAATCGATTAAATTAAATGAGTCGCGATTAATTGAACCTTTTTTTTTTTTTACACAGGTAGTTAATATCATTATAACAGTGTAGTGGGAGGAAAGAGCAATTCACCTGTAGATACTGTGATGGTCACAATACACCTAGAACAAGTTACTTTTAAACAAAAAAAGTTGAAATGTGGCCCATTAGAAGTCAACTTAAAGTGAGAGGACAAATGTTGAGGCAGTTTCTACTGTTCTCTAATGTAAAAATGGGTGACATTGGACCCTCAGCATTATCTAAGGGTTAAATAATGTCTTCCTTACACACTTTTCATTGTGTAATTTAGGCTCTCGTGAAAAATCGGCGCTTATCAATTAATCGTTTATCGATCGATGAGGTCAATCAACTCACGATCAATGAATGAATCGATAATTTTCATGCCTAGTGTATATGGGTGTGTATATACTGTTTATATATATATATATATACTAATGCAGATGCAATGAGATAAGTTCTCCGCCGTGTCGGGTTAAATCCATTTCCATGCAAAGATTTGGACAACAGTGGAAACTTCGGCTGAGACCCTTTGGGGGCCCGTCAGATGTCTGCGTGGAAGGCGCGATAACATTTCTGGGACATAAAAGGTTTGAGAGATGATCGTTCGGCACCGACTTCTGTCTCGTTCCAGACGCTGATTACCCTCCATGCAGTTAACTCGGAGCCCCAGCTAATTAGCATCAATGGTAATTAGCGGAGTCGTTAAGAGCCTTATAATCAACTTTTCCCCTTCACTCGTTTGACTCCCCGGGGCTGGCAGGTCTGCCTGCGTCAGTTCTGTATCCTCAGCGGGCAACATGCATTACATGCTGTGTTACGCAGCTTATTTTTTATTTTTTTGGGGGGGGCGAAATTGAGAAGCTGAGTCAGTCTGAAATGAAGTCAGCAGCTCCCCAAGTGCTCCGCGAGTTTACTTTACCGAGGCTCACTGTCCACGGTGCTGAACGGCGCTAGCCTGCGGGTCCTGAAAGGAAAGCTCCGCTCAGCCACTGCAGTGGCACATGGGACGCCGCAGATGCTCCACTCTCTTTGCATAAGAAGTGTGTTTTTTTTCTCTTCCTTCCTCCCTTTCTTTTTTTTCCCCGGCGCTCTCTGCTCTGTACTCGAGTCAGTGTTTGCATTTTAAAAAATAAATCCAATTAAAGTTGGAGTTCTGGGCTAGATTTATCAGCGAGTGGAAGAATAAATTGTAAATTAGCTCAGCCTGGTCATTTCCCCCCGCAATGTGCGCGGAGAAAAATAGTCGCCAACTTCCTGTTTTATTGCAATGCGAGGTCACACGCGGCCCGGGTTGCCTTCCAGGTTCCACAAACGCTTCGGGCTTGATTCATTTCTAATTTTCTAAAGATATGTGAAAGTTTGTCAACTTATTTGCTCACCGGTAGTCTGGCATGAATAATCGTCGACACAAAAACGCTCCGAGTGATGTTTGCGACAGAAAAATGGCAAATTGGATGAAAAATTTTTCACTCCCAGCTTTGAGTACAGAGAAATGTGGCCTCTTTGGAAATGAGTTTAGGCTGTTGGCCAGACAGTTAGAGCCACTCGATGATTTTTTTTTTCCCCCCCCTCCCTCTAGCGTGTCAAACAATTCTTAGCGCTCACAGATTGCGGACGCCAGCCGGTCGGCCAATGACGTTGGAGCGCTTGCAGTTGTGCTCGGAAGACGCGGAAACCCAAGACTAGCCATTTCAGTGTGATACTTTCACCCGAGGCGAAAATGCTCACAGCCGCTCGGCAGTTGAACACATGAAACGAGCGCATCCGGGTCGGACATCAGCCGCCACGAACACGAAAACAGTCGAAAGGCTGCACCTCTTGAACTCCTGCCTCGTCTCTTTATTCCTGCTAACACTTCCACCCAAGAGAGGGGGGGCGGCCGCTTTGCTGTGCCACTCCGTCCGCTGCTGGGCGACAGATGTTTTCCCCGGCAATGACTTCGCCGTGGCCTCGGCGAGCAGGGAAGTTGCCAAACCCACTTTGTGCACTCAGACGGAGCCCGCATGTGTCTTTCAGTTGTGAGGCTGCCCCCCCCCACCCCCCCCAAAAAAAAAAACAACCCAGTTTGGCGCGCGTTCACGGCAAACTAATCATCAACAACACAGACGCCCACTCGCTCGTCACGCCGAGAAATCGGCAGAGTTCACACATGCTGTCACCACACCTGTTGCTCGCGGTGAACGCGGGCCGCCGCCGCCAGCAACCGCGAGCAGGCATGTGTATTTGGCGATGGGTGTCTGCTGTTAATGAGGCGTAGGTGTGTTTCGCGGCGTGACGAGTTCCTCCGTTGTGGGAGGAGGGTGGGCGGGTGGCGGCGGCGGCGGCGGCGGCGGCGGCGGCGAGCTCCCGCCTCATCTGATGAATTCCTGGCATGATGCAAACTGCTGAAAGAGCGTCGACTTCACATTAGAGATGCATGTGCTCGTCGCTCCGTTTAAGAACAATAAAAAAGAGGCACGTACGTCAGAGTTGTAAACAGCATCCGGCTTCGGTGAGTCCCCCTTTTTGTTTTTCTACACATGAAGGACTTTTCACTCTTCAATGAACCGAGAAAATTCTCCACTGTCTCCTGGGCCTTCCTCTTTGAAACCCTCACGAATCTTGTTAACATCAGAAGGTTTTTTTTATTTTTTCTTTTCTGCTCGAAACAGAGACGACCCTCTGGCTGGTCCTGAAACCGCTCAAATGTTGTGGCACTGGCGGTAAAACAAAGTGACAAAATTTGATCGTGTGAGAGTGAGTTATAATTAGGGATGCACCGATACCCATACCAGTATCGGGGTTCGGTACAGATACCAGGAGTATGTGCCGATACCGCAACACCAATACTAGTTGTATTTGTATGAACATGACAATTCTGCTCAATTTTTGTTTGGACTGCGGGCATGTTGTAGAAAAACATGCTGAGAAATGTTGTTCAAATAAGAGAATATCTGTTGGGAAAAGAAATCTCAGTCATTCTATAATGTGTAACGGCCTTATAAAGTACTCTGTATCGCTATTTGTAAGTACTGAAAAGCAAGTACTTGTATATTCGATCTGTACTAAAGTGGTATCAGTGCGTCCTTAGTTATAATCAAAGCATGTGCTTTGACTATAACTCATCCAAGTATTGAAATATTTGATCCTAAAAGAAAAGGTGGCTTGGCTGATACTGATTTTTATTTTTATTTTTTAATAAAAAAAATAAATTAAAAAAAGCAGTTAGTAATTCTACCTATGACATCACACGTTTTTTCTTTCTTAATGCTTCAGTTGCGTGGCTACTTTATGAGAATCGATCCCGTCTGGCATCTTCAGTATCGACATGCGCGTCACTTTCCTCACCGCCGTTCAGTCCGCGGCGCTCGGCCGGCGGCCATCAGCCGGGCCGAACTTGCCGGCGGCACCGTGAAAATTGAAGATGTAGATCACCGGCGTCACCGGCGTGGAATCAGTGCGACGAACCGCATTCATTTTCCACGTAACCTCTGCCTTCAACCGAGTGTAATTGTTTTCTTATTGCCCAGCCGTTGCCTGGAGACGCGTCAGGACTCGCCTATTATTGCAGCCGAGTCTCGACGCATTCGGCTGACCTTCGCAGGCGAAAAAATAAAAAAAACAAACAAAAAAAAAACGAAAATAAAAAAAAACAAACAAACGGGATACAACAGACAGCGGCGCAGCAGGATTCCTCCGCCGGGGTCGGCGAGCACAATTAGCGGCGTTAACGCAATTGGACAAACCAATCAATGTTTAACGTGGCTTCATTTTCTTCTGAGATGAGACGCTTTCATCCGGCTTCCCATCACGCCGCCGCGGCCGCGCCCCCCCCCCGCCGCCTCTCGCCAGCTGATGCAACCAGATACAAACGTCACCCTCCGCTGAACCTGCCAGCCGAGGCCATTTGTTTGCATGAGGGACCTGCAGCCAGTGACGCCACGTCAGCTAGCTCGCACTGCCGAGCTGCGAGGGGTGGGGCAGGGGGCAGGGTGGGCTGTGTGTGTGTGTGTCGGGAGGGGTTATGGGAGAGGAGGGGAGGGGAGGGGTGGGGAGGGGTTGGGTGTTTCAGCGGCCGCAAAACACACACATTGACGCGGGCACAAAACGTGACACCGAGCGCGCGCCTGTCAACCGGGTCCGGAGCCAAAGAGCCACTTTACACTCAGGCCCAGGTGATAATGACGATGCTCCATCACTGCCAGCGTAGCCGGAGCTGAGGCAGCGGGGAGGGTGTTAGTGGGGGGGCTGACGGGGTTTGTTGGTGGGGAGCGAAAACACTCGCGCAAACACACACACAAGCGCACGTGACAAACGCCCCCGACCGCCCGTCCCTCCCCGATATATGGCCGTTTAATGAGGCCAATTACCGACATCATACTTGTATTTATTTCTCACCCATTAGCACTTTGCTCCCCCCTATGCATCCCGCCGGCGAAAGCCCACAGCCTGGAATGCCATTGGAGTGGCTCACCGTGTGAGTACTGAAGGGGGCGCGTTGGGAAATGGCTTTATTGCGAGTTTTTTTTTTTTTTTTTTTAAGGGTGGGAGTAAATATGCAGAAAATAAGGTCATTTAAAAGGCCGTAAAGCGGAGTGTGACGGCAGCGCGTAAAAAAACGGCGGCGTGGCTCACAGCCTCGGACTCGGAGGTGATAAAATGTTTGACAAACACCCGAGTCAGAAACAGGGGCCGGCCCACGCGGACGACATAAGACCGTCGTTTTTGTCCTCGCATGTCATTTATCTCTTGATCTGGCGACTCCTTGGCAGTTCGCAACAGTAGCTAGCGTAACGATCTGGCACAGGAAGGCGACGCCCAGCGGCCAAGTGGAAACCCGGGGAGGAGCTCACGGCCGACACGCCGGCTGCTTCTGTTGTTTGGAAGTAGTAAAAAAGCGGGACAGACACTGAAGACAGACTGTGAAAATATGTCGATGATAACCGGCAGTGTCCTCGTCCCCGGCTCGGAGCTCGTCGTGGCAATGAGAGGTCAGCACCACTTCCTCTTTGCAGCTTTGCCTGTTTTTGTGTCGTGAATACCCCAGGACATTTTTTGGTTTCGTATTAAAGGTAAAGTGTCCATAACTGAGTCATAATCGACTGTGCAATAAAGTTGTTGCTCCGACAGTTCTATATAAAGTGTTACATTTTTGTGATCTTCACTTGTATTTGATAACAGTCGTGCCACCAGTAAAACCATCCAACATGCAAATGATGAAGGAGTCAAAATGGCCAACTGTAAATGGCCTGACCCAAGTAAAAATCACATTACTGTTAGAAGTGAATTGCCTTCTGTCCCGAGGGAGCTGGAGCCTCACTGAGCATTTTTTTTTTTTTTTTTTTGTTTTCTTTACTGTCGACTGTATTGTCGTTTAAATCATACGACCTCATTCCGGATTAAAATCGTATTTATGAACCGAGGGATTGTGGGTGAGTGACTCCAGACATTATCCTCCGTCCCACACGAAAGATAGAGATTGACGATGATACTCTTAAGCTCTACAGTGTTGACCCACCCGATGTCGCCCTGCGAGATGAAAACCTAATGAAACCAGTCGGCAGTTCGGGGGATGACGATCGTCCCCAAAGCGCGACGCCTCCGTCCGGTCGGACCAAACGATCACTCCTCGTCCCTCGCCCGGCGACCCCAATCTGCCCCTGGCCGCTGGAAGCGATTGCGTTTCTTTGCTTGCCGGTCGCGTCATCGGCGAACTTTACGTCGTGGCGAGATTTCTTTTTGCCGCCGCAGAACGAAACGCATAAAAGCTCCCGCTGACGGTATACTCATCTGTAAATTAGCACAAATTGGCATGATGAGCTTTGTTATAATTCCTCAGATGGCGCACATGAAGCGCGGCCGCTGTAAAAAAAAAAAAAAAAAAACCCTCCCTCTGCTGGCGGGGAAAAGATGGCTTTGAAGTCGGGCCATTAGGATTTTCCAGACAAGAAAATGAGACATTACCTTGTGAGAGTGGGGGGAGCAAGAAAATGACTCTTTATTTCTTTTTTTTTGTTGTTCTTGCGCTCCATTCACTAAATGAGGGGGGTGACTTATTGCTGTCAACATGCGCATGCCCACCCAAACAGACAGACAGACACACACACACATGCAAACACATTGAGACTGCAGGTTAAAGTGAACAGGAGGGAATTAGGGCAACAAATACACCATCAAGAGAGTTAAAAACAACAACACAAGAAAACCAACAGGGTTTTGGTGGAACACACTCGTGCCTTCTATCTATCTGCCTATAACACACACACACACACACACACACACACACACACACACACATGCGCGCGCACAGCCACCCACAGTCCCTCACATGTCTCGCCCACAGCCCTTCTGGGCTCGTCTCCATGGTAACAACAGCAGGGATGGTGTCCTTGGCAGAGATGGAAGGATAGAGAGACAAAGAGGGAGAGAGAGAGAGAGAGAGAGTGGCGGCGGCGGCGGTGGTGGTGTTTGGGCGGTGGGGGGGGGGTCAGCAGACACTTGTTGAACAGTTAAAAGGATGCCTTGACATTCTGAATTTTTAATCTCCTGTATATCTTCCCCCCCCTCAACCCTCCCCCCTTCCTCTCCCCCAGCGCCCCCCCCCCCCCCCCCCCCACCCCCCCCCACACACACACACACAAACACACACCCACCACCACCCCGCCTCTCATCTCGTCCCCTCCCACCCCGGCTGTGTTTTTGAGATGCGAGCCGGCGAGGCAACGCGGCTCTACCTTAAGGGATACCTTGACATTTTCACTTTGGTTCAATTATTTTCCCCCTTAACAGCTCCGGCGGCGTCCGCCTTGTCGAGCCGCCGCTTGTTTACCTTCCGCCGAGCGAGCTAGCTAGCGAGCGAGCGAGCGCCGCGTCTGAGGGAGGCAAAGCTGGACGTCAAGTCCGGGGGGTGGGGGGGGGGGGGATAGGGTTGGGAGACCAGCTGCTTCCCGTCCAAGGCCTTCACTGCGAAACCGGTTGGGTTGCTATGAGAGACTGTGGATAAATGTCACCGCTCCCTGAAGGCAGAGTTTCCAGCCGACGCTCTAATAGCGGCGGCGACGTTAACAGTGGGAAAGGCTCCCAGAGGCCGAGTCGCTGGGAGCGACGCTGCCTTCTTAACCGCTCTTTTTCCAACATTGTAGTAAAGCGCCTCAGCCATTAAGTGGCACCTGGGCATCTTTGAACTCCTTCGCAGAAAAAAAAAAAAACTCCGACCCGTGAAAGTGGCGACGTTCCTTCCCCAACCTGAGAATCACCATCCGTCCCTGGACTGTCCAGTCCCATCGTCCAGCCGGGAAAATGTCACCTTGTAAGTGGTTTTCGGAAAAACACGCACTGGCACCGACCTCCCGGGTCAGACGAGGGACAGACAGCCGGGTGGTGGCGGGGAGAGAAAACAAAAAACAAGACAAATCCAGCTGAGCGTACCGAGAGAGCGAGCGCTCGGTGTTTCTGGCTTCCCTTTCAGAGATCAGACCAATGTCGACGCTGGAGGCTCCTGCGGGGCTCGGCGTGACGGGGCCGTCCCGATTGGTTACGGCCCGGGTGACCGACGTCAGTCGCAGGAGCTCCCGCATCCTGACAAAAAAGGGAGTTGAAGAGCGACGGCGACATGTAAAAGAAAAATGTCGGGGGAGTTATTACCCCGAGTGTCGACGCAGCCTGTCTTGGTGGCAGATGGGCCGCATCAGATAGTGAGGGCCTTATGGCGCTCAGCCACACACACAAACACACACACACAGAGTCATTCTCATTGGTGATACATCGTGCGGCGCCGTGGGAGGGCAGGTGTGCGGCGGTGGGCACGTAGAGGACAAAGGGAGACAAACGAACAGCTGACGCGCGAGCGAGGAGGCGGCGAGGCAAGCGGGTCGGAGTCTGTTTGCCGCGTCTGCGGCCGGACGGCGAGTTCACCGCAGGTTTGTCCCAGCGCGGGATTGGCAGGGCCGCCGCTTTCATTATGGTAATTGTGTAAATACTTATGTAAATGGTAAATGCATACGCAGGGACGCAGGTTCTCCGCCGCCGAACGCAAAAGAATCACCCCGAGAAACGTTGTCTCAGCTGTGAGATTTCCTGATTTGTTTCACTTCAACTAAATTTTACATTTCCCCTGTTTGCCGCTCCTGTTTGCACCCATCTCAATGGGACCCCTGGTGGCACTTTTCTGTTTCTGTTCCTTTGGTGGCCAGAAGGAATTACATGCGAGGGATCTCAGTCTGTAGCTGTGGACTTTGAAGCCATTGAAAACATACAGCAATAGAACTCATTCACTTCTCCAAGAGCTCAACTGATGTCGTCCAGTCGACCCAAAGACACGAAAGTAGTAAGTTTGACTCAACACCTCTCGGGGCACGTTCAGACTGCCAGCCAAAATCAGATTTTTGACCCATACGGATTTAAACCAGATGGCTGTTTTGTAGTCTGAACAGTCACAAATCACATCAAATCCTATTTTTGCGAAACCACCTTCGGGAGGTCGTTTCAAATGGCATTTGGCGTCTCAGTGTGAACAGCTCCGAACACACCGATGGGTTTGGACTGTCAGACGTCACCTCCACGCGACGCAAGACCCATGCGCCAGACCAGAGGGCGCCATTCCAGGTGCGGAGCTGGAACGTCATGGAGCAGACAGAAGGAGTAGAAAACAGCAGGACCCTGGACGGAGGAGGAAACTCATTGGCTCATCAGTCTGTGGGGAGGTAGCTCCATTCAAGCCAAGCTCCAGGGCATGTAAGTCGATTTACATGACGTCACACACGCTACGCTGGACGACGCCTCCGCTCCGACGTTGTTGCTACAGCAACCTGTCAGATGTGTCAATAATGTGGCCCAGTCTGAACAGAGCCACATCCCATTTGGACACATTTGGACTAAAAACAGTGTGGACAGTCAGTCAGCCCTAAAAATCGGATTTGGGAAGGAATCTGATTTGAATCAGATTCGCCTGTTTGAAATCAGATCACATTGCTGACTCATTCTCCAGAGCCTGTATCGGACTTAGCGGGAGGAGCCTTTTCCCGCCGCGTGGCGAGGACCCTGGATCAGCGGAGCCTCGTCCCTCCCGACCCCGCCACGTTCGGAGCGACGCTTCACTCTGTCAGCATCCATCCCTTCCCTTTTTCCAAGTGTCAAGGCCTCAGAACAGTCAGTTGCTGTGCAAGAGTGCCCGATCGATTCATGAATAAATAAACATAATCACTGGAGTCAGCTCCACTAGCTCAACCTCCCAGCGAAGTTCGACTCACTCTCAGGCCTGCTACCCCACCCCCACCACCCATCAGCCACCCGCCCCCCCCCACCGTCGCTCCCTCCCTGATTAGTTTCGCTCGCTGCTCCACTCGGCTAAAAAAGAAAAAGTGGCTCATTTTTGACAATATTTTCTGTGGACCGTTTTAGAATTAATTTGTATAAATGAACTCTGACTCAGTCACACAAATTAAAGCACCCCTTACGCGGCCAGGCACCTTCCTTCCTCTGCCTTAATTTGGGCGAGAGTGATATTTAATTCTCGACTCGCTCCTCATTTAACGGCCGTCCTCTGAATCATGGACTCGCTGCGGGTCAAGTGGAGCGGAATACATTAAGCTGGGGGTCGCGTTCGTCCTAATTTCTCATTACAAAACAACTCAGAAAAATATCTGAGCCTGAGGTCGCAGTTTTAAAATGAACGCACATGTATAAAAAAGGGAGGGGTGGGGGGGGGGGGGTAAGAGATAGATAAGAAACGGTGTAGTTTGAAACTGTTGTGTCTGCAAGGGACTTTCTCCGCTGTCCTCTCCTTCTTCTCGGCGAACCCACCGAAGAGCCGGTGGGCACCTGCGACGGAGGAGGTTGCCAAGCTTGAAGGCTGAGTCGCCGCATGACTTGCATTGGCAGAAGAAGCCGCCGCTTGGATCGTCTCAAGACGCATTTTGAGGAGCTGCCAGGCACTCTGAACGGCGCGCCGTCGCTGCCAGATTTCGGTCTCCAGCAAATCGCCCGGAATACATTTCGAATGTGACTGAAAATGTGAGGTGGCCATTTTTTTATTTTTTTTTTTTATTTTTTTTTTTTTAAATGTTCCTCAAACCTTAAATCTTCAGAGAATCGCAGACACAACTGTAGTAACCCGGTGTTGATGCAGTCACCGTCTGAAGCTCCCAACATCCTACGTTACACAAACGCTGTTTTTGGACCAAGTGGAGCTTCGCTGTGTTGGATTTATTCTCCAAATATCCGCCCGGCGTCGCTGCCTGTCCCGTCGCTCACTGTCTGAGTGGTGTTTTTCAGCCGGCGCAAAATCCCATGTCCAGCCGTCCGCTGCACCGAACGATAAACGCCATCGAGCAAAGTGAAGCCCGCTCCACTCAAATGACCTGTACGGCGCAGAGGAGCTTTTAAAGTCGGTGCCAGAGGAAAGTTGTGCCAAAAGTACAAAGCAAATGGCCGGCAACTTTTTCTTTGTACCCGGACGCCAGGGGACAGGAAGTGTGTTTAATGTTCATAAGGCACACCCACACACACACTCCGCACGGCCAAAGACGAAACAGAAAGACACGGCTGAGGAGCGGTTTCACACCAGCTGTGAAGCCTTTGATGATCGGAGGCCAACGCTGGATGTGGAATCAAAGGAAATGCACTTCAAATTTGGGCCTTTTTGCGAATGTTGCCGCCCCCCCCCCCCCCCCCCCCCCTTTTGCTAAAGATGTTTTCTAAACCCTTTATTATCCTTTTATTCAATCTCCCACTTGAACTGTGACAGCGTTTCGCCGCTGATGTGTTGCTGTGGCGAAGCGGCCTTCCAAATCTACACTCCCTCCTTTTGAATTCGGATTAGAAAGCGACCGTTCGGAACAAGACAAGAGAAAACAAGTTAATGCCGGCCGTTTTGAAAACACGCGGCACATCCCTGTGTCTGTCTGGCTCTCTCCTCCGAAGTCCGTCCGCGGCACTTCCGGCTCGCCTGAATGGCCGCGTATTAGCGCTTGTAGTTGAAAGAGCTGTCAACAGGCGCGCAAAAAAAAAAAAAAAAAAAAAATCATTTATAGCGAGGGAAAGAGGAGAACCAGGCGGTCTGAATGTAATTTGACATCTTCTGCGAGAGCTTTCACATTTAAATGAGCAAAAGGGGGTGGGGGGTGGGGGGTGGAGGGTCGGGGGTGGCGGCGGGGTTGTTGTCGCGGGGAATGAGGCTTAGCTTCGGCAAGACGCGCGCGGCGACAAATGGCGGAATTTAAATCGTTTAAATTAAAAACGGAGGAGTCTGCCGCGCACGCGCCCCGCCGGTGGTAATTAGGCGGCGCGCGGCGCTAACATGTTGGCGCAGATTTGTAATTCCACATACATGTGCCATCCCCCCTCCCCAACCACCACCACCACCACCACCCCAGCCCTCGCACATACGAAGAGAAAGCGAGACTCGGAGAGAGTCGGTAATGGGGCCGGGTCTTGACTCTGCCGGTAATTACCCTCCGCTGAGGAGCGAGCGTATAGCGAACAGGCGGCGGCAACGGCTCGGCTCCCTCCGGCGATCCCGCTCAGCGTTTAGAGGAGAATAAAACAGCTGAGGGTTACAACGTGCCTCGGCTTTAAAGGATGAAACCCTATTTAGGAATAGGGTGCTTGAGGGGAAAAGTGGGGGGAGGGGTGGGGGTGGAGATAGATTGCATCATCGGCGTCGTCGGCCTAATAGCGTAATGCAGCGCTTGGCCCCCTCCAGCTCACTTAAAAACAGCGGCGCGACGAAATGCTTGTACCTGCTCCCGTCGACGCGGCTGGACCGGGGCCAGGAGCCGCTGTTCCTGGCAGACAGACAGGCAGTGGGCCCCGACTGGATGGCGAGGACCTACACGCAGGTCAGACCGGAGGAGTTAGCCGGAAAATTAGCTCGTCGGGGGGTGTGGGGGGGCGAGGGCCCCACCTGCGACACGGCGGGATACGACGACGCCGACCGCGACAAAACAAAAGTTTGCGCACGCGACGCGAAATATTTCGGACAGAGCCGCGAAACGGATTTGCAACGGAGAGGCCGGGGTGGGGGTGGGAGGGGTTGTGGGGGGGGATTCATTTACGAGGCGGCGCTCTGACCGCTTTGGCGCCGTCCCAAGTGCAAAGTAAAGATAGAGAAAATGCAGAAAATGTGTTGTTCATTTTTTTTCTCCACGTTGGCACCGTGTGGGAAACGGTCAGTATTGTTGAATGTCAGACCAGTGAGTTATATTTAACTGCCACTTTTTAAATTCTCTTTATGCACAATCATGTCTGCCACACCAACATCTCACTGCCATGCAACGTGACGTGACAAATAAAATCTCTGAATCTGAAACTTTAACTCTCGTTTTTTTTTTTTTTTTTTTTTTTTTTACATCACAGCAATGACAGACACTCAAACGGTTCATTTTACCGTTTTGAGCATGAGTGGATTGGAACGGCCAAGAAAGGCCCCGATAATGGCAAGAAAACCGGCCCCACAATTCATCTTCACCTGGAGAACGGTGGAGAACTGTTGGGAGCCTCTCCGTGTTATTACATCTGAGGGGGGGAAAAAAAGGTATCTGGCATTGCCTGAAACCTCGGAGGACCCCCACCTCCACCACCTCCACCCCCCCCCCGCCCCTCAACCCACACCGTCATACCCCCAACCCCTCAACCCCAGAAAATTACACTCCATGTAATTACAGAAGTCTAATTAAGGCAGGAGTGGCAGAGAATGGAAAAGGCACGCTCCCGTGACATTTCTTTGCCAAGAAAAATGGTTTTCCATATTTAGCTTTTGGAGTTTGGAGAAAAACGTGGCGAGGTAACTTGGGGCCGGAGGTCCCCGACACCCTCTGATAAACACCGGCCCGGCAGTAAAGGCCGTGTTTTTTTGGATCCACAGCCAAGCACGGCCACAATATTAATCTGACTAAATACTGTGAAATTGTATCGCCTAATCATAATGGAATTGCCAGCATGCATTGAAATTATTTAATTAAAGAGCCCAGCGAATGACTTAAGGCCATTCTTTTAAGCCGCTACACTGCGCTACATCTCCATGCTGCTCCGCTCAGCATTGGAGGATGCGTTTATATTCAGCTGCACTCACAAATTACCACATGGAAATTGTTTCAAAATAGAGACAAGTGCGAGTATCGTAATCGCACAGGAGAGAAGTGACACTTGATGATCCGAAATTATTTTGCCGCCATCCACGGAATGAGTCTCAGAAGTTCGTAGGACCAAATCAGACGCTTTGTAAGATTATTTTAATTTAGAATTAGCATTAAAAAAAAAAACCTCCCCGCCACAAACGATGTTTTGCTCCGCGCTCATCAGGCACCTTTTGTGCAGGTGAATCCTGATTGTCCCTTTTTCAAAAGCACCCTGTGATTCCGGCCAGACGTCGCGGGCGGTTTCTGCAGCACAGAACTCGTGCCGGTTCGTGTCTCCCTGCGCCGGGTCAGACGATCCGCGCCGCGATCTGACAGCACTGATTAATTTCTTCCTCGGCTGCAGCCAGCTGTAATCAACAGGAGCCGCCTGGCAATTGAGAAAACACAGCGAGCGCCGTTTCGCCGTGACAGCGCGCCTCCTCCGGCTCCACGCGGCTTTTGTTCCCGACGCCACCGGGCTGATGACTTGCGAACCGAGGAAATTTGCATCTCTTACAGTCGCCTCCTTTTGTTTTGTTAGCGTCATTGTTTTTTTTTCTTTTCTCCTAAAAAAAATTAAACTTTCATGGTTCCCCCCAAGTTTTTGAAGTTAAATCGAGCGGAAACTACAAAGGCTTCCTGTTTTCCTTTTTGCGTTATGCAAACAACATGTGACCTGACGAAACATCCTTGAAATGCCTCCACTTGAATCAGGAGTCCTCGCATCTCCACGACTCCTGACAGTGGGGAAGGTTCTCTGTTTCCGCCCCACGCTGCATTCCTTTGTTTCTCTTTGTGAGGACTGTTATGTTATTTATTGTACAGCAGCCATTCTATCGTCAGGTAACGTAAGGTTACGAAAGGTTACGAAAGGTAACATAAGTTAACGTAAGGTAACGTAAGGTTACAAAAGATTATGAAAGGTAACATAAGGTAACATAAGGTAACATAAGGTAACGTAAGGTTACGAAAGGTTACGAAAGGTAACATAAGGTGACATAAGGTAACGTAAGGTAACATAAGGTAACGTAAGGTTACAAAAGGTAACATAAGGTAACGTAAGGTTACAAAAGGTTACGAAAGGTAACATAAGTTAACATAAGGTAACGTAAGGTTACGAAAGGTAACATAAGGTGACATAAGGTAACATAAGGTAACATAAGGTAACGTATCGTAAAGTAACAAAACGTAATGCAGTCAAGTGGTGGATTGTCAGAGCCAGCTAGGTCTTCTCTGCTGGCACATACTTAGAAAAGTATGTTTTCCCGTAAATATGATAATAAAGTTATTCTCCATAGTCCGTTTTTATCAAATCATATTTTAGCTAGCTAGCTTGTGTGTGTCTGCCTTCGGCCAGCAGAATTGACCTGGCAGGCTCCTCTCCGCTGTAAGTGAACGGGCCAATGTGAGGTACGTTCATTTTGGGTGGACTAAATATGACGCCACCGATGGCCGTGTCGTGAAATGCACGGCCCGCCGCTGACGTGGCGTAACGACTCTGTGGTTGCGTCACGTTCCGTCCAGCTGCGCCCAAATGTCCTCCTGCTCGAGTTTGACGTATCGTCCGTGCTAAAGATTGCTCGCGCGATTGAAAACAATAGAATCTATCGCGTTAAGAGTGTTTGTCAGCGTGAGGGTGGCGGAGGAGGAGGGGAAAATGTGTTTTTTTTTCTCTCTCTCTCTGTCCATTTTCGTAACAATGCCGTTCTCGCTGCGCAATCTGTCTCCCTAGGCCCCGCCGGGGGGGATGTGTTCGTCTCGTCCGCCGACTGGCAGGGGAAATAATCAATCATGACTTTTTGTTGGACCTGTCGCTACAGTGTCTCTCACGTACGCGTCCTCCGTCGCCATCAGCCATCAGGGGAGGACAAACGCACCGTAACGGCTGCGGCAAAAAAAAAAGAAAAAGAAAAAGAAAAAAAAAATCGAGAAAAAACGGAGAGGTGACTGCTTCTTTTGGTGGACCATCGATCAGCCGTCGAACATTCCGACGGCGTTCTTTGGCCCTCGAACGAACGCGTTGCTCGCTGGAGCGGCTGCCGCCTTTGTGCCCAAACGGTACGAGGCGGTGACGGGAAAAGGTGAAATGCGTCACTCCTAATTTATGTCACCCCGCTTACGCGTCTCACTCTCCGCCGACCAATTTTGTCCTCCGTACCCGTCGTCTGTCTCTGCAGCCTGAGGCGCCGTCCAAACCACGGCCAAGTAAGGCACCAGACTGATTGACTTAGTTGCTGTGCATGTCTTATTGTACGATATTAAGACAATGTGATTTATTTATTTACTTTTTTCTCCTCCCACGTTTCACTCCCATTCCACTCGTGTCCTTTGTAAGTGACAGGAAGTTGTCGCGGTGGCCGAACACGGCTCCCTGGACGCTTAGCGAGAGGGTACCGACTGCACCCACATTTTAAACGCCCGCTGTCACATTACCATGAGACGCGCGCACGTGACGTTTGAATTCATTAATGCCGCATCATCTTTGCATTATGCAACCGCGATGCGACGGGCCGGCTTCCTCTCTGACGTGGGAGCGATAATCGTTCAACCTTGACTTGCCTTTTCTCCCCCCCCCCCCTCCAACGTCTGCCGCCCTGCCTCCTGTTCTTCTCAGTCGGTCTCCCTCGCTCACCCCGGTACGTGCGCCCTCGTGCTCCGTTCCTCATGACGCAAAGCTGTGCAACAGTGTGACGTGGATGAAGGGAAACTCGAGCGCCTCGGCGACACTCGTGTCCTTGTCGAGACAGTGGCGCTGAAAGCTAAGAGGACTTGTGGGTTAAAGCCGAGGAGTTGGTTTTAGCAACCGAAATGGAAATCTGCTAGCGGGCTGAAATGGTGATTACTGACAAGGATGTGTAAATCTGAGTCAGATTCTTAGTGTTTTTGCTAAAAAATATGATTTCTCACCAGTAGATGATACAAAAGCTGGCACACTGGCGCTTTGACCTTAATGTGGGCGGTGCAATGATACAAAACTTGCATGAATTATTTTGAACCAACAAAGCTGTGTTTTAACCGTCACTGCATGAATAGACACGCAACAAAGCAACAGTTTCCATGCTTGTCCATCCCAGCTGATTAAAACTTGGAATAGACCGACACTCCAAGAGAGTCCTTGACATAAATGCTAAAAAAAAAACAGGGAACGGCCACATGAACAAAATAGGCTCAAAGTGCCGAGAGTCACTGGGAGGGAAGTCATCATCTCTTTATCCACACTTGTCTCCTGGTGGGTTGGAGGCATACACAGATACAATAGAGGGAGAAATAATGCAGCGGGAAAAAGTGCGGAAGTGAGGGCAAGAAGGATGGAATAATTGGGCCGGGGATGTAGCGTAATGAGAGGTGACACCGCGAATTACATTACTGATAATGAATGCACGCTTGACCGCGCGTACCAGGGTACAGATTCGCACTCTTGACCGCAAGTCAAATGCGATTAGGCGCTCGCAACAAACTCTCACAAAGCGCATCAGAAATGTCTGGGGTGTCGCACGCGGACACGTGCGCCAGATCCTGTGTGACTGACTTTTTGTGAGGAAGTTAGCCGGTGTTGTTGTCCGCGCCCCCGCGAGGTCTTCTGAGGGTTGGGTGGGCTGTGATTTGGGTGTCCTGGATGTACCGGATGTTCAAGTCGTGCTTAATTTTGCTGGGGGTACATTGAAACAGTGGGACTTTGTTGGAGCTTTGTGACCTTTGCTCTCCCTTCTTAATAGCTCCTCCGGCAGCTCTGCTGTGAAAAACACTACATTGCAAAATGATTGAGCACAGTGACGACGACAAAAACGTTCCGGCTAGTTCCACAC
>NW_027466059.1:0-32500 GCF_046127955.1 Nelusetta ayraudi | reverse complement strand
TTGCTAGCAAATGCCAGCAAAAAAAACAATCTGAACGATTGCGGCAGTGCAAACTCCACTAAAGGTTCAGTCTGGAGTCTGCGTGTTCTCGCTGTGCCTGTGCCACTTCTCCTCAGAAGCCCCTCGTTTGCAATTTGGGTTGATTGACGGCCCTAAATCGTCCGTGGCGGCAAATCCTTGTTTCTCCTCGGCCCCTGTGATGGAGCGGTGTGATAGCCGGGACGCGGCCTGGCCCGCCCCGGCCCGGCCCGGCCCGGCCCGGCCAGCCCTCCACCTCCCCGCGACCCTGAGTGCGGGATAAGCGGTGATAGAAAATGGATGAATGGATGGATGGATGAATGGATTATTGCAGCAGGGCCGTTTGAGTCGGCAGCCGCGCGGCCATACCTCATACTTAATCCACTCCCGCTAGCCTTCTTTTCTTTCCCATGACAAGTAATCAGCTATACATACGCTTTCCAACCTGTTTCCTTACCTCCCCTCGCGAGGCGCTTATGAATTATGGAGCACTCATTTACCTCGGGAAGTCATTCGGGAGCCGTGAGTGATGTCACATTGCGGCTGACAGCGTTCCGGGTTGTGAGTCAGGGGAGCGGGATGGGCGTGTCCGCTGTTCCTGTTAGCATTGTGGGCCCGCAGCTGCATTTTTCACGATGCGAGAACAGGCCAAATGGTTATTAAATGGTGGAACGGACACTGTTTGCTCAATGCCACCGTCGCAGGGTTGCCATGTTGGAATAAATATTAATGGTTGGTCTGTTTTCCCAACGTTCTCACCTACATTTTTGGCTTTGGGGGATGTTTCTGATTACTGATTACCTCTCAGTAGCGATAATGACCTCCACTGTTTTGCTTATGCGCAAAGAGTGGAGCCGGCATGGAAATTAGGTTTCGTTGGAGGTCAAGGAGTGCGCTGTGATGCCCGCAGGGTCGCTCGTGTGTGCAAATGCGGGATTGTAAACACACACGGGCAACGGACTTTGAATTTATGACTTACACAAGTATTTCTCTGCAACACTTTATATCTCTCTCTGTGTCTGTCCTGGCCTGTCTGCGCATGGCAGAGTTTTATGTGCGCCTATAAATCGGCGGCGGTACTCACACTTTGGCCCAAGGCTATAGGAAGCCGAGCGGCGAGGGGAGGGGGCTAAACGGTCCGAGATGAGAGGGAAGAAGAGGGAGAGAGCGGCGAGGGAATCCAGTTGCGGTGAAGTCGAGCCGGTCTGAACAATCCAATGAGGCTGGAGTGGTTAGACTTCAATAGATTGCAATATGATTTCAATAAGCATTTCCATTAAGTCCAAGTCGCTCTCATGTCCTCCGTCATTGGCTGAGGGCAGTCGTGTCATTTTTTTTTTTTCATTTGCGTTGTCAATTTCTCCAAACGCTGTAATCACAATAACGGTAATCACAATCCTCGCTGGTAGAGGCCGAGAAATAGAAATGCTATACAAAAAAAATAAATAAAGTGGTTATTTGAAAATGATGAAAGTAATTCCTCAAAGGGAGGGGCGGGTGACTGGAGCTCGACATCCTGCTGGGGCGACGCACACTCCTCCCATGGCCTGCGTGAAACAATCTATTATCAGTCTCGGCAAAGTTTAGACATCCGTCCCTCCGCTCCCTAAGCATACATAAACATTTTTCTCATTATCCAACGTCCCAGCGAGGGTTTCAGCCAAAGGTTAACTGTTGGCACAAATCGCTCGGTGGCGTAATTTTACTCTTCGTCTTGCGACGGTAATAAATTGCCCGAGACACCCGCAGTCTCAGATCAAATACGGAGATGAAAGAATCTTATTATCTTGTTAACGTAATTGGATTTATCGGCAAGTTTGTTTTTTTTTCTGAAAACCGTTTGGTTTTGTTTTTTCTTTTTCCACATTTGACGTATATTAATTCAGAACTGGCCTATATGTCAGCGGCAGAACCGTCAAACCCGCTGCCGCTCCGCAAGAACCAATTAAAGGTAATTCGCATGTGCTTATTTTGATATTTGAATACCCCCCATTTTTTTTTTTTTTTTAATAACCATCAGATCGTGTTGTGACGGCGGCATCTTTCACAGAAGATTAATCATTGCGATAAAAAGTGACTCGCATCAAGACGAATTTCATTTTCACCACAAAGGATGCCTCGATATTTCAATAACAAACCGCCGTCTGCGCCTCGGCTGCGTTTCGCAGTGCGACCCCCTTGAATGGCCGCGCGCAATTACGAGGTACAACGGCAGGAGGGAAACAACCGATGTTTCAGCTCGTGTTGCCGCGCGAGGGCGCCATCTTGGAGGACGAGCGGCAGCCACTCGCGGTGAAGAAAAAGCGTGACAATCATCGGAAAGTGGATTGTTCCCGCGCTCCGTCCTCCTCGTTGTCTTCAGGGGCCGCCGGGACACAATGAGAGCCATTTTCCCCAGCATTGACTCCCAGGTTCAGCTGAATGGCTCCGGATGATGATGATGACAGCGCGCGCCATGTCGTTTCTTCCGTTGGCCCCCGAGGCACAAAGCCTCTGAGATCTCTGACCTCTGAGAGGGATTGATTCACAAACTCGATGTATGCTTACGTACAGGACGGCGTTGCGTAACCAACAAACATCGGAGGCATCGACGAAGGCAAAGGGCACAGACGCGTCTCATATTTGCAAGTAAATAGCCCTGAATGACAGAGAATCTGTAGCTGATCATGTTGAGTATATCCCGCTTAAAATGGACGCGAGTGTTCAAAGGCTGACGGCAGGACCGTGGGTGAGGCAAGAAGGAATCCAGTCGCAACGACAGCCTTTGCTTGTGGTAAACGCAGTAATGAAGTAATGACCACATTTTAGGAAAAAAAATACAATTTTAGCGCAGGTAAGGCCACAAAAAACATTTTCCTGTCAAAGTGTGTGTGTTTTTTTTCCTGTTAAAAATCTATGAAATATTCAGCTCAAAGACTGTTTTCCAAAATCTACCCTTCAGCTTCTCCCTCATAAGATCCATTATTAAAAACAAGTCTGCTTTTATGTAACGGCGGGGAGGGGTCTGTCATATTCATTTTTGTGAAGTCTAATAGATTGTCCAGCGAAACTGTATTCAAACATTTTCTTCCATGACACCGTTCAAGTAAAATCTTAATGTAAGACACGCACATAACATCACGTCGTCATGTGATGTTTGATTTACAAACATCACACTGATATTGTATGTATTGCACTGAAAAAACCCAAACGTCCTCTTAAAAAAAAGTGTATTTCCTGAGAATATGGACTTACCAGCCACTTTATTAGCGACACCTTGCTTGTGCTGACTTCCTCATGAAGTAGGTGGTGCATGTATGTGTTTGTATGTGTACACACTGCTTCATAGTTGGAGGGGTTGTGCGTTCAGAGGTGCTGTTCTACACACTCTTGCTGTCACCGGTGGTCTTTCGAGTTCCTTTTGCCTTTGTATGGTCTCCAACCAGTCGCACCATTCTGACCTCTGACCCCTGGCCTCAACGAGGCATTCAAAGCCACCCTGTTTCCTTCCCCGCTCTGCTGTCTTCGACCACATCTCCATGGCCGACGCTGATCAGTCGCTGCCACGTGATTGGCTGGTTCGCTATCTGTGCAGACAAGCACTTGTACATTTTACCTACACGGTGGCCAGCGAGTCTGTAAATTTAGCCGGAGCCATTGTCACAGTGACTGATGGTCCCCTCGGTCTTTTATCACAGCCATACCTCTCTCCCTCTTTAGCCATGAAAGAAGCTAATTGGCTACTGAATCAATGGCAAATTAAAAGCGATTTAAAGTGGCCCTGCGTGTGTTTGGGGGGGGGTATCAGAGTCGCAAATCTGGTCCGTCCGAGCTGCCGCGCGAGGTTACCGCGCCTCTGAGGCTGAGGCGGCTTGACTCGGCGGTCGGCGAACGGGATCGCAGATGAACATGCCACTGACGCTTCGGGGCACGCCGACTCAGCAGTCGCTTCCCCAGGTGAGGGCTGACAAGAGGGATCGGAAGGAGAGCGGGACGCGGAGCCGCGACGTCAAAGTGTGTAACGACGCGCCATGAGCGGGCGGACGCGGTGAGTAACTGGCAGGGGACGCTGATCGGCGCTGATGGCCAGGGGGTCGCTGCCGGAGCAAATATGGACAAGCCAGTGCAAAGCTGAGGACCAGCGGAACAGTGTACACAAGCGCCGCGAGCCGAGTCGAACAAACACGCAAACACATGTACACCGAGCGAGGGGAGGTGGAGGGAGGGAACGTGGGAGACAGGGATGGAAAAAAACCCCGACAACGTTCTGAGTCATGACAAATGCGAGTCCCTGCACAGCCGAGCAGGCTAAAAAATTTGACAAACTTGCGTAACGTTTTATTTAAAGCCCTTTTTCCGCCGCTGAGAGACGTCTTGACTGGTTCGCCGCTTGCGAGGTTGGAAAAAAAAACCGCCGAAAACGCGCCGGAGCGTCGCTCAAGGTTCCTCCGTTTCTCCGAATTCCTTCCCCTCTTTTTCTCCTTCCTTTAAAAAATGCACAACGCTCGAACGAAAACATCATGAATAATCATTGGATGCAAAACTTTGTCATTACCGCCGCCTGCCAAAATCGCCGGGAAACTCCTCGGGTCATGAAAGATGCAGAGCTCTTGTGTTGCTATGCCGTCGCTCGTGTTCACTTGTTCTCATGTATTTTTTTTTGTTTGTGCGTGTGTGTGTGGCTGTTAACAGAACTTTTGCATACGATTGTTAGAGCGTCGATGCAGGAGGATGAAGCCGGCTAAATGTGTTGTTTTGCGTCTAAAGTTTTTTTTCTGTTAAATGGGGCTGATGAAGTGGTTAAACCAGGGGGCCACGGTTCGTTGACGGGGCGTGGGGGTGTGCTGGTTGGAAATGGGTGGGGGGGATTATGACTGGCTTCACGCGGGCCGGACAGAGACACGCAGCGGGCCGGATGTGGCCTGCGGGCCGTAGTTTGGGGACCCCTGGGTTAAACTTTGGTTGTGAAACAGAACCTTTAAAGGGCTACTTCACTAAATAGCAACGAGAGTTTGATTGATCGCAAAACAGGCCCCACAATCCAATAAACGTGGAAAGTGTCTTTCTGCGATCGCAAATTTCGTTTTTTTCCCCCACTTTTTATTTGTCATCATAAGAGAATTTCACCTCCGACTCATGCTGGCCAGAAACAATGTAACATTGTAGGAGAAGGAAGCAGGGGAGAAGGGACCACAGATTCCGGAGTGCAGCCTGAAATCTTCCATCGTTGTGTGAACACCAACTCGGAAACATTTTACACAGAACACGAAGATTTTCGAGAGCCTGCTGGCAGAGACTGACTTCACGTGGCTACCTGTTGAGCCAGAACGTCGCCATTGGGACTTGGGAAGCCCATGGTGGAGGAGGAGGTGGAGGAGGCGGCTGCAGCTGCTGGAGCCGAGAGACGAGCCCAGCCTGTCGGCAAGGACGCGGCGGCCCGAGCCAGCTGGAGCCGGAGCGGGCCGGCGGTGTCGCCGCATGCGCCGCTCAGCTCTTCAGGCTGAAATCGTGTCCCTGCGCCGGAGACAAACTGCAACTGGGTCAGCGTCTTCCTCCACGATTGGCCGAGTCTGTCCTGAGGAGGCAATTTAGTGTAGGTTCACGCCCCACATAGACTACGGAGAGGTGTCGGACGGTGAAGGTGAACCGGAGGAGCGGCTGAAACGTTCTATATTTGGGAAGGGAACGTTCTGTTTTTTACGGCAAGGGAAGCGGGAGTTGGCTTTCTGGTAGTTGTGGGTGTGTTGATGCACGTCTTTGCTGCGTCGTTGCCCCGGACGTTGACGGACGGACGTCTTTCAAGCATCAAATCAAAAGAGTGGAATCTCCCTCAGCCGAACGGAACTGTGGCAGTTAGCGTCTCGCCCCCTGACGTGTTCGCTTTCCCGATATTTAAAAAAGGAAGGAGCGACTTTTCTTTCGCGCGGCGGGCCGACGCCCCCACGTTGGCACAATGGCGGCGGATGAATATTTATTCGGTCCCAACTGTTTTGCGCGACGCTCCTCCCCCAATTTGTTCCCCTGAAATATGCAACGTCCTCCTCCGCCGCGAGGAGGCGGTGGCGGTGGCGTACACGCTGGCTCCGCGCTCGCCCCGACACTCTGGCCGCCAGCCCGCCTGCGTGCCGTGACTGGGCTTGTATATTTTGAGTGAAGTGATCTTCGGCACAGCTGTCCCTGTCATGCATCATTCCTCCGGTCACATCCTCCCTACTTTATCCATCTGCTCAAGGCCTGCATTGTCATCACTGCCGGGTGTGTGTGTGTGTGTGTGTGTGTGTGTGTGTGTGTGTTTGTGCATGAGAGAGTGCGTGCGCGCGCATATTTTAGGCTTGCAAATGCGACGCTCACCTTGCTACATCAGGCCGGCCGCCCGCCAGTAATACCCCCGGGGAAATTGGCTGAATCTGCATGCGCACGTGCACGCGTGCGCCCGTGCACATGTTGAGCTAATTTTTTTCACTTGCTTCTCTGAAGGCAGCAACTCGCTGAACAGTCCCGGAGTTAAAAAAAAAAATCTGCGTCACGTAAAAGAGGCTGCGTCACGTCTGACTCGGCGTCGCATTAATGCGATGAGGGAGAGAAGAGAAAAAAAAAAGACGTCACGTGTCCACCGACAAGCCGGGAAAATGTTCGGAAGTTGGTCGGAACAATCAAACGAGCCTCGTCAAAGTGGTTACAGCGAACAGAGACTGTTATCGCTGCTCTGCAATATTGAAATCCCTCAGTGCGGCCCAACGGAAAGGGCACTTGTGGGTTAAATGACCAAGTGTGTGTGTGTGTGTGTGTGCGTGTGTGTGTGTGTGCGCGCACTCTAATAAGCAGGCCTTATCAAAAATACTGGGGAAAAAAAAAAAAAAAAAAAAAAAAAACCTCCACTGAAATGACGTTAATTCAGTAGAGAGACTTCAATAAAAGTAATTATAATTGTCGTCGCCAGCAAAGCGGGAGGGGAGAGGAAAAAGAAACTCCATTCACAACACCGTGCGTTCCATTAAGCACCGCTAATCTGTTAAAGGTGCGAGAAACGGGGGAATAATTGAAAAGCCAGAGGAGGTGGATACAAGGGATGTAAACAATTACCGCGTCGAGGAAATAATGCCGCCGGCAGCCGAGGCCGGGCCAAGCCTATTTCCAACGTGTTGTGCAAATAAATATGGGATTAAATGTGTTGCGCCAGACGAAGGCGTCGGATGACGGGACCGGCAGCGAGCGGACCCCTGTTACCACCTCCCAACGTGCAATAAAATACAGGCCCCGCAACACCATGAATCACGATGTGCGATGTTGCGCATCGGACGGAAGCTGTCATTTCATTAGTTAGTAGCAGAGCTGCTGGGGATTACTCCATGGAAGTAATCCAATTACTGATTACTCCTTCAAAAAGTAATCTAATTCCTCCTTTAACTACTTTGTTTCATTAGTAATCAATTACTAACTACTGATTACGTTAGTTAAAAAAAAAAAAGAAAGATAGTAAGTAACAGCTGAAAACGTCTTGTTTCCTGCACCTGACGTACAACAAAACCACAATATTCTTTCATTTACACAAAATGAACTCAAAGTAATGTTTGTATTTCTAGCGACAAATGCGATCGCTGTTTTTTTTTTTTTTTTTTTTATTTTGCCGCCCGCCGAGGCCGCCTCATCAATCTGCGACGTAATTGTTTTCGGTTGCTTTTCTAAATTTCAGACATTTTTTGGGGGATAATTCGATATTTTTTTTTTTTAGCTCGCAAAACATTTCAGAAAAGTTTCGGAATCGCTACTTGATAAAGTGATTATGATATAATTACCAATTATGCCACAGTATTCCCGTTATATTACTCTGTTACTAAAAAAAAAAAAGAAAAAAAAAGTGGTGGATTACTAAGTAATAGATTACTTGCCAACACTGGTTAGTAAGTCCTTTAGATGACGTTGCAGGTTCTATCTGAAGAACGTTGTTGGATAACGGGAGAGGTTCAAATTTTGGAGTTTGACCATATATGAATAAATACATCATAAAACAAAGTTCTGGAAGTCTGTGGGGGGGTGGGAATGGAGCCGATCCCAGCTGTCTTAAGGGGGCGGACGGGGTTACACTGTGGATGGAAGTCACCGGTTCATCACACTGACACGCTCACGTTTCACAGTTGCTGATTTATCCAGATGCTCTGCTGACCACAGATGAACTACTTTTATCTGTAGTTTGTTTTGTCTTCTGTCTCATTTATCTTAGTTAGCTAACTACAAGACTAATCTCCCAACAGCCGGGCGGAACGGTGAATCTGAAACTTTGTGAAAATGTGCCGTTGAAAGACTTTCACAGAGATGTTGATGTTTTAAAGAAAGAAAGATTCAAACTCAGAGTGAGATCAGAATTTGTTTTTTTTTTTTATCACTCCAACGAAGCTTTGGGTGTTCACCTCAGTCAAAAACTTCAAAAAAAAAAAACTTCTCGTTTTTTTTTGTTTGCCTTTCAAAGTTGAACATACGTTTTCCACCTGCGTGTGGCTGAACGGGACTACAGGAAACACAGGACGGATGCGCGGCTCCGGTTCGGTGTCTCTGCGTTCACGCCGCGGCGCATGCTAACTCCTCCTCATGCTAAATCAGGGCAAATCACATTTTACTTTGAGAATGTACATCCCACACTGAATTAAAGGAAACACAGTCGAGTCTTCCAGGAGTCCAGTGGGCGTATTCCAATTTTACTACCAGGATAATGGAGGACACGTAACCGGATGCTATATCCAGCAAATCCCTCTGTGGAGGGATTTAGATTTTTGGCAACTGCTCAAGTTCTTTTTTTTTTTTTTTTTCCTTCTTTTCCCTGCCTGCCCCTGATCTTTTTCTGGCAGGATACAAAATATCCATCACTGGAAAGAGAGACTTTGTGAATCATAAAAGCCACAGCGGCTGTGCGGTGGCACAGACAGTTTTCATTCCGCGTGATGTATTTATCTGCCCACCCCTCCGTCCTCAAACCCCCCGCAACCCCCCCCCCCCACACACACACACACACACACACACACACCTCCATCCCCACCACCCCACATGATCTCCGAGGCAGTAGCTTGACGTCACGGCGTGCCCGCGCGCACACACACACACACACACACACACACACACACACGCTCACTTACGTGGACCTTTTCCAAATTGACGTGCTCCTGCTCGTGCACGTGCCTGCTCTGGCCTGCCCTCGCTCCAACGTGCGCGCGCACACGCGCACTCGCAAACAATTTCGCTTGTTCTTACTGTTCCCCGTGGCTTGTGATGGAACTGACACACTGTCTGATTCGATCAGTGTGAAACCATCATCTGACATCTTCAGTGCTGAAGTTCAGGGTGGGTGGCTGCAGGATTGTAATATATAGTTACATTCTTTATATATATATTTACATGCATATCTTTATATGTGTGCATATATTTATATGTGTGCATATATATACATACATATATATGTACATATATGTATTTATACTGTATGAATATATATTCCTGTGTGTACGTATATGTATACATATTTCTATTTATATATATGTGTGTGAACATTTATACATGTGAATATATGTATATGTATGTATATAGGTATATGTAAGTATACCTATATATGTGTATATGCACTCTATAATATACATTAGAGCAGAAGATGACGAGTGAGGAGGGAGGTGATGTCTCTGACCCAACGGGACCTCTGTTGATTCCTCAATCCAGAGGAGGAAGCTGCTCACTTTGACTCGAGGAATGGCGGCGCGTGAAAAGGCCCATCGAACCTGACGTGTGCCTAACCCCGGCAATCCCCACCCCCCACCCCCCACAGCGTTGGACAGTCCCACGTGCAGCTGTGGCACCAACACGCGCGCTCCTCCTCGCCGAGCTCCATTGATTTGATACTCTTCTCCCTCCACTAGCTCGCAGCTGGGAGGTCACAAAAGATGAGACGTGGCTCCAAGCTGTTCCAAAATCCAGTAACACTTGGACGCCTCCCGGGGGCTGGTTGCTCAGCGTGCGCTTGTGTGTGTGTGTGTGTGTGTGTGTGTGTGTGTGTGTGCGTGCGCGCAAGCAGCTCGCCGGGAGTTTGTGCGCGGCGGGCGTGTGAGATGGAGCGTTTATGTGGGACACTATGCCCAATGTTCTGGAAAGGATGTCAGGAACACTTGGCTGTGATGTGTTACTGTGTTGACCATAGCCCAGCTGCGGTGGCTATTAAACCCGGTTGTCATCACATTAATTAGCCTTGTCATGATAATTTGAGCCTCGGTGGCCGCGGCCACAGGTTGCGCAACGCCGGCCCGCAGTCTTCAGGACACATCTGGAGGCCCTGATTGCCTCGGAATTAGAATGAATGGAAGTAACTGTGTCATCACACTCGGCTTGTCAGACGCGCACTGTGTTAACTCGTCCCACCCCCCCCACCCCTTTGAGATGTGAGGTGGCAACGGACCCACATACATCTGTATAGTCATGGGTATTGATGTTTGTCTTGAGTCATCTGCATAGAATGTAAGTCAAACAGCTCGAGGGATCTTTGAGTTATTCAAGAGATTTAAGCCTCGTCTAAATTCATGTTGCGCTCGTTCTTTTCTTATTTTTTTTTAGGCCTCAAAAACAAACAAGAGCTATTTACATTCATTCCCGTAGGTTGTTAATATTACAATCCTCTTGTATTGCTTTCCGTCGCACACGCAAGCTGTGAAGTGACGTCAAGCGTTATGCCACACCAGCAGGTGGCGGTGTGGCCTCTAAGGGTAAGGATATTTGAATCAATCAGAAACTTGGAGGAAAATGACAAGCCAGACACATGGAACACGTGAGAAGGTTAAAACTGCTTTCATTTCGATTCCGCCGCGCCGTTCCTCCGCTGTTGCTGTGGCAGACAAGGTTGCGAAAACAAATGTTAACACGAGACATGATGTCAAACAAAAGGAAACGAGCTAAATAAAAAAAAAAAAAAAAAAAAAAAAGGCTTCCTGCACGGCTAAAAATATCTCTTTTTGAAAAGCTTGAAAGGAGTTTTCCAGAAGCTTCATTTTTAGGAAGCGGAAAAATCTGCCTGCGTGCGGATGAAAGGGCCCACGGCAGACGATGAGATTTTCAGCAGTGCCTGCGAAAACAAAGTACTCTGGTAATGAGCCTTCAGATTGTTTTTTTGTTTTGTTTTGGTTTTTTTTTAGGTTTTGTGGTCGGACGTTGTTAATTCAGGAAATAACAAGGCAAATCTCGGTACTTTGCTTTGAGACGGGCGGGGGAAACAAGGCATCAAAGTGAAAACAGTACACGTCTCTGAACTTGTACTCAGCAATAACGGTCCCCCCCCCCCATTATTATTATTTTTCATCAATCAGGCCGTAGTTTGGGGGACCCCTGCTTGAAACATTCTCCACCCCACTTTACTTTGTCCGACGTCGATGCTTTAATCCCCCCCCCCCCCTCCTGTGTGCAAGGTTGCGTGGGTGCGTGTGGGTCAGATTAGCCGTCACGCCTGCTGGAGAGCGGGTAAATAACCCCGGGACATCATGTCACACGTTCTGCGCCAGGGAGAAGAAAAAGGGAGATTTCTTTAATTCTTCCAGCGAGGAAGGTGGGGGTAGGTGGGGGTGGGGGGGTCGATGCTCCATCCACCCGTGTAATGAGCTCTGTTAGCCAAATGAGCAGCCCCTTCAAATCGCGAGCGTGCCGGAAAGAAAGTGTGAGAGAGCGATAAGAGCCGAGAGACCTCGAGTGCCGCCGCCGTTTTTTTTTAATCTTTTTTTTTATTAAAATTCTCCCAAATTTTAAGCGCCCCCCCCTCGTCGCGTCTGTCTCCCCGCGCCAGGTGCTCTTCACAAACCGACTCGTCGGGGAGGCAATCGGCCTCCTCGCATATGTTTTTATCGGCCCGCGCCCGCGAAATTTGTCACTTGTCAGAACGCGGCTAAAACATCTGCGGCTATTCTCTGGGAATGAATGGAGACGTCATTAGTCACGCCGCTCCCACTCGACGCGCCGCTCGTCTGTTGCGCAGCCATCGTCGGTTCTCATCAGCCAGACGCAGGCGGACGAGCCGGTGCGGTCATTTGTAAAAATTCTTTTTTTTTTTTTTCCCATACCTTTGCGGGAATTCTCACGTCGGTCTTCTCGCGGCTCTGATGCGTTTCGTCGTAGCAGCAGGTTTACGGAGGTGTAAATTCCACCAGGTTGCACCCCCCCCCCCCCCTCCCAGCTCCTGCGCTGCTGCTGCTGCTGCTGGATGCGGGCGTGTGGGTTTCAGTGGCAGCGTGGAGCTCTGAACGGCGCTCAGGCCGCAGATAAAACCCAAAGAGGCAGCTGTGTGGATTCATCGCTACTTTACGGTGTTTTTTACGAGACATCTGCGCGACTGGCTCCAATCTCGGCTCATCCCAAAATGGCAAAAATGTGTCAGAGCTTCGCGGGCGAGAGCCGCTCGCCTGCCGCTCAGACTCTCTCTGCTCGGCTCCTGCCGCTCGCGTAACATCCCAGACTTGTTGTGTTGCTCTTTAGATGTAAACAAAAGGCAAAGTGTGTTTGTTTTTTTGTTTTTTATAACTGTGGTTGTTGCTTTGACGCTGCGTTTTTCTGCGGGGAGGTTTTTAGCTTGAGGCAACAAATTAGGCCCTCGTGCTCAGAGCTGAAAATGGATTTGGTTACTGCACAGAGTCGGTTAGTCGAGTCAGTCAGAATCTATTCGACGTGTGAAGGTAGTTTATCTCTCGGCAAACTCCAATAAATAACAAAAAAAGTCAGCGTGTCTTTAATTCTGTGTTAGCAGGGGAAACACACTAGCATCCATCTCATTCTGATTAGGTGTGATGGTATCTGGAGTCTAATAAGTGAGCTGCGTGAACAATTTTAACAATTAAACTGTGATGGAATAATTGGTCCCCGTGACCCTGAGCTCAGGAAGAAGCGGGTGTTGAAAATGGATGGATTATAATTGGTAAATTAGTTCGACGCTAATACGCGATGATCATTAGCCACATGTGAAAATGCTACATCTGATTTACAAACCGCACGATAATCCGGTGCTTTTCTTTTTTTCTTTTACTTAAATCTGACTTGTTGGCAAAAACAAGAAAATGCTCGGTCAAACAGCTGTCGGGTAAAAATGAGAGACATTGGCTATTTTGATGGTGTGTAAATATTATCATTGCGCTACCTATGTCACCGCGGCATAGCGATTCAGTCATTCAAAGAGTTATTTCTGAATACTTTGTCAGTCTGACTGACGCTAATTAGGGGAAGACGTCATCCTCCATTAAAGCGTCGACGCGCCACAGCGCAGAGGAGCAGCGCTGGTCGCTAAGCGCGCGTGTGTGTGTGTGTGTGTGTGTGTGTGTGTGTGTGTGTGAAAGGCTTGGCGCCTGCTTCGGCTGCGTGCGTTACTCTAATGGAGATGCGCTGGGTTCGGATGGAGGTACGACTTGTTTTTGTGTCCAACTCTTCACGGCTGACGTGGATGGAGTGCAGGATCGGAGGGGAGGAGGGGGACAAGAAAGGATGGAGAGAGGAAGCGGTAGATAGACGAGGCAAAGTTTATTAATATCCATTTGGGTGGGGGAACTGTTATACGGGGGTCCGCTAATGCTTCTCTTGGCATTGACACGGCTTGGCACCCTGTCTGAAATAACGTAGAGAGTGCTCTGAGTAACCCTGAATCACCCGGCAGACAACAAACACGCAAATGGGGAGAGAGTCAAACTTTTACTTTTAAAGCCTCTCGTCGAGAGAGAGAAAGAGAGAGAGAGAGAGAGAGAGAGAGAGAGAGAAAAGAAGATTCCTTTAAGTGCTGGATAACACAATCTGGCGCGGCAGACACGAGGCAGCCGAGCCGCTGATAAACACTTCACTGTCACGTCTCCACAGATAAAGCATGTAGAGAGAGGATGTTATGATCTCTGAAGATCCCACACTGTTACGGGGCCCTTAAAGCGACGGTTTGCTGGGAGTTGAGATTTCGCCGATGGAAGCCGCAGTGCTGTGACGCAATCAACGTCCCAGGTCTGGGGGTTCGTCGATTGCTTCCTAGCCAGCTAGCCTCCAAGCTAGCTGGCTAACGAATGAAATACTCTGACGTCATCTTGTTTCTTTCGCGCTGTCGTGGGTTTTTTTTTTTTTTTTTTTTTTTTGACAACCGGGCTTTAGCGCATGCTAGCTACACAGAGCCAGCCAGCGGGCTAGCTGTCAGAGGCTAAAGTGGGATGTTCTTTGTAAAAACGTGATGTCAACAAGGGCATTTTCAGTCGACTGCACTGCTGGACACTTTGATGACACTAATGGTCATGTTGTTGTGGCTGTGGTTATGTTTTCACAGCGGTCAACGCTAGCGGCCGCGACCCTACGTCGTGTTTAGACGGGAAGATGTCCGCAGGGCTCCCCAGCGATTAAAGAAACGGGTGAAACTTCAAAGTTGGTTGAACTGTCCCTTTAAAGAAAAACAAACAACAACAAGTGGTACTTATTTGTGCAAAAGGTCTCGCTTTTGTGTCGGCCTGCGCTTCTAACCAGTAATGGCAGGGAGTTAGCCAGGAGCTAAAGACTGTAATTTGTATGCAACGAGAAGAGCATCTGGTCAGCCAATTACCATCTAACGGTTGCTCTTCATCCTGTGTTAACAATCTTCTTATGTGCACCCTGTCTGAGCGACACACACACACAGACACACACACAGACACACACACACACACACACACACACACACACACACACGCACGGCGAGCACGTACTTTTAATCTTCGCCGGTGCCCCGCGGCTAAAACAAGCGGGCTCCTCTCGCCGTGTGCAATGTACTGTACGACGAACCCCCTTCATTTACCCGATCAGCTGGAAGTCAAGAGCCACATCCTCCCATCTCTCACTTCCCTCCGCGCTCGGGCCGAGTTAACCACGTCCTCGCCGACTGAGCCCTCTATGCACTTTTTTTGTGTTTTTATTTTTTTTCCTTCCTTTTCTCATCTCCTCGCCCTTACTGCTGTTACGTAAGCGGCCGGTTTGGGTCGCTCGGCTCCCTGAGAAACCGCCTAAAATAAAGACGCAGGCGCGCAGTGGGGAGGAGTAGGAGAAGATAAAGGGAGGGATGGAGGAGGGACGGAGGAGTGAGCAGATTTGCTCGCGAAAAACTAACGACTTATTCCTGAAGATCAAACGGAGGCCGACTGAGCAGATAATTCCCGGCCAAAGACGCTCCTCGGCTAATTCGCAGGGGGGGCAATTAACGGGGAAGCTGCGAAAAAAACAAACAAACAAAAAAAAAAAAAAACAGTCGGACGGACGGCGGCGGCGGGGAACACGGGTGGCGGCACGATGTGGGAGGGCCCCCACCCCCACGCCCACCCCAACTCCCCGCACGTGGCTTTGATAGCGCCGGCTATCCCCTTGGCAGCCCCGTCGCCCGCGTTCACAGTGTCAATAAAAACCCATTTCTAATCATTTGCCAGGCATCTGAATGCAGGAGAGCCCCGAGGTGCTGTGACTAACGCGCCTCGCGCCCTCCCTCCACATGCGTAAACACGCGGCCGCAGACGGCTGTTAAAAAAAAAAACAAAAAAACGGCAAATTGTGGGTGCGGTTCGTAAAAAAAAAAAAAAAAAAGTAAATAAATAAATAAAAAAACCCTCTGGTTGGAGGAGGGGAGGTGTCGTGAGCGCGCCGCTAGCGTGTCTCCTGCGCAGACGTGACGGAGGTCTTTGCCGCTCTAATCCATCCGAGGCTGATGGGGAAGGGTGGGGGGGGTGTAACGGAGGTGAAAAAGGCAAAGATAACAGCGGCGAGAGAAAAGAATCCTCCAACATATTGATGCGTGTGTGTTTTCTTTCCCTCTGCACATACTCCCACGCAGCAGATCTCATCACGCAGAGAGGAGAGAGCCGCATGAGCGCGCTCCGTGCACAATGCGCGCGCAAAAAGTGAAAAAGAGGGAAAGAAACGCACTCGTGTACAAGCGAAACGTTTGTGCGGCCGCTCTCCGCCGAGCCGCCGAACCAATCCCCTGCCGGGTGGAAATTCACTTGTGATCCTGCGAAGGCGATCCCGCGCCGGCGTTACTTGCGCTGCCTCCAAGCACACGCTAGACAACGCCCAACTCCACGTTTCTGTCCGGCAGCGCTAGTTTAGCTTTATCGTCGCTCTCGGCCCGAGTCATCTTTTTTTTTTCCTTTCGCTTTTCCGACTCTGACACCTTAAATTCTCAACGTTAGGGGGGGAAGAGAGACGGAGAGGGAGAGAGAGACGCTGGCAGCCCGCAGTTCATCAGAGACTGAAAATTTGTCATCCCTCTTATCCAGAGCGGCAGGCCGCCCCGCGCTGTCTCCGGGCCTCTCCGCGTGACGCATGAGGAGGAACGTCGGCATCCGCAAGAACGCTACTTTGGGCGACTCCTTGGGTCCCATATTGGAGTAAATAGATAAATAACGAGACATCCCGTGGGTCCGACTCGTTTTAATCAGTGTGGGGGAAACCTGTTTCGAGAACTCCGCCATCCACGCCCAGTCTTCAGAAGCCCAATCGAAGAGAGAAGCAGGGGCTCGCTTTCGGTTCAAGAGGAACCACTTGAAAATGAGGCCGGTTCGACTTCAGTGTGCAAGCATGCAGTCGTCTGGGACGGCAGGAAGTGAGACTCTCCGTCGGAGCCGAGAGTCCAGAACTGAAGTGATGAGATGGAGGAGAAGGGATTTGACGTTGGAGAACAAGAACAAGTCTGGCAGAAATTCTTGTGTTCTTGTGTTGTTGTTTTTTTCCCACTGTTGCGACTTGGTCAACCATAGAGGACACGTGGATCTGAGGAGGCTTTTCAATGTGATCATGTGAGACCCTTTCCGAAAAACTGAGACCTCAAAACATCATGTAGCATTAGATACATTTCTCCAGTGTGAAGTTGGAGGTTTGCTTTGTTGAAGTTTGTGTGTATGACTAACAACTAGCAAATCACGAGGTCAAGACTTCGGGCTTTGTTTCAATAAAAAAAAACAAAAAAAAAAACAATTACCAAGTTATTAAAAACAAAAACAAAAAATCTCACCTTTTTGGCTCGGCTGCTGCTCCCTCTGTTGTCCGTTTTGCCGCTCGCTCTCAGCTTCCTCCAAAAAGCAGCGCCGAGTTAAGTGCACGCTCGGGCAAGGTGATGCCAGCGGCTGGAGTCGAAACATCATTACATCATCAGCCGGGCTGCGCTCAGCGTGTGGGCTGCCAGTAAAGGCAGTCCAGGGAGAGCATCCAGGATATATTTCAACCGGAGCCGTGACTGAACGTTGGCCCTCGCAGCTCCAAAACTCCCGACCGCAGCCACTTTGGGAAGTTTCCCAGCGCTCCCACTTATCAAATGCCGATTAGACCTCAGATTAACATTGGAACCTTTGCATTGGAGGCGCTCATGACGGAATTCTTGCGCATGCCAGCCAGAAAAAGCCCGAAAGGCGGGCAAAACGTTTGCCGCGGTGTCAAAAGCCGAGTCACGGTTGACTTTGGAGCGGCACGCGGCAAGAAGGGTCACAAGTTCACATCCAGTCTGGGGTTCGTCCTGTGTGGGATTAGCATGTTCTCACTGCGCCAGCGTGGCTTCCCTCCAGGTGCTCTGAAGGTGAGCACACGAGGGCACCTGGCGACCTTGAAGTTGCCCAATAGGTGAGTGGCTAGTGCGGCCGGTTCCTCGTCTTTCTGCGGCCCTGTGATGAACAGGAACTTGCCGGTCCAGCTAAAAGCACCAGGGGATGGACTCCAGCACCACTGCAACCCCGGAGTGCTGCAGTAGCAGTGGCAGAAAAGGCATCAATGGACGGCACATTTGGAATAACTCGCTCACTGCTTGTTTCTTCATATGCGTGAATGGGGAAGGGGGTTCGTTTCATCTTCTGCCATCCAAACTAGACAAACTTTTCCAGGCAAAACCAACCAAGAATTTACCATCAAAATATACCCTTTGTTGGTAAAAGGTCTTTTTTTCTTTTTGTTACAAAACAATATTCTAGCATTTTCCCCTCCTTGTCTTTCAGCGACGTCTCCTTTGTTGCGTCGCTCGACTCGCTGTTCTGGAAGCGGAAGGGAAGTCGGCGGGAGGCGGCGCCCTCCACACTCCCCGTGGGGGGTCTTCCAAGCTCATGTCGAAAAAGCCAAACAGGATCCCAGCATGGGTGCTAATGGGGGCTTTGTGACAGGTGTGCGCGCACGTGTGTGTGTGCGTTTGTGCGAATGCGCGCGTGACAAAAGCGATGAGAGAGATGAGAGTGAGCGCGCGCGGCCCAAACCTCTAAATGCCTCTGAAGCCTTTGCGGTTCAGCAATCAAAGTGCGGCGGCGTGTTTACTTCAGCCTGAAATCTCCTCATCGCTCTTTTGTTCTGTTTCGTTTTTTTTTGTTTGTTTTTCCGCATTTGTGTTTTCTTCACAATGCTTTGCGTTGCGACGAGCCGGCCCGCCGCCGCGCGCCGCAGTGCGTCGGTGTGGGTCTGTGACCTATTGCCGCTCCCTCGTGGGAAGGTTTTCACACTGGCTGTTAGCGTAATGGGCTTTTAAATGTGGTGGAGAGAAAAGTGGCTCCCATCAAATTAGCCCTCCATTCATTCCCACTTACAGCTGCAATGGCCACGCTTCGTCTCCTTAGCGATTGCCTCTGCCGGCACAACCGCAGGCTTTTTTTTTTTTTTTTTTTTCCAACAGTCTCATGCAGATTAGCCAACAAAGGCCGGGCCCGCGCTGAAACGGAGCTCAGGAAGTGGCGCGCGTTCAACTTCGGGCACGTGTGACACACAAAGGCGGGCAATTTATCCATATGAGGCTCTGAAGGATCCCTCATCAGTGAATGCGGCTGTAAATTAAATACGACCGGACCCAATCGTCAGGCGTTTCCAAAGCCTTTTCGTTTCGATTGGTGCTTTGTGGTTGACGTTTTAACTCCGTTATTGCCACAGGCGAACACAAATTCCCCCCCCCCGCGGTCAAAATGATATATACACGGTGCCACTGGGTTAGAAGACGATAAGGATCCACACAGCGACCTCACATTTCTCAACGCTTCTCAGTCCAGTGAGTGACAGCCCGGCACTGAAACCCTGTTGCAATCAGCTTTAATTTTACACTTGTTAGGCTTTATTGTAGCAACATGCGGCTTTAACCTAAAAGCAACATGGCAGCCTCTAATATAGTCTGTAATATATCAATCAAAGAGAAGAAAGAGTGTACACACAGTTCGAACCAAGCAGTTGAGCACTACAATACTGCTGCTGTGGTTGACGTTATAAGCTGTGTAACATTTCCAGCGTTCAGCCTTGAATCTGTTCACAGTTTTGAAGACCCCATCAGTTGAAGGGATGTGTTATTAAAAATAAGAAAATTCAGCTTTTTTAAACTTTTCAGCACAGTTGTTGTGTTAGCGGCATGCCAACGAACACACCAAATATGGAAAACGGCAACTGGCACATTTGCAGATGGTCTGGCCCCGGGCATATCTCGCAATTTTTGAGGAACGTTAAAACACAGCTTTGTGAAAATGTGGCTGGAAATGCAAATGTTAAAGTTAAAGTCCGAGTGATTTGTCCTCCGCATTCGACCCATCATCCCGCTGGGCATCAGCCGTGCTGCGCCCGGGAATCATCGGGTGATCGAACCACCCGATTCCAACCCCGGATACTGAATGCCAAACAGGCAGGCAATGGGTACCATTTTTACAGTCTTGGGTACGACCCGGCCGGGGATGGAACCCACCACCTACCAGCTTCAGGGCGCACACCCTACCAATAGACCACTGATGTTGCAGGTGGCGTGTTCCACTGGTGACCTTGGTCTTTGTTAAAGAGTTTGTTACGTGCAAATGCCCTAATCTCTTTCTTTCTTGGGGAGAAACTGTTTACATGTCCATAAATACTTGCTTGAAGTGCTACCATGGACACTTTTCCACCTGACGAATTTAACTGCGATGACGCAAATCTTCTCTTTCCTTTCAAACTTAAAATGCTACAAAAGGGCGAGATCCACTTGTTAGGCCTTGAATCTCTCTATTCAAGTTTGTTCCCAGCCGTGAAACGTCAACATGGCAGTTGGCTAGAATGCTTTTTTCCCCCCCTGTGTAAATGGAATGAAGATGCATGGCGAAGGACAAGAATGTGACGCGAGGAACGCAGTAGATCACACCTCCGGTTTGTCCGGTGTTCGTCCCTCTCCTTTGCCACTCCGGTCACATGAAAAGCATTAAGATTTTCGTCAGACGGATTCTTTTCTGCCAGCACCTCCACCATCTGCTGCAGCCTCGGCTCTGCCGTCAGCCGTGACCTTTCGGCTCTTGCTGTTGTATTAGGTGACGAGTGGAAGTGAATTAAAGTGAGGGATGGACCGTTGAACATTCATCGGGAGGATTAAAAACTAACCTTGAGCAGCAGCAGCAGCAGCAGCAGCAGCAGCAGCAGCAGCAGCGGGATTGCTGAGATTTCACATCCCCGGGGTTTTTTGCAGAGCGCCACCAGGACTTTAAACTCCCATCAAAGATAACATATCAGCAGACATTCAAAATACGACCGGGCCAATCAGAATCGGCACGGTTGGCCGCGGCCACGGACTGCGGTGAGGAAAAAGCTGCAAGGTGCAGGTGCAAGTCAAGAGACGAGCTGATAGCACCTCACTTAACATGCAGTGGAGAAAGAGCGTTTCAAATCGATAGACAGGGAAGTCCAATCACCTTTGGGCGTTCTTTGGGCTCTTTGCCCAGATGGATGTGTGAAATCCATCCGATGGATTTGTAAAACATTCCGGCATATCAAGGTTGGGTGCATTTCTGCTCTGTTTGGGACTTTCAGTGTAGCCCCACAACCCTGCCTGAGATCAGCGAGAACCGTGCAGGAAGAAAAGGACAAGTTGTGGTTTTGCGGTCTGTGTTCACATGACGAGAGCACACAGTGTCCTGATGGATCGTTATCGTGGAATACGATTGCGAGGCTGTTGGTGCCGTCACGTTAGTATTCAAGTGCGGCACGATGACTCGTTCAGACGTTTATTTTTGAAAGGCGTTTTCTGAAATAAATAAATAAACAAACACCTACATAACCAAAACAAATCACATAAACGTCTGAGTCGCGGCGACCGGAAGGGGAGCTGCCTCGGAGGAGACAAATGAACGCCCGAAACATGATAGATGGCCGATAATTTGACAGCCTGTCAGATTATCATTGCTCACCATTCAGATATGATTTACTCTCGTCTTTGCCGCTCCTCCTTTTCCCCGCTCCATTTCTTTCCCGTCTTTGTTTATTTACTCTTTTGCTCCTTTGCCGCTGTGAGTGTCAAAAGACAAACCGATGACGGCGTCAACGTGTTTTGTCATTCCCAACTTCCCCGGACTCTCGTTGCGCCTCGGACGACACATTCCTCCTGCTGCTGCGCCTCAACCGGCTTCTAACCATGTTTTATTAATGATAATATTGATTAGGAATGAAGGGATTTATGGCCGCAGTGCCTTTTTGTTCAGTGTAGCTGAGAAATGACTGTCAGTTTTTAATGAATGTAATATTTTCTTGAGATGGAAAACGTAATTGAACATGAGGTTTTACTATGCATAGAGCTTAGAATGACACTGCAACCTGCGATTAACACACTTACCATCCAAATGAAGGCAAGACACATGAAACAAATCCAAGGCCCAGTCTTGCAAACCGATCATTGCCTGTATATTCCCTCTGTACAACTCATTGCCAGGCTGCCTTGTTCATTGTGACTATCAAATGACATTTTGCAACCAGATCTGCTGACCCAACAGTCTTTCCTGCGGGATGCAGACTCTTTAAAAACGTTTTAATCTCATTTGAAAATTCCATCTGTGGACGTCCGCCTCGATGCTGATCCCTGTTTTACGATGTCCAAACTCCGTCTCTCGCGTCTTTCTTAACGCAAACGAGCTGTGATGTCAAGATGAAATCACAAAAGCCCCGAGCGGGGCCGCTAGCAGCATTAAATGGTCGCCCTGTTTACTGGCGGACTCGCTCTTAATGTAAATGAGGAGAAAGTCCTCTGTTCGAGTGAAGGTCTCAATGAACTAAACTCAATTATGAAGCCTGTGGCCGTATGGGAAAGTCTTTCATGGAACATGTGGACGTCAGTGTCGCGTGCCTGCGATGGAGCAATTATGTCTCTGCCTCACCTCAAAACCATTAATATTGCAGATAATACTGCATATTATGGAGTGTTTTTTTTTTTCACAATGGCATGAATGTTTTATCATTCACGACACTGGCAGACATTCCATAAGATAATAACATGGATAGCAGAAAACGCTGCTGCAGTTGTGTAACATTGTGTGCAGGATTCCGCAGGGTTGAGCTGCAGCCTTCTGTTGGGGAGGGCGGCGGGGGGGGGGCTTCACACTCCGTATCGACTCCAGCTGCACTGAATGAACTGTAACAGCCTAGTTATTAAAATCAATAACAATAACTACAATTTCTCAATTCCATATTGGCTCTTGACTCAATCAATGGATATCAAATTACGCTGCCTCCAGAGTGAATAATCCCCCATCAGAAAGACAGTCTAGGCCCTACGTATGTGTGTGTGTAGGTGTGTGTGTGTGTGTGTGTGTGTGTGTGTGTGTGTGCGCGCATTTGTGCATGCATGCAGGCACAAATGCGTGCGTGCGTCTGTGTAATGCAAAATAGCTGCCATGATGAGGTTGCACAACAAAGGTGTCCCCACTCTGCAGACACACCCAAGACAAAAATCTACCGAAGACAATCGATGATCAGCGCTCTTCACGTCGCAAAGTGGATCGATTACGCTGACCTGTCAAGTGCACCAGTGTGACAGTGTGGGGGGGGGGGGGGGGGACACGTTGTTTTACTGCGTTTGTGCTACGTCATGATTGCAACGGCTGTTTTTTTTCCGCCGACTGTTTGTATATTTCCATATTTCCATGTCTCGGTGCTGCCTCAGCTGCCTGCTGAGGTGTTGGTAAAGCGCATAGGTGCAAGGCGCCCCCCCACCCCCCGAATTGACCCACTGGCGGGCCAAAGGGTGTCGGGAAGAACTTCACATTAGATATTTAATGGAAACATAATTCAAAAGCGTTTCTTTATAATTGGCAATGAGATTAGAGCATTCGCCTGAGGGGTCAAAACTACCTGCTCGGCCTGCTGAATTATACCCAGTCATGGCAAACATTTTGCTCACGTGAATGCTGCTGTTTGTGTCTTTCCTGGTCTTTCCACAACGAACGTTGAAACATGGTCAACCTGGACAAAACGTCCCAAAACTCTCTCTCTCTCTCTCTCTCTCTCCAGTCTTCTGCTGGTTTTCTTTACCTCTGCTTCTCCTGGTAGCTACTTGGCGCCGTCCAACGACGTCACTACGCTTTACGTTGCCCCCTTGGTTCACATTAAATCACTTCATGGAAACGCCAGCAGTTACATCAGCATTAGTAGTATTAGTGTTTTATTCTAATGTTTATTTGTTGCTTTAACTTTGCTCCACATCCCCCACCCTCCTCCACCTGCACGTTTTGTATTTAGCACAGAGTTGCCTGGTCACTGGCATGACAGCTTCGCTCCCAGTAATTGAGTTGAGGAGCTGAAACCGAGCAGAACAGCCTCCGGGCGAGAGCGGCACATAAACACTCCCATATTTGGTGACATTTAAAAGGCACGATGAAATGAGGTAAACACAGGCACATTATTTGAAATGATGCCTGCGGAAGGGGGAGAGGGGGGGGGAGGAGCAGCAGATCGCTGCGGGACAGGACGTGTTGACAAATTAATCAAACCGAGAGGGATCCGGAGTCTCCACCTGGGCTTTGAAAGCCTTGCAAACTCGACGTTTGCACTTTGAACTGAGAGACATCAAGAGCAAATCACAAACGCACAGCAGGCAGTGCCAGGACCCGCAGTGTCCTCGCCGTGTCCCCGTTTCCTCCCTTGATCTTTCTTCCTGTGCTTTTTTTTTTAAAGTGGAAATGAACCAGCGAGCATCTTTCCCTCTCTGTATTTTTCTTCTTTTTTTTTTTCTTGACTCATCTCGGATGCACATTTTTTCCACGCCGCAGCTGGCCACCGTGCGCTTTGACGTTTAATTGACTAGAAATCTTTTAAGATTTTAATCCTTTTGTACGATAGCCGAGAGGAGCGAAATCTTTGTCTTTTAATCATCTCAATTCATCAGGCAAAAATTGCTTAAATCTTTTAAATCCTCTGTAGGAACAAGTGGGAGAAAGGGTTTAGTTGAGCAATTTCTTAAAAAAAAAAAAAAAAAAAAAACATAAGAAAGGCATGCGTGACTTTGAATAACAGAGCGCAGCACAATAAAAGAGCCAAAACTCTGAAACGCAGCATTCATGAATTCATTAGTGCCTTAAACTCCAAGACACGGAAACAGCGCAATCGCCGTCAACTCATTTGGCATCAATGCCAATTAACTCGTTGGCCTGGAGTACCAGTGGCCAGCACTGCTTCAGGCTTTGAAATCAGCAATAATATCACCTTATTACGGTGTCTTTAGATCTCCATGGCCAGTCAAATCTGCCCGAGGTGGCTGACTCATCGGCATAATGGCATTCGCAGAAGAAAAAAAAAGAAAAAGAAAAATTACAGCCTCAGCTTCCTCCCCAGTTTTTTTTTCCCTGCAAAATCCAGCTCTGTCATATTTCTAAGAAGCGCCTCCGCAGCTTCTCTATCAGCGAGGAAAACCGCGTCTCATTACAGTCCTCGAACGACCCCCTCAAATCAGTGGAACCCAGGCGGGGACATTTCATAGCTTGTAACAAATAAAAAAAAAAAATAATAAATACTAATTGGAAAACATTTTTGCAAACCTTTGCAGTTATGACGCAGTAATGTCGACGTTTTCTGTCCGTAACGCCGCGATAGGACGAACAATAACCCCCCCCCCCCGCCGATGATAACAAGGGAGCGTCGTCGCCCCGTCAGGACGGACGTACGTGCAGATCGAGAGGAGGAGCCTCGGAAAAAGCCGACTGCTGCAGAACGAGCTGCTTTATGGACGCTTCCCCTCCTGTGCACCAGGGGCCTCACCGTGAGGAGTAGTGATTAGTTTCTGTGTTGTTAAATCCCTTCGCTCTATAAACAATCCAGCGGGAGGCAGGGGGAAGAGGGGAGGGGGGGGGGGGGCAACAATAAAAAAGTTGGCCGCCTGAGCTCGATACGAACGGACGTTTAATGGGCGTCTCCTCGGAGGGCGAGGCAGAAACGGAGGCGATTTAGGAAAAAAATAAATATATATATATATATATATATATATATATATATATATATATATATATGTATATACACAGTATATATATATATATATATTTTGTCGCCTTCGTCGGTTGTACGTCGTTAAGCTAACATCCGGAACAATGTCTCGCCCCCCCCTCCCAAAAACCCCCCCACGCGCCTGTGTGTTTGTTTGTGCAGGCACGTGCCTCCAGATGCCCTCAGCGTCGCGGCGCTTGGAGATAAATGGCCGATTGGTATTGACTTCAATTTAGAAAATGCTGCCCTACACTTTTCTCCCCATGAAAGCGAGAGGCACCTGAGGTGGGGGGGGGGGGGGGCGGCGGGGGAATCCAGAAGTGCTCTGCCAAAGGAAATGTATTACTGGGGGGGGGGGGGGGGGTGGAGGGTGGAGTGAGCGGGCGCGCTAGCTACAGTTTAGGGGATTTACAGCATCCGCCCGTGCAGACGCGCGAGCGCAAACCCGAGGGAAAGCCTTCGCGCACGCGCGCCAAAACAAAGAGGCCCTCCCTCGGCTTGTCGCGATAAACTCGGCGATCCGTGCGCCCGCCCGCGATCGTCGTCGCTGGAATGCGGCGGTGACAGAGCGGCTTAGCGTGACGACAAGTGAGCGGAGGCTGGCCGGCGGGCAAATATGTCACGGCTGGTTTGGGCTCCGCGTCGCGTCTTCCTCGTGTGCGGTCGACTTCGCTTTGCCCTGAGTCAACCCGGAGACGTCTCGCAGGTGCGCGGACTTCGCCTTGACAGCGTCCGTAAGTCGGAGCTACGCGCACGCAACGTGTAATTTTGGAAGACAGGATGAGGCCTCTGTGTGTGTGTGTGTGTGTGTGGGCGTGTGTGTGTGTGTGTGTGTGTGTCCATCTGCTCCTTTGTGAGGGCACAAAACGGCCGTGCAACAGAGGGAATTGTATTCCAATTACATTCATAAGCTGATCGTCGCAACCTCTTCAATCTGATGTCAGCGGGGCATCGTGGCTCCCGCTGTCCACTGTATTTGAAATGTCTCTGTGGACGCACACACACACACACACACACACACACACACGCATGCACACACATGCTCTGCATCACTTCACGAGACATCAAACATTGACAAAGTCCCTTTTTAGTGCTGCCTGTTGGCACAGTAACTCCGGGCTAACGAAGTCACACGCTGGCAGAATATTAACAACAGTGAGCCAATCACAGAGCTGCATGGGGTAAAGTCATTTGCATATGAGAGGCGAGGGAGTCCGTCCAACACACTGCCCTCATACAGCTCCATCAATGCGGGATGCGAATCCGTGAGCGCTCTTCAATGTATGTTTGTCAGGAAAGAGGAGAGAGAGAAAAAAAATCGACTGTTGCCTCTTTTTCTCTCTCTCTGTTTCTCCTTTCAAGGCTCTGGAGTACAGTGGAAGATGCTCAACTCAAAATTCTTTGAGAGGGTACTCGCTTTGGATGAAGTAGCTGTTACATTTTCTTTGGTAAAACCACAGATTTTAATGGTCCTTGAGGACCCTCAACAGCTGTGACGAGTCCACGTCCTGTCAAGCCCGCAAAGCTTTGAAGTGAGCACTGACTCACCAGTTCACCACTAATGATTCTCTACATCGACAGGTAAAGCACTTGCGAGTGTGCAATTCATGATTAGGCTTACACTAATACAATAGATAATCATTCTTAAAAAGACAACCCTTTTGTCCTATTAAAAACAGAAAGTAAGTGCAAAGTAAGACAGCTAGCTTATTAATTAGCTTGCTACGTACTGGCAGAGTCAGCTTCAGTGCTGTTTTGGCTTTGGCAAAAGATATAAAAGCCAAGACAGCTTTTTGCTTCTAATATTAGCAACATTTTGAGAAGCTAGATAAGATGCTGACAGTATTATTGAGGCTGGTTAGAGTCATTGTGGTCAATAAGAGTAATATGTTTCTGATCTCATGGCTTATTTACAACGTACTCACGTTGCCGGATGTGCCGGCAATGTTTTTTAATGAGCTGAGAGGTAAACACTCCTATGCTTTTGATGTTATGATACACATTGACACTATACTCTCTGTTGTACCCTTTTTTGTTGACCTGTGCCTCCCGGTCACTAATGTACAGCGCGGTGCTCAGTGATAGGAAGGATGAGAGAGGGCTTGCTCCATAATTTGTCAGCAAAATAGTAGAAAAATTACACACAACTACACTTTGTTTGAAAAAAGAAAAAAACAAACATCCATTGTGAGGTTAGGGTTAGTAGCTAGTAGTAGCTAGTAATCCAATTCACCGGCAGCTAATTCTGCCATTGATTTTTTTTTTTGGTTGACAATGTTGATGAATTGTGGGTTCCCAAATTCACTTTAGTTTCAAAAACGCTCCAATCCCAGACAAGTCCGCGCGCGCACAGGCACACACATACACACACACACACACACACACACACACACACACACACACACACACACTCACAAATGTACTCGTGATAAGGATGATTTGTCTCCACACAGACAAACGGGAAACTCTGACTTCTCTTTGGAAATTATGGGGGGCGGGGGGGGGGGGGCGGAGTGAGGACCAGCAAGTTTTATTTCAACCTCACAAAATCAATCACACTACTAATGGAACACACAGAGATAATTAATTGGGTCTGTGCATCCAGACGTGAAAACAAAAAATAGATAAATACCACAACCTGTTGAAAGATAATTTCCTGGGGGCGTCTATTTATTTATTTCCCCTTACAAGCGTGCATGTCTGATTAATAGTGTTTATCATGATAATCATTATTATCAGTGATCCGCAAATCCCAAACATTGCCTAGTACTTCACAGGGGAGGCAGTGCGACCTGCTGGCTATATTTGCAGAACGAAAGGATGCAAAAATGTGCATTGATAAGGAATTGTATTGCGGCGAACACAACAACGACTAATTGGCAGCGACTTTGCTGTGACAAACATGCAATAGACAAGGTTCCAATTCCCGTTCACCCTTGTTGCTTTTACACAAGTCACAATCGCTCTGCTGCGTCAGTAGTCCCCCCCCCACCCTCTGTGCGTCCAGCGTGGGATTAGAATCTGAAACCTTCACTCGGGCCCTTTGTGGCCCCAAATACCCAGTGGGTTCTCAGCTTGCAGGGAATCAATACAATCAATTGAGCCGCATTGTTTCCACTAAGTGTTGTTTGTCAGACAACATGTGACTTCTGGATGATGGATTTACGCAACAAGACGGTCAGCAATGTGTGTGCGGAGGGAGAGAATTGGCAGAGCAAGAGAGAGCAACACGGGCTTTTGTTGACGGATGCGCTGCTTGCATTGCCAGAATTCCATTATGTTGACTGGCACGCCTCGCTCTTTGCATAGGATCTGTCTCTCACATGTCTATACGTCCCTCCTCTCCGGTCCTTTATTGGGAAACATACATTGACTTAAAGTTGTTGTTTTGTTTTTTTTTTCTCAATACAATGTGATTGATCGTTCCTCAGGAGCCACAGGATCAGCTCATAATGACCCTCAAGAGTGTCCACGTGTCGACGTTTCAGCGTTTTCACAGAGTAAAATATCTATTGCTTGCGCTTGCACTTGTGAAAAAAGGTTGATTGGCATTTGTGCTCAAGTCAAAAACAAGCAGTTTTCCTTTGAAATGCAAGAGGCGCTGTTTGTGTCAGCAGAGCTTTTAAATATCAAAGCTTCTTGAAATATTTAATAACCCAGTAACTAGTTGTTGTTGTTTTTTTATTATTTGCAATCGCGTTGATTACTTTAGTAAAAGGGTACTTTGGTATCTTTATGAAAACAATTTTATGCAACTGCATAACTCAAACACATTACAAGTGACTTTGTATCGGTTTGAAGCGGTGTAATCCACCCTTGCGTCCATCCATCTCTATCACTGTTACTCCTGCCCTCAGGGGCGTGTGGGTGCTGGAGTCCATCCCAGCTGTTGTAGGGTGAAGGTGGGGTTATGCCTCGGACTAGTAGTTTATTGCAGGGCCAGCGGAGAGAGAGGGAGGCAGCCGTCCACACTCACAGCTACAGCCAATTAAGTCTAAGGTGCACATACCTGGTTTCCGCTGTGAGAGAAAAATATGGCAGTTGCGTATGAATAAAAGACGACGCTACAGGATCGTTTTTTGTTTTTTTTTAAACCATCCATTCAAAGGAGGAAGGTTCTGCTGAATTGAGTGACGCGTACAGGCATTGAGTAGCTTTCTACCCTGACAACCTTCCTCACTGTGGGTAGTGTAACTCAAGGAGGCGGCCTTCTAGAAACATGTCAAACAAACTGTATTGGATGTGCGCAATAACAAATAACAAATAAATAAAATCATTATGACTGTATGAATTTCTGTCCTTGCAAGACAAGTCGGTGCTCTTGTCTCTTTTCTACCGCTGCTGCTCCATCCATTTAGTACAGAATTCTGCCCCCCTCCCCTCTCTTTTAGAGTCTCTCTCTATCACAATTTAACATGTGGATTGACATCGTAGTGTCGGCCATGGCAGCGCTGAGACAACTTCACTAACACCTTGTGTGTTTTACATAATCGCAATTGTCATCTGGGAAAACATCCATTAGCCTTTAATTTGATCGGGGTTTTGTCTTTATAATACCCTGGTCAATAATGAATAAGTGGGTTATGTAACATTATTGTCTCTTGGGAGGGGGGGGGGGTATGGGGGAAGTGAGGTGATCCCTCCCGGTTCAGCGTGGCTCCTCCCTGAGCCGTATAGCGAATCACAGAGTGGGTTCAGCCCGCAGCAAAAGAATCGGTATATCCTGGTGTGAGTCAACTCTCCTCAGACTCTGGGTCGATGCGGTGCTGACTGAGCCAGGACAGCTAATAAATCACGTCCCGCCGTCCTAAAATGGCGGGGTTGTGAATGGCGAGGGAAGGGAGCCGTGAGCGAGGGTTAATGAATACGGGCCACATCGATCTGCTTACTGGCCTCCTCTCGCTCGCTCGCCATCCGCCAAATGCTGCCCCAGCACTTTGCTGACCTGCCGCGCCGAGGCGCGGGAGGCGCAAGGGGTACTGAGGAATCCCGCCGAGGGCCGGGAGTCGTCCGGCAGGCAGCGAGGCCAGGTAATGGCTGACGGTAGCAGCTCATTAGATCCGTCGCTTCCAACTAAGCTAGGGGCTGAAGCGTGGATGCTGTTCTGTTGTACTGTCCCTGCGGGACGCCGGATTTCGAGCCGGGTGATCATGATGCGGATTCTGTTGCGCCAGCACGGGCGTACGGCCGCGTTTAGTCACAGTCTATCAGAGTCTTGGCCCTTTATGGCTCAATAGAGCCAATATTTATGATTGGCCTGTGACCACAGGTTTTGTTGGAGGAGAAACAGCTGATGTCCAGCAACCCTTTCAGTCTGAGTCGGACAACTTGGACAGTACCGAAAGGCACAAAATTATTAACTTTGAACATATCAATGCTGTGGTTAAAGGTTCCGTGTGTAACATTTGGCCTGATTTATGATTTTTATATTGTTAAAACTTTAATATACTGCCCATGAATACATTCATAAAAGTATAGACTACCGGTACAATAAAAGTAATTCGGTTTTCCTAGAACCAAATCCTTAGAACGGTTCTTATTTATAAATAAGAAAATTGCTCCCAGTTAGTTGCCCTCTTGCACCAGCATATTTCTAAAGAAGCCTGATGTGGACCATCCAGCTGCCTGACAGTACGTTTCGTATTTAGGGTGAACACTTGCATCTTGAACTAAACCATCGAAGAAGAAAGTGGACTAGGTATCCAGGTTTTTGTGCGCTGCCCACCGTAGTTCACTGGCAAGCTCAGGAGAGGGAGGGTGAGAGGCTGAGTACTGCAGTATAAAATGTAACCACTTGATGTCACTGTTTCTTCTCAAAATCTCCAAATATTGCATACTTAACCTTTCACACCCCAAATATCCCAGCAAGTCCCTGTAAGCACACATACCATTTATAGGAACCCAGCGCACTGAGTGCACTATCCGTTTAACGCAAGACGTCCTCCTTTAAGTGAAGCACACACACTTGCAATTGCAGATGACAAGAAATGACTGCTGAGGCGAAATTCTTTTGGGCAAGGGTGGCAAAACGATTCGGGGATACGTCCGTCGTTTGGGTTCAGTCAGAGTCTTCAATCAGAGTCTTGACCCCAAAGACCCGACAGGATGTATTACTTGGCCCGTGGCCACGGGGGTCCCTGTGGCCGCTGACCCTCCATCCGCTCTGAGGAAGCAGCGACTATGACCTTCAGGGCGGCGCTGAAGACGTCAGCGGTCGTCGGACTGAGTGAGTCGCGTCAGAGGCGGCAATGCCGCGGAACAGCCGCCCTGCTATTATTAGCAACGGACCCATGGAGCGACACTGTCACTGCACATGACGAGTGGCGCTGGCGCGACCATCCAACTTGAACCTTTAGTCACAGCAGCGGCTTGCCGGCTAATTGGGTCTCTCTTGCATTAGCAAGATTCAACTTGGTGCGACCAATTTCCCCTCTAACCCTGGCACAGCTTTGTAGGGCAGGATGTCGCTTGCTCAATATTGACCTGACCCATTAGTTCCCACACTACCGCCGCAGCGCCGTGCTGCTTTTAGCCCCACAGATGTTTCACACGAGTCCACTCACTGTCCCTGCACTAAGTCGACCCACTCGCACCCTTCAACAATTGTTACTATAATACCGACCCTTCAGCAATGTCTGGCCTCAGCTGATGTGAATGTCCTGTCACTTTTTTTGCCCTGTTGGAAGTGAGTGGTCATGCGGTTTGAGGCACTTAAGGGGGGGTGGGGAGTGGAGTGGACTGATAAGATGTTGATACCCTATTAGCAGCTTTATCCTTTAATCCTGGTGTTTGTGCCTCAATAAAGAAAAACAGGGGAAGTCAAGTTGATGATGCAAAAGCTGTGATTGTGATTGAGGCAAAGCTCCATATTCAGCCAGATATTGATGCTTCAAGGTAACAGAGCTGCATCCTTTAGTATTTGTTGTTTTTAAAGGGATAGTCCAACTAAAGTTTTTACCAATTTGCCACCTGTCTCAAAGCTGTTGAGAGCATTGAGCATGAGTGTGACTTTTTTTGGATTTGGAACACATGGAAGGAATTCCACACAGCAGATGCACAAAGCTAGTGTGAGTCACACAGCTATTAAGCAAAGATTAAAAAATAACAAAAATGAAAATAATCATGCCTCCATCTAACTGTTCGGGGACACCTGGCAGCCCGTTTTCTCTTGAAGCGGCGACACTGAGGATGCCGTGGTTTTACACAAACGTCCGCCGGAGCCTCCTAAGACGGAGCCAAGCTCATGTATATGCACACAGGATCAGCGAGAAAGGCAGCTCAGCGAGCCCTCCTCCCCTTTGCTGAA
>NW_027466058.1:7772500-7786273 GCF_046127955.1 Nelusetta ayraudi | reverse complement strand
TTCTTCTGTTACACTTAATAAGCAAAAATGTTACTTTAAAGCATATAAAAGCAGCGTGAGGGGGATTTGGTGGGGCTCGAGTTTGTGCTCCTGCTGAGATGTCCTGTCAGCCACCAGCAGGGGCTCCTGCACAAGAAAAACGGCAGAATTGATGGAGTCGCTCTGATGTGCGGAGCCCACACCTAGTCATTCATAACCTCAAGATGGGATCACCATATCAGATTGTTGCCATATGTGGCACGGCGCACCATTCAGGAAGTGACAGTGATCAACTACCGTCCATCACCGGAGCCATCCGGCACGCACCGCGAGTTCAAACGCTCGGCGGACTCGAGCAGAGAGGCCGACACGTGGATGGCGCGGACTAGCAAAACAAGCTAACGAGTTGGGCAGATGAGCGTAAAGCCCCTCTGAGCACGGGGGACAGTCGGGGCCCGAAGGAGAACGGACCCCTTTTTGTCGCCGATGCCTCGCCGGAGCCGCTCTTGCGCAAAGTTGTATAACAAATGAGCCGGGGTCTCTTTGAACTGGTTGACCACACAGGCCTGGAAGAGTCACTAGGAGCCCAACATGTGGCAGCAATAAGATGGCCCCGCCCTCCTCCAAAGACATGTGGGAGACACTGCATTCCAGTGGAACTCATTAAAGTTAAAAAACAAATCCAACAAACACGGCCCGGGTCTCACAGGAGAGAACCGCGAAAAATGGGTCGCGGCAAAGGACGCTCGCTAAATTCCATTTATTTATCTACAATTAAAATCATGGGACCCCGGCTCCCCCCCGCCCCCCATGGCCCCCACCCAATCTTCTCCTCACCACCACCTGCCCCCCAGCCTCCCCTTCCAATTTGCTTTAACCACGCAAGGCAGAGAATGGGGTGGCGCCGAGTAAAAAAAAATAAAAATCCCCCAGATTTATAATAATCCTTAATTCCGTTTGCTCGTCACCTCACTAACTTGGGCGAGTCAGTGTGACTGACAGCGGAATTTTTCCGACGCGCCTCAAAGACAGTGACATTTGCCACGGCTGTTACAGAGGTGTACAGATGTGGTTTTAGCGTTAAAACCTGTCATTGAATTTTGGCTTATTCATAATGCTGTTTGTTCCACCAGTCTGCCCACTTGAGCTACGTGTTGTCTGTTTGTCTTGGCTATAAACGGTGCGCTCGCCGACTGTTTGAACTCCTCCTCGTGCACTGGCGAGAGCGGGAGGGGGGTTGGGGGGAAGTGGGGGGGGGGCGTGTTTGCGTCGGCTCCGTTCTTGTAAAAGAAAACGGCGGCGGGACTTGTGTACACGGCTTCCACGAACACGAGCCCAGGCATTAGCCAGATCCCAAAGTGCACTCACTGAGGACTGATAAAAACTCAATAAAATCAAATGCCCACCGGGGAGGCGGATTCTTTTTTTTTTTCTTTCTTTTCTCACCGTAGCAGACATCTGGCATGATTATTTTCAGCTCTTCAGCTAATCCTCTCTAAATGTAAACTGAGGGAAAAATGTGCCAAATGGCTTCAGAGCAAGACTGAATTTTGGACTTGCGGAAGATTTAAATGAGTTTTATAGAAATGTTCGAGGCATTATTGGAAAACACAGTGAGACAATTGTAATTACTTTTCAGCCTGTCACATTTATAATCATTATCCCACTTTTTAGACATGCCAATTTTTGACTCCTGTTAACCGCCGTAGCTGTGGAGAAGCCACATACCGTACAGCAGGTTTTCCCTCCCCCCCCCCCCCCACCCCCCCCACCGCCGCCGCCGCCGCCGCCGCCGCTCTTCCACGTTTTGATGCGCTTTCATCTGCTGGGCGTTAGATGTTTGATATGTGCGTTGTGACTGGAAACGCTTGAGTCGTGTGCATGCCATTCAGAGGTGGCCCAGTAAGAGCTAATCTACTTGTCAGGGTTGACTGCCAAGCATATCGGCCCACACACTTCACTATATGACTTTATTCATATGGTAGATCTGGGACATTAACTGTCTCTGCCCACAAGAACACAACACTTACGCCCACCACACCCGATGAAAGGAGCCAAAGCTGTAAGCCCGTGCAAGTGAGAGAGTGAGAGAGAAATAAAAAATGATCCTTTTCCTTTAAATCCTTACATCTGCAACCTACGTCACCTTAAGACTATAACCTCCACCTTCCCGAGACCCACGCCTCGCTCCGGTGCTCACTTTTTTTTTCCCCCTTTTTTTCTTCTTCAAGGGAAATACTTTAGATTGTTTGGTAAGGAATCTATGGCAATTCAAGCGCATGTTTTGATTCCTCTATTCAACGGAATCCAGGAAAACTGCCAGTGGGATATTTGGACAATGAGACGCAATAAAAAGGCTTTCAGGGCTGCGATGTTTACAGAAGCTGTATCATTAGGGACCCCTCAGATGACTACCACCGTGGCTTGTACAAAAGATTTAGAAAGACAAACGCAGTGTGATTAAATGAGTCAAACCAAAACAGTTTTTATTATTATTAACCAATAATACCGATGTGACAAAAGAGAGCACAGCTTCCAAGCCTCTGACCCGGGATTACGGTAAAAAGATGTCCTGACCCGATTGTTCTCCTCTGACTTGGAGGCAGAAGAAGCATGTGATCAGGCTTATGGCACGTTGTACCATGATAAAAGTGGATTTCGTGATTTATTGAGCTTAAATAATGGACCCTCGTGGGCATTTCATAAATCTCAAATAGGGCAGCGACCTTAGTCGCAAACACTTCATAAATCTATATCAACAAAATTGGAACTCCTAAACTTGCGCACGGACCCGCACACACACACGCACACAATGTGGCAAATACAGTGTGCGGAACATTCCCCCCCCCCCCCCCCCCCCCGTTCCCATTAAAGAAATTGAGCGCAGGTCAAATGGGCAGGGTTCACGTGTGCATTAGGAGTAAACTGTCGAGCAATTATTTAGAAAGTAATAACTCCTTGATAAAGAAGAAAGGACACGCAGACATCTGCAGTCCATTACAGCCTCACAAATTTACAATGAGGCGGAAGAGGGATGTCAAGTTTTTACACTAATTTAATACAGGGTCCTCCTGACCCAGCTATTACGAGAGGGATTCTTTTTGCATAATATATTGAAATGATAATTTAACTCTCAACTGCAGTGGAAGGGCTGTCACAGAAGGGCCCGCTGCCAGATGGAAGAGGAACTGCTCTGGACCGAATCGCAAGCAGGACAAAATGAAAATAAAAAAGGTATCCAAGGTTCACAATAGCAAAGCCATTTAAATGAAGCAATAAATAAATGAGAGTACAAGTGTGCAAGCCTCGGGGCGAGGAGAGGATCCCGCTGCCAAGTCAGAGTCTCCGTTTGCTGCTCGCCGCAAGGGGCGGTGTGCCGAACGGGACGGATGCACTTCTGGGGCTCATCTGATTGGTGCAGAGCTGCAGGGTCTTATGGAGAAAAAAAAAAGTTACTCTTATCGGTTATCAAGTGTTTTATGTTGGCCTTAACTATGCAATGTGTTGGGCAACAGGAGTCAGCGCAATGTGTTACGATTTTCAAGGAGTGACTGTCAGGGGGAAAGAGATAGAGAGGGGGGGGGAGAGAGAGAGAGAGAGAGAGAGAGAGAGAGAGACCCTCTGTGTTTAGATTGCTAAATGACTCTTGTTCTTCAGCCAGCACCCTTGATATGAGTGCAATATATCGTACCAATATTAACAACTAATGGTCCCTTAATTCCAAAAATGATTCCCAGTTTCCCATCAAGAGGGGAAAGATGATGATGAATATTTAATGTGAGCAATTAATAACTTCTCAGTGGCAGAGTTACTCAGCATTACTGGGGCCCTGCAGGTCTCTTCTCTGATTGCACGGGTTAGATGGTGGTGCGTGTGTGTGTGTGTGTGTGTGTGTGTGTGTGTGCGTGCTTGGGGCTCGGAGGACGTCTATGCTAGAGGAATATTTGAAAGCAAACAAACAAAGAAACATTATATTACATCAGTTGCAGTATTTTTTTTTAACAATGTAAAGTGCATTCAAAACAGTGAGATATTTAATTTGCTTCATGGAGGAGACAAACCCTATAGAAGCGCCTCTCGCCTACTTGAAACAACCATATAAATATATATATATATATCAATTATATTAAATGTAAATATATATTTAACCTCACTACATTTCTTTTTGTTGTTGTTGTTGTTGTTTTGTTTGTATTGGCACACCCCAGTGCATTAATGCAATTAGATAACACAGGTTACCTTTCCACAATTTATTATTATTTTTTTTTTAAACAAATCTGTTCATTTAATGTTAAAGGCAAAGCAGCCATTAATAAACATAATTAGAGAAAAATGGCACTAGAGGCTGTTGTCCTCCCTGCACTGAGGCTAATTTATGTTTTAAAAGGTCTACTGTTTTTTTTTTTGTTTTTTTTTCTAATTCTTACGGTTTAAATAAAGCAATAACGTCAGAGTGGGGGTGCACGACGAGGGAAGGGTTGAGGTCGAAGCTGGGAGGTGGAATTTGAGAGCACAACACGAATCACTTTCAATCCATGTACCGAATTGACGGCGATGAAAATCTGCCTGGGACACACAAGAAAACACTTGTTTGCAGATTACTGTCCGGAGCGCAGGCCTGTGAGGGCGCTCTTTGTTGCCGGCCTCACATTGTGCTGCGGCTCTCACCTGAGACTAATGCTCAGAGGACTTCCAGAGTCACGCGGGGGCATCGTGGACGGGGGACTATTACCAAATATGAAACCCTTTCGCGTTACCCCCCCCCCGCCCCCCCTCACTGTAGCTGACGTTCAGCAATAAAGTTACGCAAGTGGAGTCACTGGCGGATCGCGGCGCAGTTTGCGCCCATCCACAATGTCGCATTTAGCCTCTAATATTCTTGGGGAGAATGAATATATTTGTTGACTAACAGCATGGATAAAACTCTTTAAATATTCAAAATTTTTAATCTGGTTTAACATTTCCACCCGTTTTATGCAAATGACAGACTATTAGCATAATCTCATTTGAGGATACATCCTTTTAAAGTAAAAGATTATAACCTATTTTTTTAAACACATATAAATCAAATGCTACATTGAAATGGTAATGTTTGTAAAGTCTGCGCGCGCTGCGGAACAGAGCTGCATTTACATATGCACTTCATTTTCAGCCCCCCACCCTTACCATTAGTGGCTCAACACTGCTGCAGAGATACAAAACAAAGCTAAAACCTCCATGAGGGAAAACATCCAGCAGCTTAAATGTCTTGGCAAACATGAAGCACCCACTTAAAGAGCTTCAATAAACACCTGCAAATATTCAAATCGTGTTTTGTCCCCCCCCCCTACCCCCCCGCCCCGCCCCTTGGCTCACGCATGTTCTAACTTAATTTCCACCGTGTTTCTTTTACTTTCCCAATACCAGTGTATGACGAGATTAAATCGCATCTCCTGGAAAGGAGGGAAAGGTACAAAATTTCCTGCGGGCGAGTGGAAGCAAGGGCCTGTAAGAGCTTAGGGAGATATCGAGGCGGATAAACATGTAAGAAAGGACCATTATGCTGCGGCGGGTGAGGCGGCGGGGGAGGGAGGAAGGGAGGGGAGTTTCTATCTTTCTCCGTCTCCCCCGCCTCCTCCTCCTCCTCCTCCTTCTCCTCTTCCTCCTCCTCCCCTCTTTACCTCTGCCTTGAACTTGTAAAGAGTTCAGCAGGTCTGAGCCCACGGTCCAGACAGGCCTGTGGAATGCGAGCGCGGCCACTCAAGCCCGTCTTAACCTGCCACCACGCCGGCTCCATTTCACCGGGGCTCCCTTTACCTACTCCTTCACAATGGGACTTCAACTTTATCTTCCCCTGTAACACAACATTAACTGCCAAAGAGCTGGAAATGCATTATCAGCCCGCCCCAAAGCTTGGATTGCTTCCCTCATAAATAAGATCATTATACGAGTGGTAATCCCATTAAATAGATCATTTTGCAAATATCTAAATCCAATTAATAAAGTGTTTTCTGACGGGGGGGGAGGTTGTTGCAGCAAACACTGGCGTTGGGAGCGCTGACATGCTGCGGCTCCGCTCCTTTGTTCCTCTGCTCCCCGAGTGGCGGGCGTGATATTAATAAATGCGACTCCGAGCGGGAAGCTCGCCCGGAGGAAGCTGGGATTGACTTTTTTAGAATGCGGTGAAAAGCGGATGATCATCACGTTCAACAACAAGATCACTCAAAGATATACTTTTACCGTCCACTGAGAGAATTCCCCGAACCAAAACAAACAACTTCCTCACCTTTCACTGTGGAATGCGTTGCACTTGATTGCATAATGTGCTTAGAGGACGTCCTGATGCCGTAACCGCTTAAAAATCCCCGCCTGGACTTTTGCCGCGAAGCTAAATGTTTTTTAAATGATTGCCAGATGGCTTGAAAAAAGGACAAAGAAGGAAAAAAGCTATTGATTGAATTAATGCCAAGTAGCTTGCCGAATCATGACCATAACCCATCAGTAGAAGTGCCCTCCGAGGAAAATCTAACTTTTAGTGGTCGTGTCGCACGACAAGGTTCCAAGACGACCGCTAGAAAACTGCTTCGCTAATTAATTGTGCCTGCATAAAAAAAAAAAAATAATAATTTGCGGGTAAAAGAGGCCTCATAATCTTAAATTAGATGCCCCTCGAGTGCTTGTGTTTGTTCCACTGAACTAATAAAGTGCATAATCCGATAAAGGGGTTCGCTAAGCTTTGATTGCGCCTGCAGTGGTTGTTTTACCTTTGTGGAAAGTGCGTCTGGCATGGTAAGAATGTTTTGGTATCTTTTCATGCTTTTTAATTGCCAGGCGGAGGCTGTTGGGGGGTTGGGGTGGGAGGAGGTTTGGGGGGATGGGGGGGGGTGACACCGCTGCGGTTAAATGAATTAGAGAAACGGAGCCCTTGGGTGATGTCGACGCGCTCGCACCCTCTCTCTCTCGTGCGAGGCGTCAGCCGCCGCCGCCGCCGCCGCCGCCGAGTGTCACTCACGCCGGCTGTTTACGGTACAAAGTGAAGGAGGCCGCAGATTTAATTACGGGTCTCGCGAGCGCCGAGCAGATAGCGGGGCTTTTGTCTCGGCACAGCGTCGGAAACCGCTGCGGGACGATTTCAAATCGCTCTGACGATGGATCCCGTGGCACTTAAACACATCAAAGCGGCGAAGGAAGCCGGAACATGTGTCCGTGTCGACTCTACGCACCATTGAGAAAAAAATAAATGAATACATAAAAAAACCCAACCAAAACAATAATAATGAGCGAGCTTTCAAATAAACTCAGTGACGCCGAGCGCTGAGGAACAGCTTTTCAGCTCTGCAGCGGAGCACAACTCAGCATCCTAATGATGGCATCAGTGGAAGGACCAGGGCATTAATTATTCTCTCTGTCTGAGGGCAGAGGAGCTGGCAAACACACACACACACACACAGACACACACACACACACATACACACACAAAAAAAAAACAAGGCTCAGGTTGAGGTCGGCCTTCCTCCTCCTCCTCCTCCTCCTCCTCCTCCCTTCCAGTCTGCCTTCGTCCGTCTAATCTGTCTTTTTCTAATGAAGGAGAATGAAAGTGAGAACAGTGGAAAGAAAGAGATGTCAAGATTGAGGTCGGCGGGCCCCCCTCGCGGGGTCAAACTCTAGAGGTTAATACCTGGTGTCCGACACTGCACATAAACTCCGCTGAGCTCATCACACTAATTAAACAGACACACATCCTCTCTGAGCTCCGATGGCCAATCGCTGCCAGCTAAAAAAGCAGTCCATTCATGGCGGCTGGCAGGGCATGTGTGCGGGGGGGTCGGAGGCGGGGGTCGGTGGCGGACTCGGGGAAACGCTACCTGGCCCGTCCTCGGGTTGATTAATGCGAGGAACAATGAGGCTCTTGTGGCCCGCCGGGCTCACTCCACTTGGTTCTGGTTCACCACGTCGGGAGAGGAGGCTGCACGTTTCAAAGTCGTACGGCCAAACCAAAGCACCACCTAGTTCAACGGCTTCACGGCCAGCCCCCCCCCCCCAGCCCCCCCCCCCCCCCCAGCCACCCCCAGCCACCCCCACCCCACCTCCAACTGAAAGCACTGTGGCACGATTTCACTTTTCCGTATCAATATTGGTGCAAAGCGAAGACATCTTGACATACGGTGTTGGGAGAAACATGTAAAGTTACATGTAAAGTTGAAACGTAATTGAAATCACTTTATGTTTAATCATTTTATTGAAGTTGCCCCTCGTGATTTCCTCGTGCACTGGCTTGGCATGAGCACCATCGTTTTCTGTTTCTGTTCTGAGGCTTCCGATTGTTCTCTTGTCAAGTTTGGAAATGCAGCACCGTAGCAACCCTAGCAACATTTTGAAGGTAATCTTCCAAACATTGTTTTCCAACAGAGCATAATGTGTATTTTTGGGGGGTTTATAAACGAAAATTGCGGGAAAACTCCTGCCACTGTAAAATAAACCACAACATCTGCAACATCAACACACTGGCGTTACTCACTGGAAAACCATAGTGGACTATTTCGTCCATTCCTTACTTGTCTGTCTTCCAGGAAGCCTGAAGTGGACGCAAGTTGCAAAACTCTCGCTCGACAAAACTTTCCGCTTTGCGTTCGGATGAGATTGTCGTCAATTACACGAGAGGAATAAAGACATCACGGCCGCGGCTCGGCGGGAGTGACGGCGTAATGTTGCGTGTGTGTGTCAAGAACGCGGGGGCCATATAATTGATTGCAGAGCTCCCCGTACTCACAAAGGCGGCCGCAGCCGCGCCGAGACTTCACAGACAATCACCTGCTTGGGCTTTATCAAAACAAGGACACAAATTGAGCCACCTGCGGGCCTCCGTCTGAAAGATTGACAACTCATCTTACTTGCAAATGGCGAGACTTCCACAAAGGAAACTGTTGGAGGCTCGCGAGGCTTCTCACCAGCCGAGGCCTTGATTGCTCTTCAAGCGGCTACGTGACACTTTGAAAACACTGGAGATGTTTGGGAAGACTGAAGCGTGGGCGAAAGAAAGAGCAAAGTTCTAATGATGACCGAGGCACGCGGCGGAAAAGCACAGGGTTTGATTTATAAATATGATACATCAGTTTCCCAAACTGTGTCGGTTTGTATTGCGGCATTTAAAAAAATGATAACATCGAAGTCTATCGTTGGGGCTCATGTCTGCATATTGCACAACTCTCTGAATTACTATGAAGTAAATGTTCCGTAGAATTATTCCAAAAATTCTGCAGAAGGATCTACGATCTAAACAGCTGCAGAAGAAAAAAACAAAAAAACAAAAACAAAGGATATTCGCTGTATAAAAAAAAAAAAAAAAAAAAAAAAAAAGTGTGTCGCTGCAGGAAGAGGAAAGATTGCATGTTTGCATTCACACCTGGCAGCTGCCTGGTAATAACACATTTAAGACTGGTATGCAGATGGAAAATGACAGGTAGGAACGACGCAGGCACTGAAAATATTAAGAGGGGAGACAGAGGGAAAGACATCGTGCACTTTAGGTCTGCAGGAAACTTCCAGGATTGAAAAATAAAACCAGAGGCCTTTACAGCACAGTGTGGTTCATAGTTTCTGTGATGAGAATACTGTTTGACAGCATTTCCCACGCAAGGTGAGCAAGGCAAATGTTTGTAAAGTGGGCCCTGACCACCGACTCCTGGCTCTGTGCTCACAGAGAGGATTGTGGGAATAAAAAAAAAACCAACATGCACAAACAATTTTGCATTCTCGGCACGGCAGTGCTCATAGAGGCGCCTTCAGATTTCAAATGTTTTCATTGTATTTGTTCATGTTTTATTGCCTGGGGTGGCGTTAAAGGGGGACGCTGGACACTGGGGTTGCGGGGTGGGTGCAGAGGGAGCTCAAATATCAATTTTTAATTTAAAATTGCCCGCCACCTCCCTTTTTATTGTTACTTGCACATTATTTACAGTTGATACAATAACTCAAGATAAAGGCCCCCGTTCATGCAAAGCCAGGTTTCACTATAAACTGTAAGTTGTTGGGACTTTCCGTCTCAACGGCGCCGGCGTTTTCCGATCATGAAACCGCACATTTTTGAAACCAGGTTCCACAGCGAGAAAGTTTGAAAAATGCTGCCGTGTGGCATTTTGTCTAAACGCCGATCGCTTGTTTTTTTTTGGAAACAATGATGTCATAGCCCTGTGTGAGCTTATCCGAGTGGCCACGGTCAGGGGTGGGCAAACTTTTTGACTGGTGTGGCCACTATGGGTTCTAAAATTTGACCGAGGGGCCGGAGCAGCAGCAGATGAATTGAGTGTTTTGGTGACCCAACTCCTAGGAGGAAAAAAATCTGTCATGGGATGTGCAGAAAACATGTGCGTTAATGTCAACTAAAAATGAACAAAAGCGTTACAACAAAATACGTGTCTTTGAAGCCCCAAGGTATTTAGCTCTTCATTGAAAACACTGAAAAAACTGATGAAACACAGATATTCTATTACTTATATAATATTAGTATAATATCTTCAAGTTCATTGGGTTGGATTAAAAAGCTTTGCGGGCTGCATCTGGCCCCCGGGCCATAGTTTGCTTATGCCTGGCCTAGGTCCTCTCCTTCAGTCTCACCTTATAGTGCCACTTGATCATCGTCAGATGACAGCCCTGTGGAGTCTGGATCTGCACTGGGTTTCTTCCCGCAGGGGAGTTTTTCCTGGCCACTGTCGCACTTTGCTAGCTCTGGGGGCTCAGTTGGTTTTTTTTCTCTGATTGTACAAAGCGCTTTGAGACGTCTTTGGATGTGACTTTTCGCTGTACAAATAAAAGTTGATTGATTGATTGATTGACACGAGGCCTGGCACAAGGACTGCAGGGGTTTTCATTTGCTCTCAGTGGTTCCATTCTAGACGCTAACATTTTTGGATGTCGGTTTGAAAGAAAATGCTGTATTTGTGCGCACGGCCTCGGCTAAACATAAATACAGGAAATTCTACACAGTGACGTCACCCAACCCCCCCCCACCACCACCACCACCCCCCCGCTGCTGCCCCCGAGGCGACGAGGTGACCCGCTCACTCAACGAGGACTCCTGTACAAGTCGGCGAAGCCAGACGCTAGGAGGGACCCTGGCAGACTTTTGCTGAGCTCAGCCCGTTCGACACGTTTCCCCCTCAAACCTGGGCTTGTTTAGCAGCTGGCACCCACAGGCAACACCATTTGATGTATGCCAGCTGAGCTGCGACGTGGCCACAGTGAGCACATACACGCACACACACACACACACACACACACACACACACACACACACACACACACAGAAGCACCGCTACCAACACACACATGGCCTCACCTTGTCTACCTTGGCACTTTGTTGAGTTTGATGGGGGAGAGAGAGAGAAAAAAAAACCCCGACCCACTGCAAACGACAAGTCAAGTGCCAGACAGCATATTTATACATCTTAATTAGCAATAATGAAGCCGCAGTACCTGCCAAGGATCTGATGCCAGTGGGTGCTGTGTCGTGTTGACAGGGCCGCGCTTCGCCTGTTTGCCTTCTACTTACACGAGAACCGCTCAAACAAAACAGGTAAAAGGATCATAAATTCAAATCAAAACTCGCAGCCTTGGCTGAGGTTGTGTTGTAGTGAAGACCGCACCAACCGAGACAAAGTCAAGAAAGGGAGCGTCGAGATCGACACAAGACCAAGACTGTATGTGTCAACAACAAAAAAAAAGTCACAACTAAACATAACAAATGACCCATTTCTTTTTTTCTTTAAACATTTTGATGCTTTGCCAGCTATTTTGAACCATTTTTCAGAAAAGCAACTTCACAAAATTAAAAAATAAATTAACTAGGAATAGTTTAACTGAAAATGATGGCAAGCCAAGCATGAGCAAAATGCATAAAAACCTTCTATGTCTGAGCTCAGCAATAAAAAAAGACACTCATCTCACTCATGGTGGTTGTGAAAGACCACAAAGTGCGGCTCAAGGGAGGAGGTGTCTGCTGAGATTCATTTAACCAGGTAGAAAGTGTCTCTAAGAAGGATTTTATTTTAAAACACTGGACGTAAAGAACAAATTTAAAGACGCGAGATGTTTCGGCGTTCATCCAAACACCTTCATCAGTTGTTTGGTCCACAGGAAGTAGCTCTGGCAGTTATAGACCCATAAGGAGGTCACATGACTGAGGTCACATGACAGCCTCATGTGTGAGCCAGAGAAGATGGTGTCCCGTGAGGTGGAGCAGCTCGGTTGATCTGTTAAGTGCCAGGGTAATGTCTTCAAAACAGCATTGTAAGATGAGGACAGGTGATGTCTCAGTCCCTCCCTTTATTTAAAGAGGGGACTTTCACATAGATGGCCTCTTTGACAGCCCTCTCAAACCATCCATTCTCTCTGTCCAGGATGTGGACATCTCGATCCTTAAAACTGTGTTTTTCTTTTTGAAGCCCGGTCTTGAGACCAAGAACAATCTGGAGTACTACAACACTAGGCCGAGGATGAGGACGGGGGGGGGGGGAACGTCTGCGCCGATATCAAGCGCCAAGGCGAAGCCTTGCAGGCCGCGGCACGCCGCAGGTTTATAGAGTCATATAGTGGAGCGCGGGATGATCATTTGTTGCTCATACAGTTTATAACGTCGCAAATCATCCATTTTACGAGAGCTGTCGGGGTGCACCGAGAGAGTTGTTTGCTTAAAGCCGGAATGATTAGAGGTGGCGCTCGGACGCCAACGTGTTCGGATCCGTCGCGGGTGCTAAGTACGGGCCCCCGCTCGGCGAGACATTATGACGGCGATGGAAAAACGTAGTATGGATTCCTCTCTCTTTCTCTCTGCCCCTTAAATAGGCTGCAGCCATCCTCCTGATGTCTGGATTTATGGCCTGGTAATTCCCCTCCGGAGTAATTTGGCTGGTACATCTGCAGCTTAGCAGCATTCCAACGGCGCTCTCGTGCGCCGCAAAGTCAGAAGATGACTGATTGATTGACTGTATTACTCCAGTTTTAACGTGGCTTTGCAGAGCTATTGCAAGCAAAGTTCTAATGTGATCTATCCACACAAAAAAAAGCACAATGGATGCTGCCCGCTCCTGTTGTGTTGATCACGTGTTGTAAATGTTGTAAAAAAAAGAAAAGAAAAAAAGAACAACAACAAAAAACTGGGAATTTTGCTTCGCAAAACTGATTCCCAGAGACAAGATTTGGTTAAATTCAACCTCCTCCAACAAAGAAGAGTAACTCTTATTATTGACTGTATAATTCTTGACTGGTGAGTGAATCTGTCAAGATCCCCTACTGACCAAAAGCAAACAATCTGCCGACAGCTCGCATTTCCTAGCTACGGGGTGATAAGGGTGATAAGTGTTGGCTATGTGCTTCTCAGACAGTGGGAGAAGTCACTCCCCCCCCCAGGATGTAACAGAAACATCAAGCTCAACCCCGGATTTTTTATTTTTTATTTTTTTTAACAACTGGATTGAATTGAAGGATAAAAAAAAAACTAAACTAAAGTCAATAAATAACTCATTCTATCACAAGGTAATTCATATTTTAACTCTGGACTGGACTTGCTGTCCGGTCAGAGTAAATTCCGTAGATTTAAAAACCAAAAGCTGCAGGCCGGCTGTTTAGTTGGCAACTCCTGGAATAGTAGTAGTCTTTGAAGAGTTGGGGCGACACGGTGGCGCAGTGGTTAGCGCTGCCGCCTCACAGCAAGAAGGTCGTGGGTTCGATTCTGGGGCCTGGGACCTTTGTGTGTGGAGTTTGCATGTTCTCCCTGTGTCTGCATGGGTTCTCTCCGGGTTCTCCGGCTTCCTCCCACAC
>NW_027466058.1:7637500-7767500 GCF_046127955.1 Nelusetta ayraudi | reverse complement strand
TACGTGCAAATCGATTCGCACGGTCAAATTGTGACGCAGGTTGTAGATCTCGAAGGAAAGCGCGAGAAGGTGTTTTGCATATGGGTACATTGGAACAAAGGCAGGCATGATACTGAAGCGGGCGCTTTTTTTTTTTAAATTAGGTCGTTTTACGCGGCTGCTCTCAAAAACGATTTGAAAATGCTTTTCATTTAGATTTATGTTTTCGGCAGTCGTCTAGCAAAGCGCTGAATTATAATAAAGCATAAAGCTAATGTAGCAATCAAGCTAAAAAGACAAAGTGACGGGGAAAATTAATTAATTTGAACTCCTCTCCCATCCATTTTTATTTGAACTGAATAACCTCAGGGTCCGGATGAATTCAATATAACATTGAGACCTTATCTTCTGTTATTCCATCATCCACGCAAAGCAACAGAGCTTTAGGGCAAAAAAAAAAGTTGATGTGCAAAAGTGTAAATCACCTTGGACTAAAAGTATTATGTCTATTATGGACCATTGAAAGAAGAAGAAAAAAAGGGAAAAGAAAATAACACTACCTGATATATACCAAAAATGTACTTGGAAGAGAATTGTAAAGAAAATGACTGAAAATCAATACATTGACATAAAAGATGTGTGGTGAATATATCGCTTCAGTTTTACGCTTCCATTTCCACTTTTAAAACCCACCTCAACTCCAACTCACAAGGAACCTGTGGCAGAATGAAGGGAACTTTTTTTTTTTTTTTTTTTTACAGCAAGCACATGTGTAAAATAACTAGCACTAAAAGGCTAGTTCCAGCAGCTGGTAAAGCCCGTGACTTGAGAACACAACCTTAGCAGAGGTAGGAAGGCAGTCAGTAAGAAGGTTCTGCACCATGGCAAAAAGAAGAGAGTCTTGATTGCTAGGCCTTCCATTGCATCAAAGAACAATTGTACGTGCACATCCATCCACATCCGTCTTCCATCCAACAAGATATACAGCAACGGAAAACCCTTTTCCAAATAGTGAATGGATTAAAAGTCTGTGTCAACGCACAGAAAGAAAACCCAAACAACACCCAGACAATTACAAAGTAAAGTGTAACACCAGTACAAAGAAGGAAGCATGAAATGATCTCTTTGGATAGACCAAATACTTTAAAGGCAAGCAAGGTTTCATGGCCGTGTTAGTGTTCTGTCCAGTATTAAAAACCTCATTTATGTTGTTCAAAGCCCAGCTCAAATACATTCAGTAATGATCGATTTTGGTTGTAAGTCCAAAAAAGAGGTCATTTACCTTCAAATCTAATAAAAATGATGAACCATAGTACCCCAGCTGCCCCCGCCCCCAAAGTCACATGACTAAATGTGGTTCAGGGTGCTGCAACATTCATGAAAAAAAAAAGAAAAACTGTCAAAAAGGAGAAAAGTGTTATGATATACCTCTGATGCAATGAAGCACATTGTGATCTTGTATTATACAGTGCTGAGGTCAAACATTTTCATGTTGTGATTGCAAAAGAAGGCGTAAATATACAGGTGACGGTGGACTGTGATTTGATCTGAGCTGCTGTTTGTCCTTCCGTGTATGATACAAGCGTGTTTTATAACACTGTGTGCACAAACTGGTCAGCGGAATTAAATAAGGAAAAAAAAAACAACAACTATTAAAATGTAAACCCAAACATCAGCAGGCGATCTGACTTCTATCGTAAGTTTTTAAAAAAGGTACAAGTGCATGAGGTTTAACAAAAAAAAAAAAAAAAAAGAGAAAGTGGCCTCTAAAGCCCAGGGGGGCGGGGCCTGAGTAGTCACTTCAGTTGGGTGCGGTGGAACAGCTGGCTCGCCGTTCGCTCAGCATTAAAGTCGCCGCAAAACAGACTTTTTATACGTGCCGCTCGGTGTCGTAAACAACGTGTGTTTGTCGCGCCATTGGCGTCGCAGTCGGGTATGGCTGCGCGCAAGCTGGCACAAAGGTGTGAAATGAGGACAAGTGCGCCGGCTGCCCAACATCTGCGCGTCAGCGGCGGCGCCCGTCGGCCGCTCGCCCCGAAACGGTGAGAGGGCGAGCATCGTTAGCGCTCCGAGAACTCGGAAGACTGAATTTACTTTGCCCATCACTGTTAGAACGCGGACCGGCTTGTTGCGCCGCCGCGTGTTAATTAACCGCGTGCTGCGTTCATTAACACAAATGAGCGCTAATTAGACGTATGCTAAGTTAAAGAAAAAAAAAAGAAAAAAAAATACAGCCATTCTGAAGGAATCTGAACCGACTGTACCGTGGTTCATACAGCTGAGCAGGTAGGTGGTGAGGGAGAGGGTAGGTGAATTACAGTAGCTCACTTACACGGATATGTCGCAATAATATTAAATGCAATGTGCAATAAATAAAGACTGTCAAGCAGACATCCACCTGGGTACCGTCGATCCAGTCTATTACAATTCATTGGTGTTGGAAAGTAAGGATTGCTTCGATACTCCAAACTTTCTTGTCGTTCTACATTTTACGAAAATCAAATGTAAACAAGATCAACAGCAGATTATTAAATCGGTCGCTAAAGTTGTGACTATTGCACTTACTGATGGTAAGAAAAACCCAAAAGATAGCCATCACAAATAAAGAATAACAATTTGGGAAAAAAAACAAACAAAAAAACAAAGTCAGAGATAAGACAAGGAAGAGGAACACATCTTTGTTTGTTGTTTTCTTTTTCAGGAAATGGAAGCGCGGCTAAAGAGGAGCCGCAGTCCCGGGCAGGTGTCGGGAATCGTACTTGCACGCCCCCTGCTATGTGCGTTTTCCGGCTAGGGTGGGAAAGTTGAAGAGCCTCGTATCGAGTGCAAACGCAGAAACTAGGACCTCATCGTCGTCTCGGCAGGCAACTGCAGATCCGGCATCTGGCGGACACGGATTTGGCCGCGTTGGTTGAGAAAAACCTCGCGAGCTTGCGCGCAGATGACGGAAGCCGTGTGCGCGGCAGACCTCGAGTGGGCTTTTCAAGTGCGCACAATATAACCAAAAGCTAATCCGCAGAAATGTGGAACCGATCAGACTCGAGTCAACCGATGGATTTTTCTGATCCCACTTAAAGCGCCCTCGAAAAAAAGTGCACCGTAACAAGGATTCATAAAGTCACTTTTAAAAAGCGGCCACTTCGGGATGAGATTCCTGGAAAGCGTAAAAGTTGTTGACGAGAGCATTTGGAATAAAAATAGGAAGACAAAAAAAAAAAAAAAAGTCAAGAAAAACTACATTCAATAATTAAATACCAATTTTCTACACCAACAATCTAAAATGTGGCTTTGGGCACTTCCTTGTCTTTACACTTTTACCAAAGCGTACTGGTACATGAGCGACTACTAGACAGTGACTCGTAACCCCCCCTCCCGCGTCTCTCCGCTCCGCTACTTTTTTCCCAGTTTACCCGCCTTCTTTTTTGGCTCGTAGGGCGTCCGCAGAATGCTCGGCGTCTCCTCCATGACGCGCACGAGCAGGTTATCAATGTAGTCCTCCAGCTCCCTGATGTGGGCGTCCTTCTTTTTCACCACTTCCTTCTGCTTGATGAGCTCCTGCACCACCTCCTCGAACGACAGGCTGCTGTAGGCGGACACACTTTGCTGCTGCTGGCCGTCCTGAAACGGAAACATTAGCGGGCGATGAGACAGGAGTGACAAAACAAACACAACGTCAATTTATTTCAGTGTATTTATTTGAGTGTACTTGGCAAATGCTTTGTGTGTTTAATGTTGATCTCTATATTATGTACCGTCTTAATACCTTTTCCTGCATCCGTCCATTCTTTTTTTTTTTTATTGTGGCCAGTTTGTAGCAGGGCCACACAGAAAGACTAACAACCATTCGCACTCACACCCAAACACCTCCAGCCAATTTGGAGTTCCCAATTCAAGCCTCACGTGCACGTTTTCGCACGGTGGGAGGAAGCCGGAGAACCCGGAGAGAACCCGCGGCCGGGACGGAAGCTGAGCACTGCCACCATCGCATCCTTTACCCATAAATTTTTGGACATGGCGAATGATCTGTAAAATATCAGCAACTAGTAACTGAGGCCATCATCAGACAAGTGCAGTCCCGTGGCCTCAGCCAATGAAGTCAAGGACCGCAGCAGATGGAACCGACAGGAGGGACGGCTGGAAGGCAGGGTACTGCGTTGAGGATCAATAAGAATGGTTTTCAGTTTGGGAAAATGTCTTAGTATCACTTTGAGGGAGGAGACTGCTAATCCTGTCTGAACTGTCTGTACAGAGAGAGTTTGAACAGTCCTACAATTCTGAAGAGTTCTGAATAAGTTCTGACCAGGCCAGACCTGGCTGTGTTGTGCTGTGCTGTGCTGTGCTGTGCTGTGCTGTGCTGTGCCCTTTGAGGTGTGTTTGGCTGGAACGGTGTGGTACGGCATGTGCAGATCATACTGCACTGGAACCGTGCAGGGGCTGTGATCGGTTTTAATGAGGGACCACTTTTATCGCGTTGGCGCTGGGCATCCCATCCCCCCCCCCCGCCACTGAACGGACGGAGCGGCAAAGCCTTTCGCCCTGTTTGAAATACCACACTTATCAGCTTCCACTCCCGCGCAGCGTCCGGGCCCCCCCCACCTTCCTCCCTACTGCAGGGGAAAGACAATGCAGGGAGACCTGGAGCGGGGAGGGGCTGGACGGGTGTGGGAGGGACGGGTGTGGGAGGGACGGGTGTGTGTGGGGGGGTGCTTACCAGGTATCTTATCAGCGTCGGCAGTGCGGACACACCGACACGAAATGTTTGCCAGTGAGATGAAGTGCCCTGATGCAAGGAGAGTTTGAGGAACAGAGGCTCTGGCACCGACCGACCGACCGACTCCTCGGACACACAGACAGGTCACTGCGCCGCTCTGAAGCCGTGTGTGCGCGTGGAAGCGGCTGCGTGCGAGTGCGTGCTCGTGGCACACTGTCGCGCTCGCTCTCTCTCACACACACACACACACACACACACACACACACACACACACACACACACACACACACACACACACACACACACACACACACACACAGAGTGTGCACAATAATCAGAGCTTTAGCGGCTGGTGACAAAGGCCCGGGAATGACCATGAATTGGCAAAGTAATGATGACCGGTTTCCCCGCGATCAGTCGTGAGCGGAAGATAAGGCGCACACACTTGGCATTCTCCAGTTGTGTCATTACAGTTTCTAATGAGCTCAGCTTTGAGAATCTAAAAAGCTCAGGCCTTTGAAATCTCTCGCCGCCCTCCCCCCTCCCTCCCCCCTCCTTCCCCCCCCCTCCGCGTGTGGTTAATTAGGGCCTTGAAGCGGGAGGAAATGGGAGCTGCCATTTCTTGCGAGGCGAGCAGGCAGCGCGCTGCTGGGGCACATGTGCGGATACTGACAGACCTCAACACCCACAAGGAAAGGTGAGGAAAGCCATTATCAGCGTTCCCCTTCTCATTTGGGCCTCCAGTTTGGCACTTAGGCGTGGCCGCAGCTCCCACGGCTCCCTCATGAAGCTCTTGATTTCGCCGCGCAACGCGGACGCGCCCGACGCGCTGAGAGAGAGCGTGCGTCAACGACGTCGTAAAAATTCATGAACAAACAAGCTGCGCCGCCGTGCCGTTACCTGAACAAGAACGCACACACACACGAACACACACACACACAAACACCCCGCACCCAATTACAATATCAGCGCGACACGCGGCTATGATTGACCTTCCAGCCCCGAAATTTCACACCACTTCAAATCATGACCGGATCAGACACGATGACCGATGTGTGCAGCTGCTAATTAGTTGAATGGCAGAGATCCGTGTCACCAGCTGCCACCTCCAACCAAACTTTCTCAATTAAAAATAGGCACCGCACCACAGTGACAACCCCCATTTCAATCGTTGTCACGTTAAAACTGACATGGTGCAACATCACCTGACTCGTTGGGTTGGGTTTTTTTTTTTTTTATTTATTTATTTTTTTTACACCGCCCGTCCCCGGTTGTTTTTCTTACATTTCTCTTGCTATTGATGTCTTTCTTCTTCTTTAGACCAAAGGTGAGGTCTTCAATCCTTGCTGACTTCTTATCACTGCAATTAGAAGACAACAGAGGTCAGCAATCACAAAGACATTATAGATGACAGTTACTCGTATGCAAGCGCCAGGATATTATTAACAAAGAATGTAGGTTGGACACAGCAGTGGACACGTTAATGGACACATTATGGATATAATCACTGTCTTTTTAAACTCTGGCACCATATTTAAAAAAAAAAAAATGACCAGTGGGCTGCTGCATAACAGAGGCAGCAGTAAAGATGATGGACTCGTGCCTACAGAGATAAGTGGTTAATTGGGTGGTCTATCTGTGCGGAAGATCTCATTACTATAGCTCAGAGGGCTCTGTTATCAAGCCTGGGCTCTCTAAAGAGCCACTAATGACACCTTCCACTCTGATAAACTAGGACTCAGCCAGAGTGCTCACCAACTCTTTGTGAAACACAGAAAGTAGATTGGAGCCGGCCGGGTGGGTAGTACAACAGCGTAGTGCAGAACATAGAGAAGGATGCAAAGAAGTTTTAGTCGCCGCCTGGCAGGGAAGGGCCTGCAAAATCATCTGGTATTTGGGAAGATTTGAATTTAAGCACCATTGTGATGCAGAGGCAAAAACCTCTTTAGAGATCCACTGCATGGAGCCGCAGTGCTAAGTTCTATTTAAGGCCAAGGCCGTGTGGAAACTTGTGGAAATGAGGAAGCAGCGCTTTGAGCACAGACTTAAACTTAGACTCTGTTCTGTCATGAAGACAACACAGAATCTCTGAGTGCATTTTGCCACTAATATTAAAGGATGACACTGATGTACATTTAATTAACAGTCCAAAACAGATTTGTGGCTAAAACTCAGTGTGAGATTGGGTGCAGAACATTAATGGAGCATCCTTGAAACACAGCATCATGTTTGAAATTAATTAGAAAATAATTTTCTTAAAACAAAAACGTTGTAATTTATGTTTTCAGTTAAATGAAATGTCCTTTTACAATGTGTGTATACACACACACACACACGCACACACACACAAGCTTAAAGCACCATTAGAAGAGGCTGCAGTACAGTTGGATATCAGAAATGTTTTGTGTCATGATTCCAACAGATATTAACAAAAAACAAACAAACTTGGAGGACCTGGTTTTGTAGTTGGAGCTGAACGGGTTGGTGTCTGCCGGCACTTCTCCACTGAAGGGGTTGGGAGCCCGCAGGTCTCCGGAGCTGCCCGACCGGGCCCCGTTGCTGCCCTTGCGGCCTTCTTTCTTTCCCGTCACACGTTCCAGGAGGCTGACCTTCTCCTTTTTCTCCTTCCTCTCGGCCCGCTCCCACAGCTGCCCGTGCTCCCCCTCGAACGGGTTGCGGTTGCGTGGGAGTGTGGCATACTTCTGTGGCAGGGTGTCACTGATATCAGTGAAGGGGTCACAGTGTGCCTCGTCGTCCTGGTAGCCTGGCACTTCGCTCTGGGAACGCCGGTGAGGGCCGCCTGTGCCTCCTGAAAGAGGAGGCGAGGTCAAGTTATGAGCTGCCAGTGACCGCCTTCTGATTAATATTGTAAATAGTAAGTGGTGCCAGTACAATGGTAACAATAATAATAATAATAATAATAATAATAATAATAATAATAATAATAATAATAATAAATAAAAGGAAAAATATAAAAAAGACCCAGATAAAAATACACACTGGACACTTATATCTGTAACATTATTAAGACAATATCCATGGATACTAAATACAAACAATCCCATTATACCACATTCACAACAGTGGAACAATTTCAGTTGTCTCAAAGTGGCTTGATAGTGAGAGATCATATAGGCAACAAATCAAGATAACAGGTGAAAAGTGTGATCAGAGCAATCAAAACAAACAATCGGTCTCCTCAAATACAGTAGGACCTGTTGTTACCATGGAAGAAAACACTTGTTCAAATTTAACTGTGTGGTGCTTCCAATAGAATATCATCTTATCTTACGCCATGTCAGCGACAAGATTTTTGTGAATGAAATGAAAAATGCAACTTCCTCATTCCAATATTGCGTATCCATTTTTTCTGTGAAACAATTTTATGAATGCAAGACAGGAGTGAGACGCACTTGACGATCGGTCAATTTTCAGGATATTCAATGGTGAAGCAAAATTTCTGATTAACATCTGATTATTATTATTATTTATTTATTTATTTTAAAAAGACATCATAAGATCAAAGCCATTTTATGTTGCTTTTTCTTACCACTACTTTAGCATTACCACATGCTATAAGGTGCAGGGAGGTCCAAGGATTTTTTGCTTGAAAAGACAAAAACCTATATTTTCAGAGAGGCTCAATTATTGACAAAAATGTTACCGAAAAGGAAAAAAAAAAAGAATTTCAAATTAATTATACTCTAACTTCAACAATAACAACATTGACTGGATCATATCAAGGGGGCGTACTGCTACTACAGAGATTCTCCTGACTTGTCAGGGTGTCAAAAGAAGCAGCTAACTTTGCTCAGGCACAACTTCTATCGACGTGTATCGACAGGGTAAAAGGATAATACACAGGTTCTGTAAGACCAGTGGCAGTCAGTTTGTTGATTGTGAACATTAATGAGGACAGCTGAGGTGGCTCTGGAAAGACAAGGGTTAACATGACAGCCCGCACTCTCAAAGATGAGTGCAAACGGCAGCATTTTCTTCCTTATTTGTGTCAAAAAGGTTTGGCGCCGTGCAGTGTGCGGTGTTTAAATGTAGGTGTCGTTTTAGTGCTTCCACAATGATGCAGGTTTGGGCCTACAGTGAACGCAGCTATCTCACTTTTAAAACTTAAAAAGTGCAATGACTGAAAACTTGCAACGCCATTCCCAGCTCTCAATTCCAATGTCTGACGGAAGGCACCGCATGCAAAGACTACCTGAAAGTCAATCCTAAAATTTGGGATCCCTGCATAAAGATTACATTATTTGTACTGTTAGTAATTTTATTTTTTTTTTGCAAATGTTAACATTAAGAGTGGGCCTGAAATTGGACTTCTCTACCTGGAAAGTAAGATTAGACAGAAGAAGACAAAGAAGCGGCTCGACTCCTCACCGCTTTCTTCGATGGAGTTCATGGAGTCCAGTTTGGGCCGGAAGTGTGTCCCGATGAGGTCCGACATGGAATGGGCTGCGGAGAGTTTGTGCGTTCCAGCGAGAAGTGGCCGCCTGACCTTGGCTTCAGGCTGGGGCTGCTGTTCCGAGACGGAGGCCTGCCGACTGGGCTCTGGGTCGCACACTGCCGAGCGAGGCAGGATGGCGGAGGACGTGTCGCTAATGCCGCTGTCGTGCTTGCGACCCTTCATCCTGTCTTTCAGCTTGGAGAAAGGTGAGCGTGGCTTCTCCTTCATGGAGAGGTCAAACATGCTGGCCGTCATGTTGTTCCTCATGAACTGGATGCTGACTTGGATGCGGCCTCGATCTTTCTTCTTTTTCCCCGGCTTGGACTCCAAGGGGTACCAGCTGCAACGAGAGCGAAGAGGGAACTCAAGGCGTGGAACTTCAACGAGGCAATTTATGATTTAAGAAAGCAGACGTTGTGGAAAATTTCCCAACTTGATTACAGAACATTTAACACAATGCAAATTCACATTAAGTACACACAAAAAAAGTTGACAATGGGGTAAAAGTCCAAAGACTATTAAAGAATGACACTTACAAAAAGGGCAACTAACTTTCCAAGTTCCCCGCGCACTTCTTTGTGGACGTCACAAAGAGGCTAATTTGAGCCCACTAATCTGGCTGCACACAAATGCAGGGGGCTTAAATCGTTTGAACTTTTTTTTTTTTGACACAAGTGAAAACACAATTTATCATTCAGAGGATAAACATTATTCTTCACGAGCGGAACATAACAAATAGGACACTGCTGAATAATATAGGCCATTTCGAGGCGGCTCTCAGACTCCTATTTGTTTAACATCTCTGCTTTTTCAACTGGAAGTAATGGGATTTATGCTTGCACTGCGAGCGAAATAAAGTGGCATTTGCACGAATCTGGCCTTTGTTCAGAAATGCAACGACAAGCAATTGGGAAATTGCAAAGCCATGTCGCAGGGTAACCAAACAGTTCATACATGCTAATGAGACATATCCTCTGTGTTGCAGGGCTTGCAGGAGCGTCCTTTAGGAATTCAGGATTAGCATGAGACTGTATAAATTCTGTCTGCTTTAGACGCATATGTTGTGATGGTACTTCAATATCAGGCCAAAAGCAACGTATTGGTCTGTGTACTTATAGTCGTATACATACAACTCTGTCCTGTGTGAGAATCTGCAAAACATTGAAATTGACAGTTATGGTATATTTACTTAGTAAACAGCATATTAACAAATCAAATTACGTTCATCATGTATCGAGACTGGCTGATGTTTAGCTTTTGAAGCAGTCAATTTTAATATAAATCTTCTGCATGTAAAACAAGGTTATGTCCCCATTTGTTCCACATATTTGTGTGATTAAATGAGTGGAACAAGTCAGTAGCGGTTCCCTTGACACAAAAGGGGAGCAAAACAAAAGCAAATAAACCAAAGGCAGTGCTATCAGCCTCCAGCTCAATTTCTATTTTATGCACCAGTATTGATTTCAGCCAACAATTTCACACCAGTGTATGACTACTCTCAATTACGAACAAATTCTCCTGTTTGTAAATGTACATGTGACACATTTTGAATACAGCTCTAAAATGTTCTCAATTGTGCTATTTAAAAAAAAAAAGAAGGAAAACCTCGGTCTAAGCTTTAGGTGAAACTCGGCAGTTCCAAACCATCTAGCTGCTGTCTCAGGAGCCTGATCATAAAGGGCCTCCTCCCATGGTCCCATTCCCAGGCTACGCAGGGCGCTCAGTCTGATCAGCAGCCACGGTGTGCCACTGCCACTGTGGGGGCCGGGGCTGCACCTCACGTGTGCCTCAAGGCCAAGATAAACCTTCCCTGTGCTTGGAAGCACAATCCTCCCACTTGGGCCCGGACCGCTGGGAAACTCCGCACAATCAACAAACACAGGTGTGCGATAATTACGGGCTGCCTACTCAGATATCGAGACGGGCTTTACTCCCCAATATGTCAGCTGAAAAACATTACGGACGGGCCGTGGTGAACACAGGCCCAGTGTGAGGCGTGGATAGAGTGTCAAGGGTCCTGGTGTCATTGTCAAGTGCGCCCGTGGTGTGGGATTAGGCCCTACGAGCAGCGCAAGTTTTATCATTTGGCAAAACCTCATCTGAAAAGTGCCTCGAGCCGCCCGGTGCATTCTTTAGACAACAACAAAAGAAAAATTATTGCGATTATAACAAATTACCAGTGTCTGAACTGATGGGCAAACAGGAAGTGGACAAATGTCTGGTCCTACATAACCTGTGAAGAGAACTAGTTAAGTCAATAAGTCAGTTAGGTTGCTGTGGCCCTTTTGGTCGGACATAACACTTCTCTAAATGCATGAATTTTCAAAACCATCTCAAGACGTCTCCAGAGGTATCGAACTTAATCCCAGCATGCATTCAGGGGAGGGTGGGTCAACAGCCCTGACAAGTTACCTGTTCCTGAGAAGGCTGACTCAGCCAGACGGACACGCCCACTATTGAGGGCAGAAGTTACACCTCCGTGCCCTTTAAGACCTTCATTTGCACAACTTGCATTCCTGAAGAGTCGATGACAGCAACGCGGAACATTGAAACATAATTAAAACGCTAAACACGATATAAAACGCTCAGTTTGTTTTTCTCAGTCACCTCTGTAAACACTGTTGTTGGGAAGAGTGATTGACAGGAGGTGTTTAGCTTGCTCTACTAGTTTCAACTTGTGCTGGCCAAATCATCAATCAAGAATTTCCTGACTACTAAACTGGAAAACAAAAGTCAGTTAATTAAAGCTTTTTAAAATCTGTCAAGCAACTTCATCTTCTAGACTACACATTCACTCCTATTCAATAAATTAAAAGCTGCATATAAAAAAAAAACATTGGAAGTAATAAAAAACATTTGATTTTGAAAAAATAAAAAAACAGTAAGTTAATGTAGTTAATGTATGTTAACAACAACATATAAACACATGAAGCTCATGATGCAATTCACTCATGACAGTAGTTCTGCAATTATTTGACTCACTCATCTGCCAATAGCACCTTGAGCATGACCATGTGTAAGAGACTGTCACGTCGGAAAGACCCTAAGCACTTCTTTTGTGGCTCCAGACTGTGTCACTTTTTCCACAATACTCAAACAGATGCATCCACATTTAAATAAATAAATAAATACAATTCTAATAAGACATCAGTGCTAAAAACTGTATCACTGATGTGTTTAATATTATTTTCAAACAAATGATCCTAAAAGTTTGATATGTGTGCTTACAAACACCAACACAAATTCAGATGGACTCTATGACAGTGTGTGATACTAATGCATAAAAAAACTGCACATAATAAATTATATAACTTTATTGACAGCCAATTGATGTTAATCAGGCATGTTTGAATTGAGAAAGAAAAGTTGCACCGTGGCGTTTCTAAGACAAATTCAGTACTCACTCGATTTTCTTCCTCTCCTTGTTGTCAAAGATTTCATTGAGGTTGATGGATCTTTGTCCGAGGAACTTGTCCATCCCGACCAGGGATCGATGCATCACGATAAGGCATAGTTCATACACTTCTGGATTCCCCTCCAGCAGTAAGCCAGGTAACTCAAACGAGGCTTCTTCCCTCCACACGGGATTGAGCGTCTTCTCCGCCACTGATGTCGAGTACTTCTCTTTGCCCAACTGAATGATTGTATAGGCATCATTGGTGCCATTTTTGCCCTTGGGCTGTAAACTACTTGCTTGAAGGACAGTGGCTTGGACATGGGTTGGAAACCACTTTTGAGACTGCTCACCCAATGACATTGTTGGCACTGGTTCAACGGAAAGCCATTCAGCACAGACTCAACGAAAGATTACGCTCTTTTCATTTCGGGCAATGTGCGACACCCGACAAACATGTTTCACTGCGGCATGTCATTTTACCAGGCCAACAAGCCTGGCAAACACAGCAAGCCTCATGTTCTGTCAAATCACAAATGTCCAAGCCACTGATGAGTCATCTAAGAAGAAGAAGAAGAAGAAGAAGAAGAAGAAGAAGAAGAAGAAGAAGGGGTAGGAAGGCAGATATCTTAAGTACTGTTTCAGTCATGGAAATTTGTCATTTCAAACCAAACACTGGCCTTGCCTAAAAGTTTTTGACAGCAATCATTTCGATGAAATGTATTCAATGTTACCAGAGGAAAAAATATCAAACACAAATGACACTATTCAGTGGTTATTCGTCTTGCTAAGTGACAATGCCAAAACCCTATACGTGATCTCATCCAGTGACATAATGGAGTGTCACTGAATTACTGACTGACTCAGCAGGATGATGATGATGATGATGATGATGATGATGCCAGTTTAATTATTTCCAGAAGAACTGTTTAAATACGATTGTTTGGGGGGGGGGTCTAGGGCAAACAAAATGCTGTTGTGTCAGTTCTTCTCTGTATGTAAGAAAATCTACACGTTTTATCTCTTAAACAGCGTTTATCTATAGTGGTGTGTATCAATTAAAGACAAGTTCATACTGACGCACTGACTGTCAAAGTAAACGTTAACTGTGGAAACAGAGCTGTGATGTGGTTGTGATTTCTACTCGGAGTAAGCGACTTCTCAATGTTTGTCAGCACGAGCAGAAGTGTCATTTTACTTAGAACTCGCGACTGGACCCTTATGCAGCCATAAACGTATGTTGAGACAACGCGAAAGGCAACTTTGCAAGCAGCTTTGTTGTTATTCCTTAGGATTTAGCTAGCTACGTTAGCTACATGCAGCTAGTAACAAAGGCTGCTTACCTCGGCGTCATTTTCACCAAAACTGTGACCCTCAGCGCGTCAGCTCGGCAGCGACTGTCCTTAACAAACAGCCTTGCGTCCCATTCATGTGATGTTTCCTTTTCTCCCCCCACTGATATCATCTGCTGTTGCTGCAACTGCAGATGTTGCTCTCCATTGCTAGTCACCGCTGTGTCAGCCAGTGCAAATGAGGGCTGACTTCCTGGTCTGACGTCACTTCCAAAACACCCCGACGAGAGTTCAAACGTGCGCGAGACACACACGTTCGCGCCGTGAAAGGATGAAGCAGACGCCCAGACCAGACCAAACCCTCAGACTCCAATATGGCGGTCCATTCATTTAAATTAATTTGTTGCTCAAACGGCGCATACGCCGAAAAGGTTTTTGACTTCCGCATTAAAGGGCGCATACAGCATGCGCACTTCACACCATGCCGCTGTCAACTCCCGCGATACATCAAGACTCAGCCAATCAGAACGAGCAAAGACCCCGCACGTACGACCCCATGAAGTCATGCTGGGGGGGAAAAAAAAAAAGCTTTATGGGCCCATGGGATTATTTTTGCTACAGTACCTCAAGTGGTCACTGGAGAAAAAAAAATCAACGCACCTCCATATTGCCAGTCCGGTATCCACTTATTATAATACTGTACATCCATGGTCCAGACTTTATCACAAGGCAATCAGCGAGCAGAAAGTGACAGTGGAGAAAAGGGTGGGGGGGACCCCCCAACATTACATTTTATTTGTTTATCTGACAAGCGCTATAAGCAATGCGTATTATTATTTTTCAGGCTTAAAGGAATAAGCTACACGTATTTATTTGGCCCAAGTAGAGAACTCCCTCTGGCCCTTTATACACCTGTGAGGGTAAAGTGAGCGCGTACGCGCGGTGGGTGCACATTATTTGACAATGGTACATCATACAAACATGGGAAGTGCTTTTGTCTCATGAGTGGGACAAGGGTGTGCAGATAAGGGGCTCACTTGAATGAGCACAGACATGCTTGTCACCCCACTTGACGGGTGCATCTTAACCAAACACACCTGCCTGCATTGGTTTATATCGTTCTGCCACAAGTACTGCAGTGTGTACACACCGCTGGCCCGCGGCTCTGGCTGGGCCATCCATCAAACTGAGATTATTGCACCTATCTAGAGTACATCTCCAAATGAAATGCTAAGGCTCAAAGTGAAATATTAGGCTTTGCAAAGGTGTGAGACAGATAGCATTTAATACATGAATGGGGCTGGCCTCATGTCTTACACTATATTGAACATATATATATACATATATATGTGTGTGTGTGTTATATACATATATATATATATATATATATATATATATATATATATACATACACATATATATATGTGTATATATATATATATATACATATATATATACATACACATATATATATATATAATACACACACGCACATATATATGTATATATATACATATTTATATATATACATATGTGTGTGTGTGTGTGTGTGTGTGTGTGTGTGTGTGTGTGTGTCCATATTAAATGTAAATGTAAAAGTTAATGTGTGTAAATCTTTACATGCATTTTCCCTTCTTTATTACAGGTACAAGAAGCTGACAATTACCACTGTCTATAATTACCCTGCCCCCGCACCCCCAAAATAGGTGAGCAATGGTTTGATACTACATCATGTTCAGCTTATAAGGAATATAGTGATTGTTTATCCACACGTTCAGGGGAGCAGCGAATCCATAACCGCATCCTGAGGGGCCTCACATGACTACCGTGCCCATAGAATCATCCAGGTGCCCCGCCCCCCTAATAGCGCCCCTGCACACATGACTCTACAATGACATGCCTGCCTTGCAGCCAACTAATATCGTCAAAAACCGTTTTGCCTGTTTACATAAAGTTTTGCGTGTACAGTATGAGCATATCAAAATAACAGATTCTTGCAGGGACAGCTTTGAATGCCGTTTATCATTAAAGACAGCATTCAAAATGTTTTGTTTATGCCAGAGCTGTGAAAACAAACACAAAGACGTGCTTTGTCAAGGTGTTTTGGATTTAAAGATTCCCGTCAATGCTTGTATTCGTTTTCAAAAAACATTTGATGTATTGTAGTTGCGGTTGGCAGCGTTAGATTGAGCTGCATAGAACAACAACCCAAGGCGTGCATGCACGCAACAAAGTCCATGACCTTCGTCCCTAATTTCCCAGTAAGTCACAATATATATGATCTACCATAGAAACCTAACACCACTGTACTTCTCCTTTTGCGATAAAACTTGAAAGACATTGCATTCCAACATCACCTGCATCATTTTACTACATTGTACTGCGTTCTCACGTCCCACATTTAAAACAAACTGTAGCTCTATAAATTATAGAGCTGTAACATAAAGCTGTAAAGGACCCAAACATTTTGAAGGGAACGTGTGGAAGGTCATAAACTGTCCGACTTATAAGTGAACCAGCCTGCATGGCTCAGTCCACATGTTGGGCTATATTAGCTCTAGCCCCTAACGGCCACTTTGCACCTGGTTCTGGTTTAGGCTCTCTTTTTCAACACTGTATAGGTTGTATTACATTTATTAAACCGTTAGAAAAAATCTCTGGCCGCAAGATTGTCCATCTGTTGAGGACAAGAGAAATACATGAAAGAGACACAAGGCGCGGCAACGAGAGGGGAAACAGTTGTGATGTCGTGGTGCTTTTAATCTGGTGCAGGTCTTGGCGGCTGACCGATTTAAAAGGTATATCTTTTAGCCGAGCGAACAGCTAGATCACAGGCAAATTTTATTAAAAAAGAAAAAAAGAAAAAAAAGAAAAAAAAGGATAAAGGCACACAAATCACTCCTGGTTGGCTCTCAGGAATGTTTTTGTGAGGAGCTTTGATATACAGGTGCAGATGTGCAAGCGGGGGCAATATGTCAGCCTGGTGACTCCCTTAAAGATTCGATTTCGGGCTTGCAATTTTAAGAATGAATCACGGACAGCAGAGAAACCTCTGACAAACACTGCAAATGAGCTTTCTACCTGTGAAATCATTTTTATAGGTATAATAAATTCTTGATCATTAAAGCTTACATGAATTCTAGTAATGATCAACCATATGCATATTTCATACATAATTGAATGTGATGGTTAATGTGAGCTTTTGCTGTGTCACAGTTCCAAAGCAAGCTGATCAGCACTGGTCAGCTCCACTTAAATACAGTAACCTTTAGCTCCTCATAATGGCAACTATAATGATACACAAGGGGTTGAAATAATTTTTCATTTTCCATTTATTGAAGTTCCCGTGGTCCACTTGTTTTTCACAGTCCATTATATTCTCCTGACAAGATTAACCAAAATGTTTTTTTCTGTCACCTGTATTAGAAATGAGTTCACGGTCTGTTTTGAGAAACACTGCCACCCAGAGAGAATAAGTGATCCAAGTTGTATTTGTCTGTAGTAAGGACAAACAACTGTTTGAGGTCAGACAGATTATGACCTAGGGGTGAGTCGCCATAAAGAGTTCCTCTTAAAAGTCATAAAATAAACGGGTAAAGACAAAACATGAAAATAAAATAACATATAATAACATTTTAAAAAATAATAATAAATACTTACCTTACTCTTAGTGTTCTGCACTTTTCACGGGTTGGCCTGGTGGTGCAGTGGCTATTAATGTTACTTCACAGAAAGTAGGTTGTCATTTCAAATCCAAGTGAAGCTTACTGACACATTTACATTTCTACTTGAATACAGAATGTGTTCACTTTTGCCAAATTTGAAAGAGAGATAAAACCTGCTGTGAGCTACAGTACTTCCATGAAGAGAAGGTTTTACACATTGGAACCATTTTCTAACCATATTCATAAGATCTGAATGCTGGATGCAGCATTCAAAGCTTGTTTGGGTCTGTCCTAAAAAAAAAAAAGGGGGGGGGGGGGGGGGGTTGGTATTCCTGGCAAGACTCCATGCTGGTAGATCCAGGCTTTGAATTGTGCTGGAAGGCCAGATCTGCCAATCGCTGTGAGCCAGGTGGTCAGGTCATCTTTGGTTTGTTTTATGGCAGCTGAGTCCTTCGGGGAGCTATCAAAGATCTTTCCCAGGCTCTTGACCAGGTCCTCGGTCACCGATGGAATCATGATCTCTCCCACGGTAAAGCGGAAGCGGTCGGACACCCTTTTTCAGGACCAGAGACCAGGGGCCTCATGTACAAAAACGTGCGTGGCATTCATCCTAAAACCTGATGTACATTCAAATCCAGAAAACTATGTTCGTCCAAAAAAATCCGGATGTTCAAAACGTCGCAAACGCACAAATCCACGCATGCTTCCTTTATACATCCTGATCATCGTAGAACTGAGTGTATACGAGCACTCACCCCGCCCCTCCCTCGGAAGGCCTCCGTATGTATATCCATATCTATCGAAATTTACTTTGCAGCTTGGAATTTCTTTCATTCTGCAATCAATCTCAGCATGAAAAAGAATGCATGAGAAACAACTTTACTGACTGTAAGCTGGAAACACTTCGAAATAAAGTAGAAACTTGGAAAAATATGTAAATGTCTCAGAGACAGACCGAGTTAATTAATGGGCTTCATCATATCTCCGTTCTTTTCTCTGTTCTCTGCTCCGCTCCGCCAGTCTGTGGTGTCATCAGCTATGTCTTCCAAGGAAAGCCACGGTCAAATCAGGGCAATTAAACAAAAGCTTATTAGAATCAACATTATGTGCAAAATGTATTATTGGCTTCCATTGAGTTATTATACACGTCACCAACATGGATTGTACTCTAAATGCCACAGAGCGCCGGCGAAAATCAAGGCACTTAAACATAAACACTACGCACATCTTTAATTGATGTACTTAGGGCTACTAAACACACAAAGTAATTCAGGGGCTTTTTAAAAAGTTCTGAAATTGTAGTTTGACCCCACCAAGAAAAGCTACTGTCTTATTTAAAACCGCAGGCAATTAGTGACCGTCCAAATAGATGAGACGCATGATGTCAGTGCGCATCCGGGGAGTTTTTATTTGTTTTTTTTTGTTGTTTTTTTTAAAGGAAAAATAACATGAGACTACACAAGATGAATTGCTTGCAGCTTTTGTTATCATAAAATGCCTAAAGACAACGGGCAACAACAAGCCACTCTCTTTTTGTTCACATATTGGCAGAAAAACACAGGAAATAGCATTACAAAATTACTGTCAGTAATGTAAAAGCAAAATACAAATAAAATATAAAATAAAATAAAAAAAATCTAAAATAAGTTTTTCCAATATTAAAGACTTCACACAGCTTTTTTGTTTTGTCAGGGAATTCATCGAAGTAAATAATTCACTTTTTAGTCACCAAGGAGCCAACCATCGAGCACCATGCCAGCTGGAAACGGATTCCGCTCAATCGTGCGCTGAACCAGCCCTCACCGCAATATTAACAGCTACATGAGCGTACCACTGATGATCTACAGTGATGGAATGCAATACGTTTGGTTACTTTATGGCAATATTGTGTGTAGTCGATAGCTCCAATTATGTTTGGAAATCAGCCTCTTGCTGCAAATTGTGCTTTATTGTCGATTTGCTCAACTGCCGGGAATTTGATATACCTGGTTCACACATGGATGATTCCATAACACACAGCTTGGCATGGTTGGACTGAGGGTCGACTGGCACCGATCGGTCTGCCAGCTCTCTTTGGAAGGTCCCTGTTGCAGGAACCCCAATGTGGTCGACAGCTGTTGGCACCACGGCTCCTTGTGGTATGCTCTGAAGGGCTGCGGCTCGGAGCAGAGTTCTAAAAGAACCGCCGTGGAGAACCTTACACGGCTCAGGAGGTCCAGAAGGTCTCTTATAATTCTTTGGTGACGAACTGTTCTATTCACTTCGTCTCCATAGTGCCTCTGCTGCCATTGTTAGCTTTATTTTCTACACCTCTGTGCGCGCATGCTTTGGTACTGATCGATATAAATGCATGTGTTGTTCGTCAAAGCCTATTTGAAACTGCTTCAGTAATTGTTTCCCAACATAAGCAGTGAATGTCGCCAATGGACCAACAAGTGCAGAAATGTACGCACGCCTGTTAAAAACGTGTAGCACCTCACATTTCCATGGTCAAGTCACTTTTTGTACACCCGACGTGAATGTCGACACGGGTGTATGACGGGTTTTTGTCCATACGTACCTTTTGTACATGAGGCCCCTGGACTCAGCGGGCTTGAAGCTCATCCTTGCCGAGGAGATGAGCCATTCAAGGCCCTGGAGGAGCCACCTGCACCCTGGCACAGAAGTTGTCATCACTGTTTAGTTGTCCATTGGGGGCAGATGAGTCCCAGAGCTAGACTTAGGCCCTCTGCAGTTCATTCTCAGCAGACTTAACAATCATGTTCATGGCCGGTTCAGTGTGAAGAGGATTCAAATTGATGCCAGGAGGATGTTACTTGGCCTGAAGAGACTTGTGTGCTGAAGTTATTGTAATAGTCCATGATGTGGTTACGAATCTTGTCAGCAACATGGTGTCTTACCAGTGCAGGTTCAGCAGGCTTGTGTGATATAGAACCATAGGCATTGGTCAAGTCGAGCCAAAGAGCTGCCAGATCTCCTTTGCTCTCGTTAGCTTCGCAGATCAGTCACCACCCCTGTGTACTCCAGACATCCAGGTACTCCTTGTACTCCTCCCTTCTGGACGGAGGTGTCAGTGTAGGTGTTCTTCAGGAGGAAGTCTGTCAGATGTTCTTGAATGTTCTTCTCAATGATCTTGAAAAAGATCTTGCTTTTGACACTAAACAGCGAGATAATGCAAAACTGCTCAATGTTGCAAGAGTCCTCCTTCGGGATCCAGACTCCCTCAGCATATCTCCACTACGCAGCGACTTTCCCTCTCCACCAAATCACCTTCAGGATCATCTAGAGACGTTTGAGGAGCTGTGAGCAGTGTTTGTAGATTGTAGGGGAACCCCCTGGGACTGGAAGCAGAGCTGGCCACTCTAATGGTTTCTTCCACCTCCTTCAGAGTGGGTTTGGCGCTGTTGAATTGGGCCCCTGGTTCAGGAGGTGCCACAAGATCCCTATAAGGTCCAAGCTCGTGGTCCCATAAGGTGTCACTGAAAGTGGCACGGAGATGTTGGTCAGTATCCTCTACCGGGCAAGCGAGGTGGTGGCTTCGCTTCTGGGCCTGTAGTTTCCTTGTAAAGTAGAAGGGATTGCCAATGAAAGCATTGCATTTCTGAGCCCTTTCCTTACCCTTCCTTTGGTACAGTTCCGCCCTCCTTTAGTGAGATGAGTCTCTTCCTTATGATGTTTGTGAGGTCTGACAGGGCAGTCCTTTTTTCTTTCTTGGTCATCTTCAACTGACATCTCAGCAAATTTAGCTCTTGTCTCAGCTGAATGATCTTGGATTCACGCTTGGTTAAGCTTTTCTGATTTACTATCTCCTCTTTCTTCAACACCAAACCGCTGTGCTCCCATGTTAATTATGATGGATATTTATGAGGGGTTCTTCCTAGCTTGTTTTGGGTACTCCCTCTGTGGGGCTGCAGTTTTGGGGGGCTAGCCCTCCCTGGCTCGGTTGCCGTTTCTTCGAGCTGTCCACTGTCTCTCCAGCCATCCCCACTCTGTTCATGGGTGTCATCCAAACTTTCCTGGAGGTCACTGGCTGATAGTGATGGGTCATTCGCGAACGAACCGTTTATAAGAGCTGGCTCTTTGAAGTGAATGAAGAGAGCCAGCTCATGATTGATTTTTTTTTTGCGAAAGCCACACAAGATTAGTCAAGATGTTTGGCACTGCTGTGCCGAGCACTTCACCCCTGAGCGCCAGAGAGAAAAGGAGAAATTTTGTTGTTGTTTTTATCTTTATTCTCTTAAACGTAGCTCAAGTGAGACTGGAAATGGGGCTCTGGAATCTGATTATTACGCCTCACATATAGGCTGTGGAACGATGCCTTTTTAAAAACAAATAAATACAAAAATTCTAGGTTCTGGGTTGAAGACAAAAAACCAGACCCTGGATCCCTCGGGAAGAAGCTTGTGAGGTCCTAAAATTGATAAGACTATTTTTGTAAATTAAATTAATGTCAGAATAAGTCATAAACAACGCACATGTACAATATCAGTATGAGGAAGCATCATCACTACATCCATGCAGGGCTTTAAATGAGTGAATTCTTGCAGGCACCGTTTAATGTCAGCAGCACATTTAGAGCAGGTGGTCGGGGGGCTGTGGGAGCAGGTGTCCTTCCGGCCTCTTTATGACAAAGATGCTGCCCAGGCCAGAGGAAGGCCCCTTCACATGTGTACGCCCTGTAGTCAGCCGTGTACAGGATGAGATAATTCATCAGAACTGCCCGGCAGAGACATCGCGAGGCAAGGTTCGGACGCACGCTATAATGACAAGAGCATGTTTGCAGAGGTAAGGAGTACCATCAGTTCCGAATGAATTGAGCATAGCGGTGCAGAGGTTAAACCCTGCGGCATCTCTCTACCGTCCATCCACAGGGCTCATACGTGTCCAAAAGAAATTGGTGGTTGTGTAGTGCACGGTGCATGCATTCGGTTCCTGCAGATTTCCGTAGCTCGTGCTGTAGCTTCTACCAGGGTGCCGCATGCATGGGTGGTTAAGGAGGAAATACGCTGAAGAAAGTATGTTGCTCATTTGCAATTCCAGTCAATGCCACTTTGTCGAATTGAAACGTAAGACACGGGCTGCTGCAGCTTGAAAAACCCTGCCACCTGAGAATTTGGAACACTTAAAATAAAAGTGCAGGTTTTTTTTTATTTATTTTTTCCAAAAACTGTATTTTAGTGATAAATCATTTAAAGTCATTTAAAGTGATGAATATGCAATGTGTGGTAAAAGACTGTTTCCTGATTACCATTTTGCTAATAGGCGGAATATATAGTCTAGCGGCATTTGCATAGCAAATCGGATAAATGTGTATACATCTTAAGTGCTACATGCAGTGGTATATTTGAATTTTCATAGAACACACACACACACACACACACACACACACACACACACACACACAAAATCTAAAGTAGTATTACCTTAGCCCTACAGAAAAACTGAGTGGGATGTATCATTACGCTTACCAGCCTTCAAAGCTAAAAGCAGAGTGGAATCAGCTTATTACCAGTTTCTACAAGGCTAAACATCCCACACAGCCACTCAGTCTGCATAGTTTTGTAGCAATTTGCTTATATTAACTATCAAATTAACATTTCCTTCTGCGCACTTGTGCATTCAGCACAATGTGGAAAACTCTGGCCTGCGTGCAGTTAAGATTATACTCTATGAATAAAGAGTGGTGCAAAAGTGAAACCACAGGATGGTCACAACAAGAAGGAGGCAGTTTGTTAAAATCTATAAATTCTGAACTATTTAGTTCCAGTGCACAATCATTATAATAAACATTATTGGATAATGATTTTGATAATGATAATGATTTTGATTGTCAATAAAACAGTGGGTATTCCTCTTACTCTGAGGCACACGAACTGATTGTAATATTTTTTTGTAATCAGTTGGTTCAATTTACAGAATTACAGAATGAGTCATTATGAAAAAACTGAAACAAAATTGTACTTCTGAATTAAAGGCTTCATGAGTTAAACAATAAACAATAAATTAATTGAAATGGCGACTTCCGGTTTCAAGTAAGCTGGACTTCTTTAATTCCTTTTCAGAAATATCCTTGTTTTATTTTATTGAAGCATACAAGCACAAAATGAAAATATAGCAACAACAGGCATGTCAATCTTTGATAGTCAGTTAGTATTATAATTAGTATTGCGAATGAAAAGATATGATCCACAGATCCATCTACTCTAACTTTTGAGTAGATGACCTTTTTTATTTGCTCTGCCAAAGGCCAAGAAAGTGTGACCGTCTGTATGAGAAATGACACATTTCACAGATTAGAGCCGAGGTCGTGCGATAGCCGCGGCGATTTGCCGTCACGCATGTCAGCAGCCCTACAGGTGATCCACAGTTGAAAGCTCACAAGGTCCCTTTGCAGACCCCACTGGAGGGGAGAGGTGAAAACGCCTTTGAACTGCAAAAGGAGGCCAAATCTATTGCTGTTTTGTGTATGTTAAGATTTTCTTTTTTCTGCCTCATCTTTTTTCACGATCTGGTTGTTATTATTATTTATTTGTCTGCTGAAAACCCATAGCGTAAATAAAGTTGTTATTATATGATTATTATAATTTTCCGAGCGGCTGCTTACGGTGGTATCCAGTCCTGTTCTCTCGAGTCTTTCCTCGCTCAGGTCAGGCCCACCGCTGTCATCATCCCTGCTCTTTCTCTTCTTCGCCTCTGACACATTCTTATCTCCGTGTCTCAATGTATCGGCGATGCCTTGCCCGTCTTGCAGACGCGGTAACTGCAGCAGCTCCAACATGTTTGCCACCTTTGGCCGCTTGTTGTCAGCAGCAAGTACATTTCCTCCCTGAGCGGGGAAAGTGTATTTTTAATTGACTTTCATCCCGCCACTTTTGTGAGGTGATGATGTGCTGATAGTTGGGAAATCAGTTTCACCCAGTCAATGTCACAACAAAGGTCAAGGTCTGTGATGGAGAAACGCCGAGGTATTGTCTATTTTTTTGTGTGTCATATCAACCTCAAAAAGGTTACTGGATGACATTAAGCAGGCCTGACATCTCTGATTGGCAAACTGTGACTCATGACCTTTTGTAATGTACACACTTGTCACTATACTGCCATTTCTTGATATTGAAATGACAGATTTTAGTTGATTTCTTTTAATTAAGCTTAAAGTTGCAGAAGATTTTTTTTTTTCTTTTTTTTGGATTTAACATGCCCCACTGATGTAAACGATGTAGACGATGAACTTACCCATGCGCAAATGATTGTAATGTCATTGCTGCTGGGCAAACTAAAATGTTGAAGGCAAATGTTCCTCAAAAATCTGCTGGATAAAGTATGTTATGTATCATGTATCGTATGTTATGTATCGTACCGTACCATATTGTGTTGCACCGTATCGTATCGTATCGTATCGTATCGTATCGTATCGTATCGTATCGTATCGCATCGGAGGCATCTCACATCTGGCATTTTAGACCTCCACCCCAGGGTGGGTTCAATAGGCCCAAGAGTCAATTGACCCAGAAGATGCTGTTATTTATATGCTATGTATAGAAGAGGGCCTAAACCAATTTTTTTAGTCTTTAGTCAAATTTGCTAGCCATGCTATGCAGATTTCTTTGTGTTGACAAATGCTGTAAAATTTTTAACAAAAAATGTGTGCTGTAGCAAGCAATTTAATCTTTATTTTCCCTGATTTATAAGAACAATTTTTTTGTTTATCACCAAGACAAAACCCTGTATTTCCCCTGAAACGGTGGAGCCCCCTCTCCCATAAAACCCATTCACTATGCCTAAAAGACAACATGTGTAATTTTTATTTTTTTAATTTTATTTCAGGGGATCTGTCTCTTTAAATGTGGATTGTTTCTGATATCAGCCCTATGCACTCTAAGCCCCACCATCTGTTTGTAAATAGTTACCCCGTTTTCAATTATGAATATGCTTTAAACCTCATTTTAATGCCGGCAGAAAAGTCACATTCAGACGTGGCTTTTGCCACAAATATGCTATTTTCCGGCAGAAAGGCCAATTTGATGCTCATCATGTGCCCTGCTGTACCTAAGAGCTGTTTAAAGAACATCAATGCAAAGAGGGATTAAATATTCCAGTATTTTGCTAATCATTTATGAAATGCATAATTATCTGAGCTGCTTGTTGGGTGGATTAGGAATCATTGATTCTCTGTGTCTCAGTGTATATATAGTGTCTACCTAACCCTTTTAAACTCCCAAATGGAAATACTCCGGATAATACGTACATATATAGTTGGCAGAGCTGCACCCTAGTTCACATTTCATGCGTTGTGAAAGACTAATCCATGAAATGTGTGGGTGGGATGATTAACACAGACACCAGCACTGAAAATATGTTTGCTTTGAAACTCTGAATGTGAAACGTACACCAAACTATGAATAATTAGCAGAGAATGGGCGCCTGTGTCGATTTAGAACTCAGAGACGCAGTTTATGACTAATTGTGTTAAGTGAAAATAAAGTGCACTTTTGTTTGCGGGATAATTAGCTTTTTAACGTTGCAAGTGTGATTGTGGAGGCTCTCCTGGGCTGCCGCCGCCGCCACCGCCACCGCCGCTGCTGCTTTCAGAGTGAGCCCCCTAGCTCTCCCGCGGGGTAGCGGCGCATTTTAGCATGCAGCCCGCAGGCCGGAGGGGGAGAGAGAAAAGAGGGCACTTGTCAAGAAACCGGTGCACGGAAATATTCCTCCACCACTGAGGAAAAAGTGCTGTTTTGGCGACTTTAAATTTTATCACAGTTGATCCTAATTGTGAAATAGACCCTTGGATGCCTCCAAGCAGCTAATTTTATTACACATTTTACACATTTGGCACAATTTCAAGAGATTATGAATTTGCCCACCACCATCAAATGTTGGAGCGGTGTAGAAATAAACCACACAATACATTATATTTACGAAATATATTATGAAAAGTGTGGTGGCAAAGCACTTTCGTCTGAGGTAAATATATATATATGTGATATGATATGTGGCTTTATTGTCATTGCAACACGTAAACGTGTACAACGAAATTGTACAATTGCAGTATTAGTTTCCATTCTTTCACATATAACATTGTATTCTGTTGCTGTATTATTGGATAAGTGGTTTATGGATAATTTGGTGTTTTTGCACTTTTAATTAAAAATTGTACACTGTGAACCTAAAACTGCTGGCCTTAAAACTGCCACTGAGTCAGTCGTCAGTCTTGAAACAAACATTTCCAAATTATTTTTATGACAAAGTTGTAATTAGTTGAATATTAAAAAAAAATAATAATAATAAGTAAGGCTCAGGTAAATCAGAAGATGAATTTAGAGAAAATGTATCCCTGGAAAAAAAGAAGAATCCCGTTCAGAAAGCATCTTTAAAGCAAACTGGAAGCTGCTCTCATACCGGAAAGGTTTTTGAGGGAGTGAGAACTGTGGCCACAGGAAGAGGAGGATTTAGGAAAAGGAGCAGGACAAAATAGAAGAAAGGGAGGGAGTAATTAATAGATGTAAAGGCCACAAACAGAGCTCCCGCTGTCGCTGAAAAATCAAATCTGTCAGCAATTAGGCGGAGGCCAAGCGGCACTTGCCAGTGGACAAAGGAGCGAAAGGAAGAGGGGGGCGAGCAATTATTAGAGCTGATAGAGTACCTTTATTTATCTAAACAGCAGGTTAGTCGCCCAATCTCCTTCTTTGTCACTTGTTGCTTATGTGAAGGGGGCACCACTTCATCAGAATAGTGTTTCTTGTGGCAACCAGGGTGTATTATGTTGAGACCAAGAGCTGGAGAGGGCTGCTTTTCAGCACAGGGCAGAATAATCCCAGGGTTGATCTTATACTCCAATGCAATGCGTCCTTTGCACCAAACACTGATCCCAATCACTCGCGTTTGAAGCTATTTACAAGGAGTTTTGAAACGGGGGGTACCAGTCGAACATGTGTAGTCATTATCAAAGACCTCTGCTCCTCCAAGGGGCAAAAGCCCGCTGAGTCTGCGGATAAGGGATTTGAGATGCGTGGGGCTTATTTTCTTTGAAAGTTCCTGGTGTAAACTCTGCGGTTCTCACGGAAATTTCCGCATCACGTAAACTGGAGGAGACTCGGCTTTGTGTGGTTAATATAAGGCTAGCCAAAATGTTATTTATAGGTTGTTTAGGAGTAAGTATTTCGCTTAGGGTATCAGCAAAATAGAAGATCCACATTGTATAATTAAAAAAAAAAATCTAGCTTTCACCTTTGTTTGAAAAGCTGCCGATAACTGTGTTGCACTTTACTTCCCCAGACACGTAATAATATGAATTATTTAATTATAAAACGGCACAGTCTTCTCTGTGTTATTTATTTTCCCTACGTCCTCCTCCAAGAATTTTTTTAAACATATTTTTCTCTTAAAAGAGTTAAAAAAAAAAAATTGTTAGAATAATAGAATCCATCGCATAAGGAACTGTGCAAGCTGAACTTCTTAACACTTCAACTAGCATGAATAATCAATTTTAACTAGTCAGCAGTACTATGGGGAAACAGATAATGTGAAATGACTCGAGATGAACAAATACAATATTTCCTTTATGGCTCCTCTAGTGGAAAAACTTAGCAATTAAGACCAAACTTTTGAACTGAACTGTGTAATATTCTGATTATGTGACTTCCCATTAATTATGTGTGTGTTTATAATGTTTCTGACTTGAAGAGTTAGAAACATCAACTCAAATGTGCCGTATCGTACGGCGTGGTTGATAACTCTTGTGCTGACACAGACTAATTTCCTCAAACATCCTGAACTGGAGAAGGAATTAATATCAGCTTCACAGTGCAATTAATTTTCAAATAGATCTTTTTCTATTAATAACTTTTTGAACTAACTTAAAGAATAACAAGAGTTGGCAAAGTTTATTTGAAGAGTCGTTTTGAGGGAGGAGGTTATAGTTTCTGGGTAAACGTCTCTGTGATATTTAATATAAATATTTTTCATTTACTCACGTAGATTGTGTGAAATGAGCCTGAGGAGCTCAGAGAGTCGCTTTCAGTGTGTTTTGGCTAATTGACAGCAAAGTTCTAGCTTTACGTCAGTGATTTTTACCTACTTAAAGGCAGTGCCTGAACAAGTTCTCCCCACTCTGTCCCACTAAACGGCCTCCTTAATCATTAAGATGATGCCATTGTCACTGAAGTATGCGTTGTGTGGTAAAGCGGTGTCCTAAATATTCCCGGAATCCAGATGTGGAAAAATATGAAATACCATAAATCAGGATGATTAGCTAGCTAAGTTTGGCCATTGAAAAAAAAGTGCTTAATTGCGTCATTCATGGCTTAAAGTAGGTTTCTGCAGATTAGAGGGCCGGCACATCTTCTAAACAGTGACAGGTTTTTAATGTGGTTTCTGAGAGGGGAGAAATTGGCAAAGTGAGATTCCTGAACTGAAGGCAACCACAACTGATAGTTTCAGATGAAGTTTTGGTCCTTGCCTGTTTCTCACGCGTAGAAACATGTGGCACTGAGATATATCACTGCCAGGGGACGGAGCAAAGCAACTCATATTTACTTGTTGGGAGAACAAAGGCCATCGGCGCGGCAGTCTCGATTCATCAGTTTTCCTGAACGTCGTGCTCTTGTGCATTTAAAGGTACCGTTGCAAAATGGCGCTGTGGCCTTTTCTTCCGAGTAATAAATCTCTGCCTTGATTTGAGGGGAAAGTTGTCTGATTGGGAAGCCGGCGAGCGGGAAAGAACACATGAAGGACATTGTTTTGTTTCTCTTTTTCCAAAATGCTTTCACAGCTTAAACAAATTTAATAAGACTCCTTGTGATTGACAGGAGGGCGCTCTCCCACAATGTCTTCTTTTTGCTCTCGCATTCCTCGTCGGCAGCTGTGCGTCATTTTGAACGAGACGAAGGCTGAAAATCTGCACCGCACGCCGACGCACACGCGCGCACGCACGCACGCACACACACACACACACACTATCGATGAGGAACAAGCGGCACTTTTATACAGGCCTCCGCCGGCGTGAATGTGCTACTCAGGACGCGTCTCACCAGCGTAATTTGGTGCCATTAGGGCCGTCTGTGCAGTTTGGTGCAGTACAGTACAAGCTTAGGTTACATCTTTTAATTCAACTTTACTTGAACTTTGGAGCTAATTTGACATTGGCACTGATAAAGGAGCGCGCGGGTGGGGGGGGGGGGGGGGGGGGGGAATTTACACAGCAGCAGCACGTTTGTATCCACGCAAAAAAAACAACAACAAAGTGTTTTCCAGTCACGGTGGCCAACGCTAAATAAAACAGCACCTGTGAAGATTCCAAAAAGAAAAGCAAATCACAAGGAAAGGGTGAAGAAATAAAGCCCAGCGTCGCCACCTTTGCTTGTTGCCGACGGACGTTTATTTGCTAACTTTTCCCGTTTATTTTATTTATTTATTTTACTTTTTTCCGCAGCGCCGCGTCGGGGGCGCCGGCCGTGCTCAGCGAGGCACAGTGGAGGTCTGTGCAGGTGGCACGGCTGTCGAGCCCGCCGGGGATTTTTCTGCTCCTTTTCCCCAGTCTCCACAGGTGCTTATTAGCATATATGAGCTGCCACATGTTCTCAGCCCGGCCACCGCCTGAGGGGGCGAAATCAGCCTTCGCCCGTAATCTTCACAGGCTGACCAGGCCGACACTAACAGGCACACATGGAGTTTATGGAGAACAGCGGAGGCATTACTCTGCCTGCCGCGTTTTCTCTCCCTTTTCTCTCTCTTTTTTATTCCTTTTTTCTGTCCAACTGCCCCAACGCTGCCCCAACTGTATTCGCAAACACGAGACACGTGTAGAAAATATGCTCTCTCAAAAGGCAAAAAAATATATATATATATTACGCTATGAAGCTATTCCTTCAAAGCAGAGAAGATATCTGGACTTGGGCAGTGATTAAAATGTTTTGCACCTGGTCTTCATGACAGAAACCCATTGTCATCCTAATAGCCCTCCGACTCAGAGAGACATGTGAATGGTTCCGCTGTGTGTGCGTGTGTGTGAGAGAAAGAGAGAGAGAGAGAAGGAGGGAACGAGGGGGCAAAAGAGAGCACTTGTGAATGGGAGCTGTCGGCGTTTGAAGTGGGCATATGGCCGCTGCATTTGCATTTAATGCCCTTCAGATTACTTGTTTTAACTCGTGCTAAACACCTCACTCGGTTGGGGCTAATTTGATGAGGTCATGGTGCGACCCCGTGACCTCTCCTCCCTCTCTCTCCGTGTTCTCTAAGTGAAACCAGCTGAGTCACCGGGAAGCTGGAATGGAGGGAGGGGGTGAAAAGGCAGAGGGGGGGCGGAGGGGGAGCATAAGCGTCTGGATTGGCCCCGAGGATCGCCGAGCCCCACTTTGCCATCGATCTGCGAGCGGATGCGCTCGCTGCTCAGCGAACACGGCCGGCCCGGCCGGCGCGAGAAAGTTTTCTCATCTCGGCCACCACGACGTCTCTCTCCCAGGGAAGAGCGTCCAGTCCAAACACGTCGAGCAGACCTGGGAAGAATAACAAATGGCCCCAGTGTCTTATCAACGCCGCGCTCACTTTGAAGATGTTTGCAATCGAAAATTGCCGCGAATCCCATTACGCGAAACATATGAGCACATGCGCGAGCCCCAAAGTTCCCTATTAGCGCATTTATTTTCCTTTGCTTTCCTCTTCCAACACGGCTCAAGCTCAACATTTACCAACGTCAATCTTTTTGTGCAGTTAAAGTTTTTTTTTTTTTTTACTAACATTAATGGTAATTCTGAAATAATGTTTTTGTGTGACCCACCATGCAAGCAAGTGCAGCTATTTCAACGGGACCACATACACACACACACACACACACACACACACACACACGCATTGTGACCGAGCACTCTAAACATGAAAGGCTGTCCATGATAATAGTAAAAGCCCTCTTATGGAATGTGAGTGCGGGCGCTGTGGAGCGCTGATCCGCCACAGCAAACGGACTCCTTTCTAGCGGCGGACTCAAGTGTTGTCTGGACTCTGGAGAATAGCCCCGACTGGTCTGAGAGGCTACATTTTCCTAACCTCCAAGGCCACCGGCACGAAGGCGCCTCAAGAGAGCCCCTTTTCGTGTCAGAGGGGGAAAGCCAATCAACCGGGGGTGCGGGGGCGGGGAGGGGGAGCGGGGCGGCCTCCGGCTTTTGATCAGTTCGCAAGTTACAGTTTCGCCGAGGTCTTTTTTTTCATGCAAATGGGAAATCTTCAAACAAGTGTGCGGAAATACATCTCTTCGGGATATGCCCTAATAGGTGGTGCTTTTTAACATGGGAACGTTCACAGCCAAGGACTTGCTTGAAATCCGCTCCCCCCCCCCCCCCCCAACAACCCTCCCACCCACCTCTCAGAGTCTCAGAGTGGTGAACAGCACACTCAACGTCCAGGTGTGGACGGTGCCCTTTCTGTCCCGGAGTTTCCGACCCGTCAGGGGCTTTGCACGTTCGCCCGAGTCCATATTGACTCCCAATTAAGGGATTAGTGTTAAAGATTATCTGAAAGCGTTTTCCAAACGCACAACATTTACTGTTTTTTTTTCCCACAGCTCACGGTGGATCATCGCTCGTGTTTTGGCACGTTTTATTGTTACAGATTAAACAGCTGTTTCTGAGCGCAAAAGTGTCATTAAATGTGTTGCTCTGGCAGCCAGGATAAACTGTTTTCATTCCTCCTTTACACTTTTTTTGTTCTAAGCCTGCGTGCTTGCATAAATTACTTTTTCCCCCTCTCTTAGTCAGCTCCGATCCGTACACGGTCCCTCATTTGAGAGGCTATTTGCAGCGCTGGGGTCAGTTAAATGTAGTGCAAACTCCATTCGAAGAGATCCGTCCCCCCAATAGCTCGTTCAAATCCAGAGGTGTCGGAATGTCAGGTTTTATTTGTGGGGAGGTTCTCTCGGCTGCCTAAAACTGCCCATAATACCACTGTTGAAGTTCATGTTTCTGGAATATTGGGACGAAGGTGGTGGCGGCGGCGGTGGGGTGAACCAAACTCTCGTCAAGGTCATGTTCCAGTGCGGGGAGCCGACAATGGCGGCGTTAATCCCTCCCCCTTCCACCGCGCTCTGACCCCATCCCGTGGCTTGTATAGGACTCAGTGGGGAGAGGACAAGAGGCCTGGCTTGTTCCTACACTCAGCCCGGCATTAGGCGGCCCAGAGCCCCCTGGATTATCTGCCAATTAGCACCAATTGTGCCGGACGGCGTTAATGCAATGTTCTATATTTTTTTAATACCCTTTAATTTTTGGTCCTCTCCTCTCCCCGCCTTCCTCTTTGGCCTAATCAAGATTGTCGAGCGCTCTCTTTTGCCTTTTCTCATTTAAAATAAAAGAGTTGGGGTTTAATTTGGCATTAGGGAGCGTAGAATATGCCTTGCCAGCAGAGCGTTTGTTGGAGGGAGAGAGTTAGTGGCAAAAAAAAAAAAAAAAGAGGAGGGGAACAGGGAGAAAGAAGGGGAGAAAATCATTTTATAGGAGATACTGTGAAGGACTTGTTTGAACAGGCCGGGAGCCTCAGTGTCCTGCTACATTAGCGGGGAAGTCAGCTTTGTGCCGCCGTAACGTGTTGCCTCACCATTGTGCCCCCTACAGTGGAAGGGTTTGGTGGGTTTGGATTAGGAGACTCCATTACATTACCCTAATAACTGGATAAAGCTGCCTCATCCAGTGCAACTGATCCTCAAGTATTAGCGCTCATGGCTCGTTACAGCATTTCGCCAGCTGATCTGCAGACAGTTGATTTCTCATTATGGCAGACTGATAGAAGCCCAACAGCTGCAGCCGACGCCGCGGTGTGCAACTTTTCATCCGCGAGCAAATGTGTTATCTATCAGGCATTCCGTGACGAGCGTTCTCCGCCGATTTCGCTTGGCATGGCAATAAACAGAGGCTGCGCGTTTAGGAGGTTAAATGATAATATTCAGCCAACTATGAGGGACTTTCCACCGAGGAGCGTTCAATTACCATAAAAGATGATTCGTACTTAACACATAATTGACTCGGTACAATCCGCAAAGTTTGATCATCATAAAGAAGTTAATTACACAGTCTCCGCTGCCAGCGTCGGGGCGCCTGAGATGCCGAGTTATGGAATGCACCTCATATTTTTACCACGTGAAGAAAAGAATTCTGAAAGGGAGCGAATAAAACAAGCTGGAGGAGATGTGTTCTCGCACGGTGGGCGTGGGACGAAAGAGCCAGAGGTAGGGGGAGAGAGAGAGAGACAAAATGAAAAATATTCTAAAGAAAGCGTAAGGAGCCAGCAAACTGAGCGGTGAAAGTAGTGAGGAAATTTTTTATTAAAATGCAAAAATTTTGTCATTTTAGATCAAAGTGACTAGATGGAGAATGACCTTCATTACAACATTTGAACATATTTATATATTTATGCAGATCTATATATATTTATATAATTTTTTTCTTTTTTTAGAAAAAAGGCCCAGGCATGAGAAAGTGGCAGAGGAGCGAACAGATTGCATATAAAGCCAAGCTTCTTTGATGTTAACTGTCCAGACCAATTAGGCCTGGGGACATGTGTGAATCCTGACGCTTTCATGGCTGGATTCAGGTTGACTCGCCGTGTGCTGCAACCACACACCAACTGGTCCGGGAAATTCTCAGCTAAATTTAATCTCGTTTTTTTTTTTTTTTTTTTTTTCGGTATTTTTCTTTAAAAGTATCTCTGTCTCTGTTCCCCAACCACCCGTCTCCCCCAACCCCGCTACAGCGTAAGCGATTTAATGAACGGCAAAATATTCAGAAAAAAAAAAAAAAGAAAAAAAGAAAAAAATTTAATTAGATAAATAAATAAAAAAATTGATGCTTCTCCCAGAGGTCTGGCTGCTGCGTGGGCGGAGCTCAGGTGAGGCCAGAGGCCACTGGTCATTAGCGTATCCAGCTTCCCTTTCGCAGCGCTAATAAGGGGTCAGGCGGTGGACTCCAGCTCTGCAACCACAGCTGGCAGCTCCAGCGTCTCCACACTCACTGTTTTCACTAGCCGAGTGAAAACAATCTGCCTGCTGTTCCCCCCGGTCCGCCGGGGCTGACCTTGCCCTTGGGCCACACCACCACCGTACACCGCCCCAGCTGTTGTCACTCTGCAGCCGGGGAAACGGCCCCGCCGCCTCGCCTCGCCTCGCCTCGCCTCGCCTCGGCCTGCCCCTCTCTCTCGTCGGGACCCTCTCCTCGCTGTGGGCCCTTCCTGCAGGTGTGCTGTGGTCCTGCCTCGCGCCAACCCCCGACACCCCTCAACCTTTTTTTTTTTTTTTGATTACGGCACAGGCAGGCCAAGCACCGAGGCTCGCCTCTGCCCCGGTCCTGTGGGTTTGATTCAGGGCCTCCAAATGCCTTTTAGATCCCTAATCCTAAACACTTAAGCCCCTTCCTGATGGGTTCAGCTCCAGGTCCCAGCGATTTAACCAATCCAAATAGCGAGAGCAGCGAGGGGTCGAGTTCGGCCGAGTTGCCTTTTGGCCCCTTTTCCTTTGAAACCGGCCTATTAACCCTCTCCCATTGATTAGAGATCTCCAGATTCCATTCTGAAGAGCGAGTGTCATTCTTATATTGTTGGAAGGATTTTTGCACATCTAATTCTTGAGACGCTCAATTAAGTTTCTCAAGTGCGCTGCCTTTTGATTTGATTTCAGTACCCAATAAACTGTGGCCTCAGATTATTGAAGCCCTCAGAACAATAGTAAGAAATGTTGAGAATAGTATCAAGCTGGAAAAGCCCCCCACCACCACCACCCACCCCCCCCCACTTTGCTGTTTCAGTAAACACGGCTGTCTGGAGACTCCACCTGTTTCAGGGCGCTTGAGAAATGGACTTTTCCTGAAAAGTTTGTGACCTCTGACCTCTGCCGAGCAGGAAAAGGAGGCTGCCAGCGGGCAAATGCCCTCCTGTGTGGCCAAATGCCATTTAACCCCATAATTGTTACAAGGCAGCTCCTGGCTGTGCAAAACTTGGTTTGCGGAAATAGCTCTTAAACAATCAAATAAACGCACATGCGGTGGGAATTCGCTTGCGCCCAGAAGGCCCTGGAACAAAGCGGTGAGTGCAGATTCGCTGGCTGGATCTGACACCTTAGAAAACACGTGAAAACATGGAGGAAATGCAACTATGTGTCGTTCATATGAAAATAATTATTAAAAAGGCCTGTTGTAAGATTGACCCCCCCCTAACCCCCCCGACCCTTTCCAAAAGAAATGACTAGCTAATTAGCTTATTAGTACTTTTCAGTTTTCAAATGGACTGGCCCGGTTCGCAAATTCTTTGCTCAATTGCAATAATGTGTAAAACTTGCTGTCTTCCAGGCCACCGTTTCACCACTTTTCGATTGTGCATTTTTTTTCTTTTCTCCGTGCGCCGCTGAATCACAGCTGTTCTCAGGCTGTGCCGCAGATACAGTATCCACTTTACCTTTATCATGCAGCGCTCTGGCCCATCAGCTTTCTGTGTGGTTGGCTGCACTTGGTTATTTTTTTATTTATTTTTTTTTCGCCCCACCTCCCACACCCATCCCGGCACATTTGCTTTTCGCTCGGCGCTCACCTCCCAGACTCGGGCTTAGAGTGTTTCCCCGGCAGCCCCTTCTGATAGCGGCGCGCCCGGTGATTGCTTCCCAGGATCAGAGCGGCATGCAGCACGAGCCAGGCGGCTCGGCATACCACACATGCTGTAGGATCAAAGGTCATTCTCAGAGGTCCGGGATTATTGGGGAGGGTGGTTTGGAGGGGGTGGGGGGGTAAAATTATATACGTATATTTTTAATATCCTTTTCCTTTTGTTTTTTTGATCGGCCGGCCCGACTCGCCACAGTCTGCACTCCCGCGCCGCACACCGCGCGCTCAGGTGTTAGTTTTCAAACACGGGCTCGGCGGGTGCAGGGGGGGAGGAGGGGGAGGAGGGGGTTGAGCAGGGCTTGAAGTCCGCTAACGTCGAAAAACAACAGACAGATTGGATGCAACCTTGGCCGGCGGCTTTTGGAAAGAGCTCTAAAGGGGCGCCAAGGTCAGTGGATGTGGGAACTGCTGCCGTCTCCTGGGCCTGACAGAAATAGTGAGCAAATCAAAGAAGCTCATGAGTGATGCGTTCAGTGAGGTCACATCTATTTATTACTGCGGGCAGGAGGGGTCGGGGGGGTAAGGGGGGGGGGGGGGTAAGGAGGGCAGCGGCAGTGGAAGGGACACTAATGACGCCTGATGTATGTCATCAGCAGGTGTGAATGACTTGTCATCACACAAGTGACTGCAGCTAATACACCCCGCCGCGCTTGCCCGTGTGTGTGTGTTTTTGCGCCGCGGCTGAGAGTGCTCCGATTTCTCGGTCACGACGCAACTTTTTTAGCCGCAGAGGGCCGCGGCTCATATGCATGACACAGGGCGCGATAATTAGCGCAGAGAGCACGGCGTTGTATTTATGTCAAAATTGTTCAAATTTGTAAACAAATAAAGGGACATGCCCAGTGAGAGTGTGTCATTGACTTAGTCTCGTAATTTCAAGGCTATTTCAATGAATGTCACGCTCCCTTTTTTTCACCATTGTAAGGACACCAAACATCAAACACTCGCAAGAAAAGGTGCATTGTTGTAATTATTCATTCTCAAACATATTAGCCTTTGTGTCGGGATGTGTCTCCGGGGCAATGTTTGTTTTGTAATATATTTTATAATGTCTGACACGCACAAGTTTCCATTCATCTGGTGGAATTTATAATGACAAATGCTGGATTTTAGTGGTAGGTAAAAGCTGGGGGGGGGGGATTATGTTGTTCAACTTGTTTCAGTTTAAACAACAAGTAAAGTTTCAGGCCGTGTGTGTGTGTGTGTGTGTGTGTGTGTGTGTGTGTGTGTGTGAATAATACAAACAAGCCCTTTATGGTTGCTGAAAATAAATACCGCAATGACAAAAAACAGCTATTTTAGTAATGCATCTGTATGTGTTCGATTTTTACCTAAACATCACACCACAAAATAGTCATCTGAAAGGTTCGGTAAAACAAGTGAATCAGGTATTCTTCTGGGTTAAAGGGTTAAAAAATGTTTCAGTCTAAAATATATTTTAATGACTGTTCATTTGTAACATTTTTGATTGATTTAAAATGAAACATTTTTGATTTAAATATAATTCAAAACTAACATTGTTTTTACTGTATTTTCTTTATATATATATTTACATCTACCTCAGGCCATAAAGTTACTGAACCTTTTTCCTTGTCAAATGAGAGTGATCCAGGCCAGATGTTACAACTGTGTCAAAATGTGAGGAAATCCAGTTTTCAGCTACAGCTACACCGCATGTATCCACACAACCGACATGATCAAAGAAGAATAATAATAATTAAAAAAAAAAAAAAGAAACACACAGCCATAATAACAAACATATTTGATTTGACATTTCAGAAACATCTCCAAGCAGCGTTGTGGATTATTTTCTAGTTGTAATATTGCGCAAGAGATGAAGCCGTGTCCGGCTGCAGGGGGAGGGGAGAGGAAGACGCTACCCTCAGCATGATTCAAAAAGCTCTGCCGGAGTACTGGAGGAGCATTAAGTGGCGTGCTATTTACACATCATAAGCCAGTCTATTATATTGACATCCAGACGACCCAGTCCACGACTGTTCTGTGCTCACGGCGGCCTCGCTCTCTGTTTGCTCTCAACACCGGCATGCTGATGGAGTGATTTTCTGATATGGCATTCCAATACTGCCGACGACGTGCGAGATCTTTCCGTGTGAAATGGTCTGAAAGCATTCATTACCCGCCGAGAAATGAGACAAAAGGTCAAGAACGGGGCGGAGCCACGTGAAGTGGAGGTGGGGTTTACAATCCAATTGGGGATTAACTTATCTCTTATATCTCTTACTTACAATAAATCCACACGTCTCCATCAGAAATGTCTTGTTTAAACTGTGAAAGAGCATGAAGCAAATGTTTGACTTTATTTAAAATTCATTGTTCAGTATTGCATTGCTGGCTCGGGTGAGGCCTGAGATTGCAAAGGTGAGCAGACAGGCCATATATATATATATATAATTTTTTTTTTATTATTATTATTCTGATCCAGAAATTGCAAAATTGTCATCCCGTTGTTGTCCTTCACACCACTCTGCCATTTACCAATAGCGTCAAAATATTTGACATCCTATAATGGGATCACATCCAGAGTAATTCTTGTAGCTACTGTTGACATAGGTGCCCCAAGTAAAATAAATCTATTTTGGCCACTGATGTGAATAAAGTGTCTGTGAACCATTTAAAGCCTTGATACAGATAAAGGAGAACGCGTTCCCTTTAGTCAGATCATTAGAATAAAACCACCATGGTGGTTTCACCGTTGAAGCTTTGGATACTTTAAATTTCATAACATCTGAATTTAACTGAGAGGACTTTGTTCCAGAATAGCTCCAGGCTATCTTTTAAATAGGGCATAATTGTTTATTTACATAATTTCCAGTGTTTTTGCATCATAACTCCCTTGGAGAGTTTGTATTAATAATAACTATTAAAAAATGTTACTGTTTGCAGCAAACCATAGAGGTTTCAGAGTCCCGGGCAGAAATGCTTTTTCCAGACTAATTATTCATCAGTCACATTTGACGGATTTAAACAAAAACACACAACATGTAATAAGTTTAGACTGATTTGAACCAGCCTGAAACGCACAACTTATTTCTTTGTAGGACACCATGTAATTCGGCAAACCCAATGTACCCATGCAATGCACAATTGGATATTTTATTTGCACACTTGTGTGTCAGCACTTCTTAAATAAGCAAAACTAGAGAGAATAATGTTCACCAGTAACATATTGGGTTTTTGTTTTGTTTTGTTTGTTTTCTCACCAAATTGTAAGTGGGAAATAATAGCCTAAAAATTCAGATGTGAGCAGCTATTCATGTCATATTACAGGTTAAAGTTCACCGAGAGCCATGTGCAGCCTGAACACACAGGTATGCTTTCAGTGAGGACGTTTCCGGCATCATAAAAGTGTCAGTGAACAAAATCGTAACTGTGTCATCTGATCCCTACGGGATTATTTTCAACATGGATATATCTATATCTATGTCTATATCTATATCTACATCCAAATCTACACACATATATATATGTATATATATAGACAGTATAAAAAGTATTTCATTTATTAATTTATTTATACATTCATGTGTCAGTTGTCGAGAAACACTGTTCATCTTCACTGTATTATAGCTCAAATATAAATTGAAGGCTACTTATAATGTTGACTAGTTTATGATGAATTCAATTATACATGCTGTATGTTTAATACAAACATTTTTATGTTTTAATTAATTTAGCTATACATTTTATATTTGTATTTCTCTATAGTGTAGTATGAAATTCACATTATTTATGTATTTGTTTTTTTAAATTATGGTCGAAAGTAAAACAGTAACAACACTACTGTCTGAGTTTCAATTTGTATAAGGGGACTATATATTATTTTCAGGATCCAAGATAACCAAAAATCACAGTATGCTATAACTGATTGATGGAAGAAATAAACAGAAAAAGTAAATTAATTGTGCAGAGTATTTCTTCAGTGAGAAATAAACATCCAGAGTGCCACTTTTCATAGTTACTGGTATAATAAACAAAATCAAAACAAAATCAAATAGCATCCGCATATTAATAAATCACAGAAGGCCTTCTGCTGACTTTTACTGTTACTTTCTCTGTAGCGCTGTACACCGGAAAGCCTTCGATCGCTTCAACGAGTGTGACTTCAACGTGAAGAAAAACTATGGGAACCAATGAGGAGCTGCCGGGAATTCACGGTAAACTTGGCAGACAATTTGCTCCACTCTCCCCTCTTCCCTGGGTGGCTGCTGCCATCAGGGCTGGAGGCAGCCCACAGGGAGAGCCTCTCTGTGGTTATCATACCCCATCTAGTGGCTGCAGTGGGCTAAAGGAGCAAGGCGGGGAGCAGCAGGACACGCTGCCGTCTGCAGCTGCTGCCAGTAGGCCTCCACTCTAGCTGAGACAACAAAAGTATCAGATTTATATGTACACATTAAAAAATATTGACGTTCGGCTGATTCACAACTTGATTCTGCCGCTCGATTTCCTCGAGGGCGACCGTCCTGCGGGCGCGGGCCAAGTCTGATTGGCTCACGGAGGTGTCGAGACTGAAGCGGTTCATGTTACAGAGATATGAAGCCACACGAGTGTGTGAAAGCGCTGCCCTCCAGATCGCCTCTTTTCTCCAGCCTATTATCCAATTGAAAACTGATCTTTAGCAAACTCCCATTGTGTGCCTCTCCTTTGGAGAATAAATGCCGGCAAAATTGATCTCAGGTCTCTGAAGTGGAGCCCATAGAGCCGCACTTTTTACACATGGGACCATTTTATGCTCTTCTGGTGGCAATTTACAAACATGCAAAACTGCGAGACAAACACAGGCATTCACCTGTCCCCCTCACCTCCAAGGGCCACTCTTTCTCTGCCGGTAGGAAAGTGTAAGAAAGGAAAGAGAGGGGGGAAAAAAAAACCTAGCTGTGACAATATCATACAGTGTGTGTGTGTGTGTGTGTGTGTTAACAATTCAGCTCCTTACACCGGGGATGTCAAGCAGAAAGAGCAGCCAGTTGGAGGATCTGCTAATGTATTTTGACTCCGGCTGTCAGCAGTTCAGCTCTGCACTCTGTCTTCCTGTAATTTTCAGCCATCTCCACTGCAGTGATACCAGTTCAAAAGCCTGCTCACTTATCTCTCCCACTGGAGCTGCGTCTATTGTAGGTTTGCTCTGGTTTGGATGTGTTACATTGTGTCCGGACAAAGACGGATGTTTTCAAAAACAACGGCGCGGCTCAGCCAACTTAAAGATGTTGCACGCTGAAGTAATGAACTAGTCTGTGACATGTTGAGGCTCCTTTTGTTTCAATACGTATCGTTGGAATAGGAAGCGAATGACTTGAAATTAAGCTTGTAGTGTAACTGTGGTTACTCCAACACTGAAAGGGACTTAAATTACTCATTCTTTTTAAATGCAAGTGATTATAGACTATCAACTTCTGTTGGAGTTTAGCATTAGAGTACAATAACTCAGGTAGATATTACAGAAAGTTGTTTTTTAATTAAATAATGTAATTATTTTGACCATATTTCCCTCAATAAATTTCCTTTGTGTAAAAACGTCATGCTGCTGGCATAGTATTGCAAAGTTCACATGAAAATGTTCCCATGTAAAATCGCACATGAGTGTTTTTGTTCATTTAATACAAAAGATAAGAGACACTAAAAAATACAGAAACTACAGAAATACTAAAAACTGGTCCAAAAGAATTCAATGCTTCAAATAAAAAACAAGAATGTATTGATGAATTAATTATTAACTAATACATTAACAATACAAATTACATACATATAAATCAACTGTGTCATACAGTAGTAGTTACATGAATATTTCTTTAATTGTGTGCTTGGTTTGAGAGTATAATAACATTTGACATAAGTTGGTAACGCAATTTCCAAAAAGGTTATGCAATGGAAATGGTGTACCTCAGAGATCAGTCTTAGAGTCCATACGGTTATACATGAGAGAAATCTGTATAATGTCGCTGGTATTCTCCTATTTATTCTATACATTTTTATACAAACAAAGTGGAATTAGTCTGAAACCGAGCCACCTTAAAACAAATAAACGCGCGCATAGTGCATAACCCTAACCTGCTTTCACCAACAAGGGAGGTTAAAGCAATATTTTACCACAATTGGATTTACCACTTAATTAATTTGTACATGTGCAAGTTGACAAGCTGAATCCCAAGTGGGGCATCTGTTTTCTGGTTCCCGTACCTGAACGTGTGGTTCAAAACAAAGCGACAGAGAGATCAGGGAACTGGCGCTGACACATGAAGTGCTGTCACATTCCCTGTTGGATGCTTTATAATTACGCAGCCCTCATCTGTTTCAGCCTATTTCCTGAGCGTCCTTTTAATCAGGCCACATCCACCATTTGATTCGTTCCTGCAGCGGGTGATGCAACACACACAGCAAAAGCTCTCCCTCTATTCATTAGGTCGTTATAATGTGCCTGAAAGCAGTTGAGCAAATAAACAAGCCGTTACTGTGAAAAGAGGAATCCCTGATTCTGCGCACTAACCCAGCAGGGACCGTCGTTCCAACTTGTGCCTTTTATCTTAATAATCCCACACAACGTCATTTCGCAGGTCCACCCGAAAAGGACTCATAAATTGCGTCTAATAGGCTTCAAATCAGGCACTAATTAAAACTGCATTAACCTTAATGAATCAGAAAAATTGAGACCCCAATTTATTGGAGTCGTGTTTATACAAGGGCAGGCTTCAATAATACATGACGCAACACGGGCTGTGTGGGATGAGCCTCTCCTCCTTAATGCGAACCTCCTGCGAGCATGCAAAAGTGCGTGCGTGCGTGCGTGCGTACGTGCGGGCGTGCGCGCACGAGCGCATGTTTTCGCGCCGGCCGTCATTACGGGCCTTGTTAGAGGTTAACTTTAGCAACATTCGGGCGTCTTTAGCGCCGCCGAAGGAGCCCGAGCCGCATGGTGCCAATCAGCGTCACAGGTGTTCATAATTGTCCGCCTAATTGCTTCATTACTGGGCAAGGAGGCCCGAGATCCGTCTGCGCTTTTCCGCCACATCTGGACGCCGGGAAGCCCTCTCCCGAGTTTCAAACATGTATCTGCTTGCTGCCGTGATTTCCCAAGAGCGCGTCATTTATTTGTACGCCAGAGATTCTGACTCAAACACCTTTAATGGAAATTCCCATGGCTGGCTGTGCAGTCGGGAGGGCGGGAAGGGGTGGAAGCGCGCACGACGGCCTGCGGATGGGCGGAACTCGTGTGCTTCTCGAAGGAGCGAGAAAGGAAAAAGAGGCGAACGTGCGGTTCGCTTCGTCTTCGAGCTCTATCGGGTGCGTTTCAACTCGCACAGTTAGAGGACCCTGAGATTTCCCTCAAGAGACCCGCCGCCCGAATGAATCAAGCCTCGGACCTCGGAGTGGGTGAGGGAAGGGGGGGGACACAAACTGCGACTCTGTGTTACCGAGGTTTCGGCAAAAAAGCGTCCCAAGGCCCCAGAGACGATTCCTCCGCCCCCTTGTTATGTCACGCGACTTATCAAAATTACGGGACTGACAAAACAAAAGGGAGGCCTCGCTCGAATTGCTTTTAGGTGCTTTTTGTAAGTCCGATTACTCAGTGCCGCGGCTTGCGGCCCCTGTAAGGAAACGGCTGATAGATTAGGCTGAGGTCATCGGCTTTAATGAGACACTTAACATGCCACTTATAGGAAGTGCTCTGACTTCTCACCTCTTCCGTCTGATAAGCTCTCGATCGGCGGGCGTGAAAACAGAGCAAGAGGGGAAACCGGCGATGACCTCGAACCTCGGCCGCCTCCTCCTGCCCACCCACGCAGGCTGTTTTTCTTTTTTTTTCTTTCTTTTTTTTCCAACTCTGAGGTTTTCTGTCAAGCCCGGGCCTGCACCGGGCCAATTAGCTCCCCGCCATATGGTTTTCAACTGTGGGCTTTTGGCAGATGTTTGTCCAACCCTTCGCTCAATTTGGCACGCCGTCGGGGATTCGCCGTCATCTTCGGGGAGTTTGGGGACATTCCTCTCACATTTTCATTATCAGGTGGGTAAGTGTCTTTTTTTCCCCATGAGAGGAAATTATGGCACAATGTGGCTGTTGTTTGCACGCGAGAGTGAAGTCAGCCACCCGTGGCCGCTCTTGGAAGTGTGCAATCTTTAAAACCTGGTCCCCAAATGGCTCGAAATGGGAAATTCCGTTCGAGTCTTTTGGTGAAAAATTTTCTGACAAATTTATGGAGCTAATCAATTATTAAACAACTTGGAAGCTTATTAGTCCCTCTCTACCTTCCTGTCACGTACAAATGGGCATGTCTTGACTTGATTCTCCTCGACAACAGAGCTGTGGGCTGCTGGGACTGCAGTCTCACATCCCAAAGTCCTCAGAGGGCTCGCTAGTGTTTCTTCTCGTGTCAGCACTCTCAGCGCGACGCGCCGCTCTCGGTTTTGGAATCGTGCGTCGGAGGTTCACTCGCGAGAGTTGCGTGGCGCGAACAAACGAGTGGGGACCTTGCGCTTTAGAGTCACCACGTGTTAACAACGTGTCCTCCTCTGGATCCCAGTTTGTCATTACGAGCGGGAGTGAACGCTCTCATTGCGTTGTCTCAACAGCGTGTATTACAAATACAAGTGGTGAAATATTGCATGTCCTCTGCAGCTTATGTGCACAGGACTTGGCAGCGGCACAATAGCTATGGGAGGTGATTTATTTTTCTTGAAGTAATTAAATGCCTACTTGATCATTTATTTATTTTTTGTCTCTGGGAAAATGTTAAAATGTGGCAAACAAATTAAAAGAGCACTCCATGACTAAACCTGTCCCTCGGATTGGCGGGAACGTCACAAGCAAGAGCAGGAGCCAAAGCTTCCTAATCTACATGGCTACATTTGGGAGTTTTGCCGGAAACAATTCGGAGACGTGCCTTCTATTTCTGTTTGCGCCCGATTATTAATTTCCATTTATGTAACCCCACTTACTCCCACAGTTTAATTAATGATGCATGTTATCGCCTGTGTTTAAGAGGTAATGGACAATGCTGAATTTTGAGTGTTTACAGTGCTGGAGAAAAATCCCGCTTTACCCCTTTGTAATGGACTGCCAGCAAACAAGAGATTAACAGTGTTTGTCACTCTTCCTGCAGCTGTGTTATAATGCAGATGGGAGGAGGAGGGAAGGAAGGATGGAGGGAGGGAGGGAGGGAGGGAGAGAGGCGGCATTAAGCACATAACTTTGAAATGGTGACTTGAAATAGCTACCACGGACAGAAGAACTGGCATGTCCCCCTGCCACCTAATCCATACCATAATTCCTGATCTAATTAGAGGAAGGCTCAGCGCTAGGCCTGCCATGAAAGACTAAAGAACACAGACGGGCCGCGTGCCTAAAGAGAGGAGGAAATAAGAAGGCAGTGAAACAGAAAGGAAGAGGAAGAGGAGGAGGAGGAGGAGGAGGAGGAGGAGGAGGGGGAGGAGGGAGGGGGATGAGGAGGAGGAGGAGGAGGAGGGGGAAGGAGGGCAGATGTCCACTGTCAAGCCAACAGGTGAATTTGACTGATCGAAAGCATCAGGCGATGATCTTCCCCACCTCCTCACAATCTGCTTTCACACAGTGTACTTTTTGCACGTTAAGCATTTAATCCACTCAAGAGATTATTATTATGGCTTGGTTGCAGTGCTATTAGGTGTAAGAAACTGGTAAAGCTCACATATTTCAAACACGTATTAATGAACAAATCAATCAAGCGGAAGCTAAAAGTTTTACAAGACTGGCATTGTTTTTAAATCCTGGCCATGTCACCAAGCTTTATATAGTAACATAATAAGTAAGCAAGTAAACTGGAAAGAATAGAATTCTCACAACTGAAAGTAGAGCCACCTCTGCTGTGTATGACATTTTAAAGGATCTTGGAGGGTCATTGACAACAACAGGTCAGCAGGCCCCAGGTGTGCTTATTCACAATCGTTACTATTCCCTCAATAGCAGAAGATATCTATACAGGATTTATGTTTTATATGTGAATCATCACGGTGATACAATCAATTCTGGGGTCCGTTGCCCCCTTTGGACAAAAGTGGTAACAACACTAATCTTCCGAATCTTCTCTCAGTTGAGCACCTGGAAAGCATGCGTTTGTTCTGGAAGAGAGTGAGATCATGGGATGGACGTCGATGCTTAGGCATTTATACTTGACTACAAAAGATTAGTAATGGTAATATGAAGATGAAGGAACAAAAAGTGAATTTTGTTGCCATTCATACAGGCATACAATATTACTATTGTATGTAAGTTTAAAATTGTATCAGAGTCTGTGGAGATGTCAGTTTTAGGACGTTTTCAACCAACAGACTCAATTGGTTTGGAACTGTTTTCTCAACACTTTGAGGTTATGACATTTCGCTTCTTCGTCATAAAGCAACTGAGAAATTGCTCTACGGCAAAAAGGAAGTGTAAATCACAGGGGGAACTGCTCATCTTGCTTCCTTTTACTTGGCAAACTTACCGCACACTCAGAAAACCGTCTTAGCCTGCAAAAAGAGGTTTCATTTAAGTTTGCAGGGATCTGGAACTGATCACCAGCATCATAGTGCCTACATTAAAGTCAGTAGAGAGAAGTTTGTTCCATAAGTTTGCCAAAGCTGTACATTAAAACCAGGTATGGGCAAACTATGGCCTGTTGTAAGCAAAAATTAATTTAACAGTAAGTAATAATTTTTTCCCCCAGCGTTTCAAGAGTCATTTCAATAAACAGCTAAATACCTTGGTGCTTCAAAGACACATATTTTGTTGTAACGCTTTTGTTCATTTTCAATTGACATTAACACACGTTTTCTGCACATCCCATGATGAGGTGGGTCACCAAAACACTCCATCAATCTGCTCCTGCTCCGGCCCCTCGGTCAAATTTTAAAACCCATTGTGGCCCACCAGTCAAAAAGGTTTGCCCACCTCTGCGCTAGGCAAAACTATGTTACCTCTTACACTTTGATTAGGACGTTTACAGTGGGGGACAAAAAGAACAGATATAATAACTGCAATAACAGTCTAATTATAAGGAATTAAGAGGGTATTTGCGCACAGCTCAGGACAAAGAGCTAGCCTGCCGCTAATAGAACACTGTTTAGCCGTTTGCAATTTAGTAATTAGGATGGTAATTAATAGCACGATTGGCACATTTATTCCTAACACATTAGCTCATAATTTCAAATTTGTGTTAACTGCAAAAAAAGAAGAAGAAAAAAAACCCAGAAGGCATGAAAATGTAACACCCTTAATCTTTGTTTGTTTCTTATTCCCCTCTGGTGGTGTGGACTTGATGAAGTCCTTCAAACAGTCCTGCCCCGCTCGGCTTCAAAGTCTGTCTGAGGTCTCAAACTGGACACTCGCTGTAGGTGCAGTGTTGGAAACACTGATGCAACACCAGAAACGCTCTTTTCCGCGAGAAGGGAGAGCGTGAGTGAGGTGTGGGCATGCAGGAGCAAGAGAAGTGGAAACACCTCATGTTTCGGCCTGGTCAGACGCGCCGCCTAAATTCCAATTTCCCAACATTTGAAGACCTTTCAAAAACCAAATGGCATAAAACCACACGGGGAGATAAGATAGCTCCCCTGGGTGCCCAGATGAAAGGAATAAAAAATCACACCGCCGCCTCTCTAGATACAGTGCGGCTACAATAAGTTAGCCGAGGATTAGGCGGTTAAATAGCTAGAGGCTGAGGGTGCATCATCAGGCCCGATAACTGCACTATTGCGTATTACACAATCACTTATTGCCAGTAACGCAGTATCTACTCTGAATTACATTCATGGGGATGTCAGTAAACTCCCTTGTGATGTATCTTTGTGGGCTAAGAACTGAAATACACTGATCCACGGGAAAGATAGTTGTGCGTAGCAAGGTCAAGGAGGCTCCCCAGCGTAATTACCCAACTACCAAACACAAAGGGCATTGTTATTGGACAAGTATAATGCTGCACATTAGCAGAGAAACACAGCTGTTTCTATCAGCGAACACTAGCATGGGAAGACACAGGGCGGGCATCAATTTAGCCTACTTATCTAAAGTCTCTAATTACTTGGTTTATTTGATAAACAGAACAAGGAGAATCCTTAAATGATTCCGCAAGATCCAAAGGGGATTAATTTCTTACTCCTTGAAAAAAACAAATCACTGGTAGAATCCCTTATTTCGCTCTTTAATCACGCATTAATTAGGAGCAGTAGGGGCACCAGTTACACTTGGCATTTTGTGAGATTGCAGGAGCGGGAGAGAGAGAGGGAGAGAGAGAGAGAGAGAGGGAGAGAGGGAGGGAGAGAAAGGCCTGCATTAGCCTCTCCAGAGGAGGAGGCGAGCACATCAGGCTAAGACAAAGACGACACAATCAGACGGAACAGCAGGAAGCGTTCGCTGGGAGAATGGAGGATCTGAGCTTAAGCTTCGTTCCAGCACAAAGAATATCTTTCCTATAGGCTCGCACAGACTGGATGTTTCACTGCGCGATGGACTGCGTGGAGCAATTAATATCCCACCGCTGCCCCTGCTTCAAGTGAATGGTTTAAAAGGTGGTAAATATTTATGTTCCGTGGAAATAAATGAGTCTAATGTTTATGGTAAAAGTCACTCTCGATAGGAACACATTCAGGCACCGGACTAGATGGTCAGGACATACAAGTTGCAACCCAGCAAAGACATGCAAATACCATTGTTTTGTGTACTGTATGCACGCAAAACAAGCACTAAACTTCCAATACACAGGTAGGAAAAATATATATATAATGGGACCATCACCATGTTGTGGAAATTTTGCGAGCAAACGGATGTCCATCATGATCATCATGGCATCGTTTTCCTTCAGTAAATTATCATTTAGGCTGCCATTTAGTTAACTATGTTAACATTAGCACTAGGTGCAAGTAGATATGAGGAGGAGATCTGCATGCATGCATGAATGCATGGGTAAATGCATGGGTGATCCACGAACCGAGGGGTTGGAGAACAGCACACGAAAGGCAACGCTTTACTCCCAAGATATCGCGACGGCGCAAAGTCTTTGCATCGCAAATCTTGTTTTCTCTCAAGTTGAATAAAATGAACTTTGCATATGGCTCCTTAAAGAAAAGCATAAACGTTCCATGTACTTTTATAGTTTTGTTCTTGGCATCATTACTGTTCTAATACAGAATATTTAGGCGAGGTTATAAAAACAAAACAAAACTACAATAAAAACGACATAATTTTTTTTTAGCTACAATTAGCTGAAATTTTACTTACAACTATTAAACTCTGTTGCTCATTACTTATTCAGTCACACTCAATCACAAACTACAAAATTACACTCACTCTTGTGGACACTTGCGATAAACAAGAACTATGTGACGCAAAAAGTGACTAAGATTAAAAAAATAATAATAATTGACAATAATGCAACTGGCACAGAATCATAATAAGCAGAGTGGTAGATGTTGGGAAAAGTAAAAAAAAAAGAAAAAAAAAAAAAAAGAAGGTGAACACTGGTTGATATCAGAGGTTAAACACATCAGTCATGGCTGCGTCCATGGCCTGTTTAATGAGTGCCCAATTGAAATTTGTTTATTGTGCTACTTTAGATCTATATTTTTTGCACCATATGAGTCCTAAAGAGAGGAAATAAATCGTGTTTTTCTCAAAGGCTCCCAAGTCGATATAGACAAGGTTACCCTGATGTTAGCTTTACGTGTGCTACCCTAAAATAATATTGCCATGTCTAACCGGTGGCATCCCTTTGCTGTTTGGTTCTGCTCACACACGCTCCTTAGGCCCGGCTCTCAGATAACGTTTTTAAAAGAGCCTAAACCGTTATTGTTACAGCTCCAGAACCAAAACTACTACTAAAGTGGCTTAACTCACAGAATTTTGTGGTTGGCTCTTTATCTGCGGTGAAAACCGTATCGAAACACAGTCGAACAAAACAGTCTGTAAAATGTGTTTTTGAAACCATTACCGCTCTCAGTGTGTTTTCACGTTTTTTTTCCCCACTCTTTCTCGCGAGCTTGAATAAAGAGGTAGCTTCTCAAGCAATCTCGCTCTTGTTTGTTTAAGGTAATTACTACTTGTCCTCCCATCCTGCCTGGCCCAGATGATGCATGAAAATTACCATTCCCCTACTTCAATCAACGCTGGAAAAAGAAAAGGGAGAAAGGAGGGTGGTGGTGGGGGCAGAGGCGAGCAGATGGGAGGGGATGGGATGGGAGGGCGGGTGGCGGCGGGGAGAGAGGAACTCTGCGAGAGGCACGGAGCTCCCTCCCTGCATGACAAGAAAGGGCACTGTCTCTGATTAATTAGCTGGAGTTGGTAATCAGTTTAATAAGACTGAAGTTGATGGTGAGAGGTCCCCTTTGGCAGAGTCGTGCTAAGCTTAGCACTACGTTCAGGGCCCGCGCTTTCTTCCCACCGAGTAAACACGCAGTGTCTATTTACATAAGCGGTTGTTTCTTTTTCTTTTCTTTCTTTTTTTTCTTTTGGTCGAGGGGCTATTTTTCCCCTGAAAGCCCGACGCCAGCCCTTAAGTCACCCCCAACAATGGCAGCGGGAACTGCAGACAAATTCATGAATTTTTCAACATATGAGAACTAATTAAATTGAGGCCTTTTTTTTTTATGTATAAATGAATGTAGCGTGAGGTGCTCACTAGGCCCACGCACACAAAGAGAATATAATTCAGTGATTGAATTCTGGCTCGATAGCACTGAGCCTTTTGCCACGGTGAGCTATAAAGATGGCTGGCCTCCTTTTCATTCGTTTCTCTCTTCTTTTTTTTTATTAGCAAATCTCATTATGGCGGTTATCACCGTTTGGAGAACAAGGAGCAGGACGAGCGTTGGCCGGCCGAGCCACAGAAATGTTGCTATCTGTGTCTAGCTAGCGGACCGTGATGCGCGGTCAGGATGGATCTTAAAGATTGGTTTACGTTAACATGGTTTACGTTAATATGACTTACTCACTGAGGAGCAGATTTCACAAAACACGTTACTGTGTTATGTCCTCTATCATAAGGAGTGAACACAGACTTTGCTTAGCCAACAAAAAAAAGGTAAATGACTGTAATGAAACTGTTAGAGCTGATTTTCACTTTTAAGGAATCACCAGAAACTGCAGTATTTCCGAGAGAAAGTTGAGTTCCAGATGTCCCTTAAAATAGGAAGACAATACAATGCATTGTGTTGAAAGTAAAATTATTGATGATAAACTTGTGTTGTTCTTTTCCATGTGAGACAGGCATAGTTATGAAAATGTATCCTGACAAAATTTTTTTACTGATTAAATCCATCAGGATTACAGATGAAAAGTACTTCCATTAAAATAGTTTTGTCACATCAGAATCCACCTTAACTTTGCACATTAAATTGTTAATTTGTGTAAGATTTTGGTCAAATAAAGTTTTTTTTGTTTGTTTGTTTTTTTAGTTTTTCAGGATCCAGCATGTGTTGTTTACTTCCTGCTGTCTAATAATTCATAGACAAAAATGTATGTGTCTGATATCTCATCCATTTAAATGTGCTACACTTAATGTAATAGTATCCTTTGTATAAAACACACAAATAGGTGTGCGACAGTATTATTTCTTTAGTAATGACTTGTTGCAATAATGTCAATGACCTGCTGTGTCTCTGAAGGTTCTCTTTAATTTTCATAAGAGACTTTAGAACTGAATGGATGAGATAAACATAATATTTACCTGAAAAATGTTGAATATTTTGACAATTTCAAGTTTCATGATATTGGTGAGGTTCAAAAGCTCATCAAATAAAGTGAAGAAAGAAAACTCATTTATCATTATCATTATCATGGCGACACGGTGGCTTCCACCCCCATACTCCAAAAACATGCATGTGAGGTCAACTGAACACTCTAAATTGTCCGTAGGTGTGCATGTGAGTGTGAATGGTTGTCTGTCTCTATGTGGCCCTGCAATGAACTGGCGACTTGTCCAGGGTGTCACCCTGCCTTCGCCCTAAGACAGCTGGGATAGGCTCCAGCAGACCCCCGTGACCCTGAGCTCAGGAATAAGCGGGTAAGATGAATGATGATGAATGAATCATATATCATATATCATTTGAAATATTTGCCAAAAACATTTTCCGTTGTTTGGCTCAGCGGTTGCATTTCTATCCACTTTAAACGGCATCTGCTCCAATATTGAGCAAAACACCAGGTTTAACTATTTCAAACACACGTTTGCCCACGGTCTGAAAGGCATCACGCTTGTAGAGACAGAGTTCAATGTTTACGTCATGTGACTCAAGCCTTCACATTCAAAACGGTTTGTGAAGTGTGATGGGACTTACTCCATTCAGGACTGTTACTGAGGATCCAATACGTCAGAAGTTGGCCCTGACTCGGAACAGAGAAGTTGCCGCCGTCGTGGGCAAACAAGCTCTATCTAAAGTAGACTCTGAGGAGCAGGTCCGCGATAAGTGGCAACCACATCACCACGTGGCGTTAATGATCGTCCGCCAAAGACAGTGGAGTAGCAGATAGCGGCGGCGAAATAATTTAAGCGCTGCTAAGTGGCCCATTGTCATTCAAATGATAAATTATGCTTGGCAAGAGGTTTCAGAGTCACTTTTACAAAGCGTTGTATTGTTTGTGTGGAGACAAGGTCTTTAAGGGGTCGCCATGGAGGGAATTACTCATGAGAGTTTTGAAGTTTCCTGGGGTTTTTAATCACAAATTGGTTCTCCACTCACAGGACCCGCTCTCTGACTGCGACTCTGATGTGGCAACAGCAGTGCGTGCCCCGCACACACAGCGCTGTGTAAATAAAGATTCCGAGTCAACGTGGTTAAAGTAGATTAGGATTACATTCCTAGCATGATGGCGAGCGGCGTTACAGAAGAAATGTTGTCACATGTCAAAGACGACCATGTTTCCCACAGAGAGTAGTTGTAGTTCCATCTCAGTTATGAATGATAGATATGAGCACATGCACTGTACCCATTGTTAAGTACCATGCAGTGAGATAACTTACTTCTTTTCAAGAATGCAAGTACTAGTGTGGCTAGTTATGGCTGCTTAGCACAGAAGCTAAATACAAACTAGATTGGACAGGCCAGCAGCCCTTGACAGCAGCTAGCTTCACGATAGCTAAGTATCTACGTTTTGTGATGGCAGAACTCTGCTAAACGCTCACCAGTCACAAACAAGTTATTGCAAACTAGCTTGTCCAAGATTGTGTTGCACAGTTAATAAACTAGTGAAGTGCAAACAACGCTGGCAAAGGTTCTGCTTTTGAGCTCACTGTGCTGTCTTTGGCACACTGAGGACAAACACTTTAACTTAAACAGAAAAATAAAGCATGATTTAAAATGAGTTTACGAAGTAAAGTTTATCCGCCGTGCTGAATTTCACGAGCGTGCAAAGCTAAGGATAACAGGAACTGTCGATCAACATTTTTGATTTTTGTGACATATTTCATCTTGAAAACAAAAAGCAACAACAACAACAACGTTGGAGCGTGTCAGCCAGCAAAAAAAAAGAAAAAGATGAAAGAAAAGTTAAGGATTCTCCATATGGCTTGTCTAAAATGTGTCAAGTCAGACTTCTCAAGTACAGCATCTAAAGGGTTAATTCTATTTACATTTAACAGCTGTGCTTTTATTGCTCACTATTACCAATATTAATTGATCAATAACAAGTCCGGAGCAGTTTCTGTCCCCTTCTAATCAAGCCAGCGTTTGTAATTACCTGCCTGCACTAGGTGAGGGTTCTTCTGAGGAACTTGGGAACCAATTACCAAACAAGCCAGACTAACTGAGGCCTTCCCAGGGACAAATCGAGGTAATGTTAATTACACCATTAAATTCATTTGCTCACAGAAAATCCCACCCCATCCCCCCCACCTCTGGCTGCTCGAGATCACGCTGCATCCATCGCCAAGATACGGCGAGTGTTTAAGTTCTGTGCTTAGACATTACAACACGTCCATAGTAGCCTACGAATGTAACAGTGTATTTACCGCAGGCTATAAAAGAAGAGTGTTTTACACACTCTGTCATTCAGAACCCCCCAAAAAAGCTTTATTATCTTAATATACGTTTCCCAACTTAACCTGCCTGGCCCCTGACTTCAGGTACTTGGCACTGCTTAAGATGTCATTACCTCTGTTGGGACTGTTAAATGGTTCCATAAAGAAAAATGAAATATTCATTAACTTGGTTAATAATTCATGCTGATAAAATGCAGTGTGTGGTTTGCAGAGTGAAGATGAATGCATAATGAGTGCGCGCTCAGCATATTTGTGCATGCCAGTGTTTTTGCGTCACGATAGCAAAAGGGAGAAATTAATTGAAAGTTAATTTTTCTTTCTTGTTCTATAAGTTATGCTAAATGATAAAACAGATGCTTTCCAAGCACTTTCCAACTGGGAAATAATTACAGCCCACCAATGAAACTATGTTGTTGTTTTTTTTTTTAATTACAGATGAGTGTGTTTAAATTGTCTTTATCAAACTTGTAAATGTTAGCCTGACCTAGTTGTTACACTTTGAGGAAACTGTGAAAAAATAGTGTCTTGAAAATTAGACCCATGTCCCCCTTTCACTCAGAAAAATAAAATAATAAAACACAACTTGCTCACAGTTGTCATGAGGTTTGTCAGTATTTAAAAAAAACAAAACAAACCCAATGCATAATTCAGATGCTTTTTAAACATCTCCAATCTTCCCATCCAGAACCAGAAGTCTGTGTGTGCGTGTGGGCGCACGCCTGTGTGTGTGTGTGTGTGTGTGTGTGTGTGTGCCACACTGAAGTGTAAACAGCCCATCCAAACACTAAACTAATTCATTCAAACTAATTTCCTCACACCACAGAGGTTCATTCTGGCTCTCAGATAAATCAATTCTTTCCCTAATTATCAGTTGTGACACCCGTAATCACTGGGAGGCTGTGGCGCTGAATAAATGGCATGTCTTTTGTGTCATAATTCTGTGCATCTTGACAAACATGACCCATTAAACAACCCTGTGGCCTTTGTAAAGAGTGACGATTACACTAATTAAAACTGGGAAACATCTGAGAGGGCTGCAGACATGCCAGAATTAAGCAGGTCATTAAATCAGCCAAGGAAATACATCGACAGCCACACCGCCTGACACAGTGCGTTAGTTACAGCGGGAGCACAGAATTATTCAGTGCCGAGGCACCATTTACAAATTACACGAGGATAATAACAGTTTTTGGGAGGTCTGCAACCGTGTATGTCTCCATTTAAAGATTGGAGAATTCGTGAAAAATTAGGACGAGGGGCTCCAAAGGTGTTTGTCAGCCTTCGGCAAATAAAATTGCATTTCTGTAAACACAGAGGCAGCTTCTTGTCTTTATTTTATTTTTTTTTCTTTCTCTTAGAACCAAAGCAGTATTTTTTTTAGACGGATGTAGCTCAACAAGGTTGGAGAACGAGGCCGAATGCACCAAATGACAGTAACGATGTTGACGTGGATAGAGAATAAAAGACTGGGGCCCAGATCCACAAGGCATGGAGCGCAGCGGGAAATTGCGGCGCATTTTGCGCCACTTTTGCATCGTACGCAGAAAAGTTTTTGCGTTGATGATATGCAGGCGCAAAAAAAAAAAAACGCCCAGAAACGAGGCACCCGAGGAGTCAGAAGCGCAAAATCGCGCTTTAGTAGCCTGACCGCGCGATACATCGTCAGATATTATGACGTCGGTGCGCACCTCAATCACCAGAAGTTGAATTTGTTGTCAAATCAAATAACATCCATATTGCAACAGTGGAACACATACGAAACTGAACCCACGTCGGGAATGTTACAATATGAATACGAGTGTGGTTGATTGTACGGCAAAGAACGAACCCGAACCTTCGAATAATTTTAATTAGTCTGATTTCACGCAGAGAAACTCAGGCGCTCCTGTGCGCTCCGGGAATTACGACCGCGGTCATGCCCGGAAGGCAGACAAGGCGCGACAGTATATTTATACATATTTTTTTTTATTGTGTTATACATTTTCCAGTAACCGCCACCTGAGTGCGAGCTGTGTGTGTCGCGGTTGATCTGATGGAGTAAATGCAGGGTTCTAGCATAAGTGAACTTGTAACTTATCAATGTTTCTCCCTCCTAACAAATAGATACAAAATATTGATTTTTATATATTTGAAAAGATCTGTGTGTGTGTGTGTGTGTGTGTGTGTGTGAGAGAGAGAGAGAGAGAGAGAGAGAGAGAGAGAGAGAGAGAGAGAGAGAGAGAGAGAGAGAGAGAGAGAGAGAGAGAGAGAGAGAGAGATTTCTATATAAACAAACCTCCTCGTCAGCTCTTCAGGGAGGAGAGAGTCGCTCTGACACCAGAAACACTTTGGCGGACTGAAACTGCCCCTGCTTTTGGATGGCGTTGTTTATGTCTGTCAAAGTACGCGCGGGCGTGGGCGTAAACTCTTTGTGGATCTGTTCAGGCATATTTGCATTAGGTGGTGGTGTCATTTTGCGCGTAATTGCGACATTCAAACGAGTGTGGCGCAGCCCTGTCGCTATCTGCCCCAACAGCGCATTTCCCGCTGCTTGTCACGTTCACGTCCGCTCTGTGGATAGGACGCGCTGTTTTTGGTGCTATTTCACACGGCTTTTCTGTCGCAAAAGCCGGGCAACCGCTCTGTGGATCTGGCCCATACTGTTTAAAAGACACCATGTTGTATAAATGTTTTAAGGCTGATTGACGCACAGTGCCAGAGAGAACGCTTCCTAAATCGTTTGTATTCATGCAAATTGTCCATCTTGTGAAGATCCCATAGACAACGCATGTCGAAGGGGGTCAAAACCTGAAGTACAGACCTGAAGTTAGTTTCCCTAATGAAGCACCTGGAATTTCCTCGATTAAAAACAAAACAAAACCTAAACTGACAGCTAACCTTTAAAAGTTGTATCCAAGCAACAAAACTAATCTCCCAAAACGCGCCATTAGCATGTCTGATACACTAGCGTTCAAAACACACAAGAGGTGTTTTGAACACTTTTTTTTTTTTTTTTTTTTTTTGCCTTTATCAGGTGCATCTTGGCGATCTCTGCTTGGAGTTAATCCTCTTCTAGCCCAGCGATAGCAGAGTGCGATAGCGTCGATGTTCCCTAAGCGGGGACATATGTTCTCTTCCACACAACAGCAGCTTTTGAACCATTAAATGGGATTGCTGTTGTGTTATCCTCTGCACAACAAACACTTTTTCCTAGAAGTCATCCGAGTTGCGCTCAGGGAGTGCGCCTCGGCGTTTCACAACAAACCAGCCTGGGTCAGGGGGGCCAACGCTGGCCTCCAGTAACACGCTATTGAAAAACAGGCTCCTCGATATGACGGGAGAGAAAAGTGGATTTTCCAGCTTAAAAGAAAAAAAAACATTGGCGCTTTAGGCTTTTACGCTGTTCCAAGGGATTAATAAAGTGAGATGCTATTGATACGGTGCCGTGCTGCTCTTGGATCAGCACTTGACGTGCTCATGGATGGTATTTTGCTGGGGGAAGCAGCCACATCCCATGTGGGGAAACACGTTTTTGACTAATAAAATACACACTTAAATAATGAATGAATAAACAAAAAGGGAAATATCTCTGAAATCCTCTTAAAATGTCTTCAGAGGATTCTCTTAAAATTTGTCACACTAAAGTTGCACGTTGTTCTTGGCAAATGCAAACTAGCTAGCACAAACTCTTCTCCTCTCGTTAAGCTAATTCAATAATGAGCAATATTTAATCATAGCTATATGTTCTTCAGGATTTATCCAAACCCCTGAAATTTGCCACTTTCTGTCCCGCTAATAAAAAATCTGCTGATTACTTCTCTCTCCTCAGTCGCGATGTGGGTTTTTTTTCATCAAAGGGAAGAAATCCATGCTGCACTTTGATGTGCTTAGCACACTTTTAACTTGCCTCTCATTACAGAGATAATTAATAGTTTAATTAGCATCCATTCTTCCCTGCTGACAGCTTTTTAGACACACAGTAGTGGGACCCGCTTGAATGTAAAACGGTGCAAAAAAAAAAAAGAAAAAAGCCAGCATGTTTTTGTATTCGGAATGCGCTTCTGTGCTCATTTCCTATCTAGGTTTCCCCTGCTCAGGTGTTTTGTAGACAATGGCCACCAAACTTTTATTTTTGATGTTAAATCCCCCCCCCCTCCCCCATTTCCTCTTTAGCGCATATGGATTCAGCCTACACAGCAAAGCTGCGAGAGCGGAGCGGAGCCCCTCACAAAGGGACGAGAAAACGTGCGACGCAAACAACTTCAGTCGATTCATTTTAATTCTCATTACCTCCAAGCGAAGCAATCATTTAACCATAGTTGAAAAAAATATATAAGCAAGCATCATGAATACAAAAAAAGTAATTATCATCGTTGCCCCCCCGCACCACCACCACCACCAACACACACGCTGTTTGCAATTAACACTTCCTGGAATCTGAATGAGCATTTCAGAAGTGCAAATAGCTGCAGAGGCAAACGCCACAGATTAAAAAAAAAATGGGGGAAAAAAAAAAGATCAAAGTAAAGGCGGGAGGAATCAACGGGTTTTTAGACGAGTTTAGTGATGCTGAAGAGAGCTCTTCACACAATGAGAAGCTGGTGCAGGCTTCGAGAAACAGTGCGCGCCTCTTGTTGGGGCTGAGATACAATAGCGCGTCTCGCAGCATGGGCGAGGGCCAACAGCAAAGCCTCTGTTTCATGTCTCACCCGCCCCCTCCCCTCCTCGCAATGTTCGGGCCCAACTTCCCCGTTTTCCAGCCACTCGACAACAGTTTACAGCCGCCAAATTTCATTTTCTACTCCCAAATCCTATCGCACATTATCCTGTACATTGCATTAGGGCCCTAATCTTTCCTTTCTCTTGCTTGCGAGAAGAAAGGGGCGCCTCCGTGATTAACCCACTTTACAGCAATAAATAAACGCATCATCCAGTAATGTACACCAGATTTAATTTGGAGGACGGGAGGGAGGCATGGGGGGGGGGGGGGAGAAAAGAAAAAGGCCAGAATGCTCAAAATCACTGAAATGTAATGAAAAATAACACAAAGCAGATGCCAATGGGCGCCTTAGGAATTAATTTGAACGCTCCATAATTTTTTTCTTCCCTCTTGCGCACCCTGCATTGGCTTCTCCTCAGCCAACTGTGCGACTTTTCCCTCCCTCCTCCCTCCTCCCTCCCTCGCTGCTGCCGCCGCCGCTGCTGCTGCGGAGTCTTGAAAACACACGGGCAGGATGAAGACACAGGTTGGCTCCTTTATTTAAATTACAAACTACTTTCAAATGAAATCGAGCGCTCGGCCCATCCGCCGCCGTCTTCCCTCTAATCCTTTGTCACATGAAGCCCATGTTGCTTTTGGTTTCCCAGCGCTGTTTCGCCTCGAACCTGCAACAAAGAGCAGAACAGCACATGACACAGGCCTTTTTTTCTTCTTCTTTTTTGTTTAAAGTGCAGGCTTCAGCGGCTCTCCAAAGTGTTGCACGCGAGAGCAGATAGTGAAGGCAACACCCGGCCGAGGACCGGACTCGAGGACGGGGGGGCGGGGGGGGTTGACAAATACGCACCCCCAGGCTATTTCCTTCTTCCTTTTCTGCGCCGCTCTTGACAATTCCTCTTCCTGCTTGTGTCGCACAAAGTCACGGCAATCGGCGGCCTGGGCGATGTTCACAGCCAGCTGTTTGAATGAAGGCGCACAGAGGGAGAGGACCATTAGAGGATGGAAATCAGTCCTCGCTAACCCACTGCACCAGCGGCCAGACGAGACCACGACTGCTGATGGTTTGAAACGGTTGTCAACGTAAACGTTTTTGGGAAGTGATGATGGAACAGCCCTTTTCGCTTGACGGGACGGACAAACAGGTCAAAGGGCAAATCACCAGATCGAAAAGGCAATTTTTTTTGGACTCGACAGACAGTCAAAACAAGAACGTTGAGGACGTCAACGGCTATTAAATTGTCGTTGTAAGTTTTAAACATTTTTAGACTAAAATCTTTGAAAACGCAGTGAACGGAATCAAGATCTGAGCTGAATATTCTTAAATGACCTCTCTCGTCGTCAATATGCTACAATACATGGCATACTCTAAAAAAAACAAAGAAGTAAATGCAGAGCATTTTGGTGAACCATATGTGGAGCTGAAATAGCCCGTGGCTACATAAATTATAGCAGCACAGTTTTAATACAACGGCTCTAATCTTAGTTGCCTTTTGTTTGAGGTGTTTTAACAGCTCAACATATTTCTTTATGCTCATGGCGTTCGCACATTGGCTATTTTTTTTTCTTTTAGGACAACCCCCTCCCCGTTTAATGTGCAAATGAAACAAGCGAACAAATAAACAAAGAGGAGCCCTTTTGCTGCAAATACGACAAAAAGGACACAAACGGCATTTTACCACCCGCCCCCCCGCAACCAGCCCAAAAAGAGAGACTTCATCTGTTTGGAGTACTGCAGGCACCCCCCGCCCCCCAAACCCCCAACCCACCCCCTAAAATCAGAAGTGAAGAAAATGACCGTGACTGCAAGAGGCAAACATTCAAATCCCGGGGAAGACGTACGCATTGTGAAGCAGAATAATCCCAATCACCCCAGTCACACAGAGGCACTGGGAAACAAAGAGCAAAAGCCTGCCTTCGCCGTCACTCCTGAGATAGGTTTATTATTGGAGCAAAAGCAAACTCTGATAAACAACTTGGAACAATTTCACAAAACCTTTTGGGTAATTCTCTGTAATATTCCTAGTACAATCATGGGGGATGGCAAGGGGGGGTCTTAAGGTAATGAAGAATGTGCCACCAATGTGCCACTTGGAAGAAAAAAAAAGGGAAGACCTGCTTGGGAAAAAAAAATGTTTCAATTATAATTAAGTGGGATAAACTTTATTAGAAAGACTGAAACTAAAATATCTCCTAATGCATGCTGGGATTAAGCAGGTCAGAGCGAGCAGGCAGGAAAAATTAAACTCTAAAGGCTTTTTATCGCCATATTTCAGGAACCAAGGGTGTAAAATGTTCTAATTTGGGATACATTAAAAGCCATAAAGGTCTTTCAAAAAGATTAATGGTACTTTGCTTGGATTTAAGATAAGGGCTTCAGCTGGCTTCAAGTGCTGCGCTCTGGCTGGGCCCTCAAGGCATTCATCTATACAGCTACTGGAAGATTTGTGAAAGCGTCTGCACAGCCCCGAGCATACATACTATGACAGTTCTCCACTTCGTTGCCGTTTTGTAGCTCTTAAATTCCCCCAAATCACGTTTTCCCCTCACAAGGAGAGTGACGGCGGGTGACTGCTCCTACATTTACTGTCGATTCCCAGGCAGATAGTCCCCGGCGAGACTTTCAGCGCTCCTGGATGTACGTGTGCAAAGGTAGGGGGGGGGGAGGGGGTGGCTGTCAACAAAGTGCTTATTAAATTATTGACAAATGCGGAAACGGCTACGCGCCGTCTGTGTTTGCCGTCTGCGGAAAGCCGTCATTTGGGAGCACATCACAAATGGCGGGCGCATGATACTAAACGGTTTCATTTGGAGATTTACAGACAGAGGCTCCTCTTTTCTTCCACCCCGGGATTAGCCGCGTTAACCTGCTCTCCGGCGAGGTTGCATTTGAAATGCAAAAAGGTCTCAACGACGCACCTTTCGCCCCCCCCCCCCGAACCTCCCTCATTTTCCTCTCCCCTTCAAATTCACAATGCGCTGTTTACTGTGCGGAAAACATTAAAGGTCTTTAATTCCACCACCTCCCAGCCCCCCCACTCCCCCTTTTCCTTTATCAGTTTCGTCTACAATCCCTGATTGTCTTTGCCGGGGCTCAACATTAATGTCAACCAAGTTACCTAGGAGACAGAGCAGATCAAAGAGACAAAAAAAAAAAACCCTCAAATGTCTGATTAATCAAGCCTGCAAACAGCTTATTTCTTTTAGCCTGCATGCAAGTATGAAAATGAGATTCCGAGAGCAGTACATTGTGCAGATTTGTTCATTCTTATCTGAACAAAGCCAGCGGCAGCTTATTTCATGGATCACTGGCACTGTCAGCGCTGCGGCGCCGAGCAGGTGACGGCTCCTCTTTCTGTGGCGAGAACAAAATTAGCAAAAAAGTCGCTGCAAATTAGCCTCTCATATTTTCCGTAATATGACATTATTTTTCATTTACTTTTTTGATCCACTTTTCAGGATTTTTTTCTCCCCCCCCAACCACTCCCCCGCGCCCTCTCAGCCGCCCCTCCCCTCCCCTCGCGTGCATCTTAGCGCTAAATCCTTTTGCATCAGACGCTGGTGGAGAAAAAATAAGAATGAGGAAAAAAAAAAGCTGAGGTGTTAAGAAAAAAAAAAAAAGCAGGAGGCAGGAATCCTACTGCGTTCTTTTGTTTACGTGTCCCCTGAAAGGCGTCTTTTGCAGCTCTATTGCGCGTTCTAACATAGATACTGCTGCCCGTCGTGGCCTTGTGTGTCTTTCTTGTGTGACCTGGGCACAGCGATGGTTTAAAAAAAGGGGGGGCGGGGGGAGGGGGGGGGGGTTGTGAGGGAGGGGTTTATTCAGAGGATTAATACTCTGACCTTTGCAAGATTCGAGGGCAACAAAAAAAAATTCATGGTACACAATGCTGGCACTGCAGCAGCAGAAACAGCAGCAGCAGCAGCAGCTTAGGGCCACTAGGAGGGTTAAGTCAACAGCAAGACCCTCTGTTCATTTATGTTTGGGTCGTCAGGGAGATTCAAGAGGAGACCCAAACATGGGCCTCCGTCCCAAAGGGGGGGGGGGGGGGGGATCTGCATTGCTGCTGTATGAGCAATATAGAAGATAAAGCCGTCCTAATGGCCGTTTCACGCTCCGCTCTCAGCTGTGTGGCTGCGCCGTTGCATCATTTCTTACTCATTCCAATAGGACGTCTCTCCAAGTGGGCACAGGGCCGTCGAGAAATAAATAAATAAGTGAAATAAAATAAATAGCGCTGTGGCAATTAAACAGCAAGTGTGGCAAGACAATAGCTGAAAGAACGACGAGGGGGGGGGGGGGAATACACCTCCGTGTGGATAAAGTGTTAAAGCTCCTATTAACAATAAGAAATAAATGATGGCTTTAAGGAAGAAATGGCCTTAAACCCATTCATAAATTTCCTATCCGGGAAGCCTCTTCCAATTAAAACGTGTGAGAGGTGGATTAACAAGGACTATATGGCTTTGCCTCGCTAAATCACCTCCCCGAGCTGCTCCGCTGCATTTGACGTGTAAACGATTAATGACCAGCCTAATTCTCTTATCACACTACCTTAATGCCTAAATAATGTGGCCTTAGTCAACTTTGGAAAGCAGGGCTGTATAAGAAAGGAATGAATATCAGATTAGGCAGCTTGTGTGTTATTTCAGCATAATTTCTCGGAAACTGAGGCGAAGGTGGTGGGGGGGGGCGATGGGGTTCTGGCCCCAAAGCCTGGCCACAGCGGGAACAGCAGGGTTGGGTCAAAGGCTCGGGAGGTCAATCAGTGCCACCCATATCGCATTCAAAGGGATGGACCCGCTCAGTTACTTTATTTGGGAGGCACAAAAGCAAAGTCACGACCTGGACACAAAGAAACAAGTGAGTTTGGGTCTTTACGACAGAAAGTGGCGGTCGAAGATCGTTTGGTCTGCAAAATCATCCCATTAATCGATCAACTGGCCAGAGTCAAAATAACTCACTTTTTAAACTGAAGTTGAAGTTGAGCCAGTCAAAACCATTTTTTTGGAGCCAAACTGGCTGATCTTCCTTGGAAGTGTTTTCAAAGTCTTGGACTGCTGGAATGTTGTTGGACTCCCACTACTCCTCTCTTTTTCTGATATTTTTTACATGGAATAAATCTAAATGACAGTCCAGCTAATCGATTGTTTAAACAGTATTTATTTGGTGCGCAGGTAACAAATCAGCATCATTTTTGCTTTAAAATAGTAAGAATGATCGCTACTGCAGAATGACTGAAATCAGGGTCTGTTTTTTTTTCACATTTTAACAACATGTAAAATATTTATACGTATTGTTTTGCAAAGCACAAGCCTAACTGTATATAAATGAGAATATCGGAATGACACTGATGAAGGACACAAAACTTGAAAACTGAGAACAAGAATGTTAGCGTTGGATGTGTGTGGTAGAATCTGCTCAGAATGCCTGAAGTACTGAGGGCGAGTATGGGTGATAATCCCACTACTACTACTGCTACACCTAATGAGTGTTGGCATCCACAAGTACAACTACAAGTAGCACTGAAGTTGTTCACAGGGTCACAAAAGGTACTGCACATATTTACACTGCACTTGCCTTTTGTATGGTTGATACATTTTCTATTGTTTGTGCCTTCAATTAAGACGTTAATATAAGGGGAGAAATAAAGAGGACACGTCGCATCTCGCGCTTGCACTCCCCCCCCGCCCCCAAGCCTCCTTTTATGTAGCAGTCTCACAAGAGCATTTTGTAATCTTGCCTCCACTTTAACAAACAGAATTACACGGCAAGCAAAAAGAAAGGCACTCCAGCGAGGGCACAGTAGAGCAGCCGTGCCTCCGTTTGCTCTACAAGTAATCTGATGCTAGATACACATGACATCTTTAGGGAGTAAGGGAGGGGGAGACACGGAAAGGGAAAAAAAAAAATCTGTGAAAGTTTGCCTGCTTTGTGCACATTCCATTATCTTGCCTCTTCTGAGTAGGATAGGCTTATTAGCGAGCTTTGAACTCACACTTAGAATAATATGCCATCAACAGTTTTATGAGCTAATTAGAAAAAACAGTTTAATTAATGAGTGACTGGCAATAAAATGGCAATCATGAAAAAAGAAACTGAGGGTGCTAAGCTTCCACTACCATCAATTAAGGCCTAATTACAAACAAATTATATATGTGTTTTGCTGTGGGCTTTAATTTTAAAATATGGCTTTAATTAAAAGAGACAACATGCTAATTAATTAAACAGCACACAAATCTACATTGAAAAGTATGCTTTGTCTATCAAGTAATTAATGGAATACAATAATCCAAATGAGATTCCCAGGCATTTGATAAAAGCTTAGGACCCATTTCAAAAATCCATTTCAAAATTAATGGGCCAAAATTTAATGTGAGTCATCCGGAGATACAATAAAAGTTCATTCGTGATAAATTGCTTATGCTGACGGAGGGACGAACAAAGGAGAGAGTTTCCCCTAAACTCTGTGAGGTGGCCCGGGGGTGCTCACAGGGGAGACGGAGTGGAGTCAGACTGATGTGGCGCGGGCAAAGTCGCCATCTGATAAAGGCCACTTTCCACAAAGGCGCCGCTCATTAATTTTTTGATTACAAACACGGGGGAGAAGGTGGCGAGAGTGGCGGCGGTGGTGGGGCGCAGGGGGAAAAAAAGTGTTAAATAACATGAATATGATGAAACGCTCTTAGTCCGGGTCTTTGTTTTTGCTAAGCCACCATGTCTCCTCTGACAAAATGCTTCGCCACCTTTGTTTCACAGCATTTAAGCGCTGCCTTTCCAAAGGGTAGATTTCAAGGACAGTGGGGCTTTTCCTTTCAGCCGCCGCTTCCATTGAAATATGAGCCGCAGTGTAATGAAGGGATATTGTAACCATCCCCAAGTTCAAACGCTGCGGAAACCATAAGTGACTCTGGTTAATGCACATTCACATGGTTAATTATTGTATTAGTATTAAGTCATCTTTCCATTAAGAGCAAGGATCCGGATTTTCACGCTCAAAAGTCCAATATTGTGGTCATTTTCAGATCTTTATGTTTCATCCCAGACACTAGTGGAGGGGCCCCCCATGATTCATGATCCAGAAATGCATGGATCATTTTTAGCCCTCTGTTTGCAGCCTTCTGAAAAAACAACAACAATGGGTTTTACCTTACTGATAAACCTAATGCTGCACCTTCCATTTTTGGAAGGCGAGGTGGACTCAGAGGGCGAAGTGAACCCCTGGCTGGGGGCGCTGTCACTAATCAGAGAGAGGTATCTGCATCCTGTGTGACATCACAAAGGGCATCAGCTCTTTTTGAAAATGTCACATTTTCACCCCCGGACTCCACCCTTTCTTTTCAAAAAGCTGAGAAGTCAAACAGATTTCAGTTATTCCTGGAGGGTTCAAACACAGGATAGAGACACATACTGATACTGACTGATTGGTTAGAAATCATCAGTCCAAAGATTACGGTGCTACTGACCAAACGCTACAAACCGCTTTCTGAACATAGCCTTCAAGGCTCTCAGTCTCATGCATTTACTAGTTGACGTTAATGCCACATGTAGAAACTTAATACCACATCTGGATATGTCTGTAAACACTACATTAGATGTGAATGCAATGCCGTGGACTGCGAGTGATATTTATAAACACTGGCGGAGTCGTTTCGTTGACAGCACGGACTGACAGAATTCAGTTCAAATGTGTTCATCTTAATAATCATAACTAAATGTAATGCACTGAACAAAACCACTTTTAATTGCTGCTCGGCCTCTCTCTCTGTTGTTGGTCTGAAAGCAAGTCTGGAAGAGGCCAGCAGTCAAACAACTACTTTTTAATTTCCATATTGTTCGGCTCCTGGATGTCTTGAAACGGACTTGACATCCCCCTATTGTGACAGCCTGTGAGAGTTTCTGTTTTGAAGTGGTAATGCCACCCTAATAGCTGTGATGAGTGCTAAGGGGGAACTGTAAGCTCTAACGTGGCGTGACAGTCTTTTGTTGTGAAATTTGCCCACTTACTATATATAAAGCACAGCTCCTGACTGTTTCAAAAGACCTCGGCGGCTCTATTTTGTACAAAGAACAGAGGGAAAGCCAGTAATTATTTGTAGCAGGAATTCTATTTCATGAAATAGGACAATAATAGATGAAGTCGTTTTGTGGCACAGCGTTAAATAAAGCAAACAATTCTTTTTAATAGGCAAACAGATCATTAAAACCCAACAGATACCTGCCCTGACTAATAATTGCTGTTTCCCTAATTTGTTTATTAATAATCACAGTTGTGACTCTTTTACTGCACATTGTGTGTAAAACAAATGTTGGACACCCAATGCGTTATGATATATTGCCTTCAGAATCTAAAGTCTTCAAGTGCAATTTCTTCTAGTACAGCCATCCACAACCCACTTACTGCCTTCTGCACATGTACTGTGCCATTGTCTTGGTTTGTGTCTGTCTGATGCAGTCACACCTTTTGAAACACAATAAAGGTTTAAATTGTTTCTTTTACGAGCGTCCTAGAATATCCATCACGCAAAACCTTCCGTCCTCGCTGCTTGACAAAGACCAGAATGTGATAATGGTTCAATTGTGAAATGTGATGTCAATTTAAGTCAATAACCAGTAATTGTTGGAAATACTTCCAAGTATGTGAGACTTTTTTTTTATGCAGGGTTTAAATTGCCATTCAGTGTTTTTATATCGATGATCAGAATTCTTTGACCACGGACATTTACTCTTTAAAACAGCTGGAAGAATAGAGAAACACTACCCAAACTACACCGCAGAGGATGCAGGAAGCGACGCAGTGTCTGGTGAAGGACGGTGATATCCCTCACCAAGAATAGCCGCAAAAATCAGCACGTCATATATGAGCTGGCGGATGCCGTGGACTCAGTGTTATGCTAATTATCAAGTTAATTAGTGTGTGTGTGTGTGTGTGTGTGTGTGTGTGTGTGTGTGTGTGTGTGTGTGTGTGTGTGTGTGTGAGAGAGAGCGAGAGAGAGAGAGTGTGTGTGTGTGTGTGTGTGTGTGTGTGTGTGCGTGTGTGCCGTGTGTGTGTGCCGCGCGGATGGAGGCACAGTCTTGTTAGGCGGACGACTTGCACCGTTTAATCTGCTGAACTAGTGGCTCGACTTTGGAGGCAGGAAGCTTTTAGCACTATGTTGTGTCTTGCGCTGCCGCTGAAAGGCAATCTGCATGTGCTAAGAAGGATCAGCAGACATCTTTATGAGAATGAAACCCTATCTGCACAGTTTAAAGGAATACATTAGGGGGCTTTGTCTGAGCAATGTAGACATAAATAACGTTTTGTTACTTAAAAGGGGACGGGACTCCTTTGCGCCATCATCGTGGGCGTTAATACTTTCACTTAAAAACGGAGCATGTCTTCATGAATTCATCTAAAACAAAGACTCGCACCCTCAGGAAATATTTAAATACGGTAATGAGAATTTAAAAAAAAGGAGGAGGAAAAAAACCCTCAACCTGCAATATCCAGGCAGCGTGTCTCAGAAGTTTGACAGATGAAAGAGCACATATCTCAGAATTTGTAAGGAGCCTTCAAAACAGGTTCCTTTGCAAATTGTTTTAACGTTGAGATTAGGAGAAGAAAGTGGAGCAAATGGAAATCATTAATTGATTTGCGGGAGCTCGAAACAGAGGCAACAAACATTTCGGCGCTATGAAAGGGGGGATTCTGACAGCCGGCTCTCCTCCGTTTCTCTTTGCTCGGAGGAGATAAGTGGGGAAGCGTTAGATGGAGGATGAAAATATACAGGAACATTGTCATCCGGCGTGTACCAGTGTTTTCTTTACAAAACAATGCCTAGAGGGACAAACAGGCCTCTTTAGCTCCTCACAGCTGTCAGAATGCTTTTGCATTTCTTCGCGAGGAAAAGAAAAAAAACAAAAAAAACCTGTCCCTATTCTCCCTCCGCAAAGCCTGCCACAATCATGTCTTGCTGTTATGACCGTAAACAAATTAAACATCTAAGCCATTCTGTGCCAAATGAGCCACTCAATTATAACCTTGAAATTGATTCTGGCCACAGTGGGGATTATTGATCGTCTAAATGTTTGTCACAACGCTCCTGTCAGGAGGTGAACGGGGGCGCCAGGATGAGGCACGTTGGCTTCAGTGCCGTCTGCAATGCAGGCCACAACGTTTACAACGCCATCAAATCCACTCCGACTCAGAGGCCTTCAAACTTTTTCAGCCCTCCAGGTGTCGCGTTCTGTTCCGTACACACTCTAGCACCGGCTTTCTTTGTATGGGGGAGACAGTGAACTTCACGGCAGAATGATTTTGGGGGGGGGGGAGAGGAGGGGAGGGGTTTCAAAATGGTCAGCCGACTGCGCGCTCGTGAAATGGAGTTATCACCGCTAAACAATGAGCTGCGGGTGCCAGGCGGCTGTCAGGGCCCATCAGAGTCCTGGCAAGGCGCGAGGCAGGTGCCAGCAAGGCAAGAACCTCAGCTCAGGCTAAAACCAATCCACCAGCGCTCCTAAGAGGCTTTCTGAAAGTACGGCACAGGTGCCACTCAAAGCAGCTTCTATTTAGGCCCCACAGATCTGACCACTCCGCAGTTTCCTTCACAGTTTAAGATGGGAATATTAAAGGTCTCTGATGCTGCACAAGTGGATCACGGAGATGTTAGAAGCTGCACTTGTAGTGCTAGTTGAAAAGACAAATACTGCATATATGTGTTTATATGTGCATACATATGTATGTACGTGTGTGTGCATATATGTATGTATATATATATATATATATATATATATACATACATATATATATATATATATATATATATATATATATATATATATATGTATGTATATATATATATATATATGTATACATATATGTGTGTGTATATGTATATATATATACATATACACACACATATATGTATACATATACATGTATATGTATATATATATACATATACATATACATACATACATACCTTTATGGATACATATTCACACATATGTGTATATATGTATGTGTGTGTGTGTGTGTGTATATATATGTATATATACAGTATATACATATATATATATATATATATATATATGTACATATATACATGTATATATACATGTATATATATGTACATATATATATACATATATATATATATATATACATATATATATACGTATATACATATATACATATATATATATATATATATATATATATATATATACACACATATATACATATATATATATATATATATATATACATATATATATATATATATATATATATACATATACATACCTTTATGCATACATATTCACACATATGTGTGTGTGTGTGTGTGTGTGTGTTTGTACTGTTGCTTTGTTCTTTTTAAACAGGGATCATTGTGTAGCTTTGTTACTCTCTGATAAAAGCTACTTCACAAGTTTCAATGCAAGTGCATTTTTCTGTTTTTGAATGTGTCCTTTCAAAAACAGTTACATTTACTTACATTTGTGGATTTGGGGGCAATTCAAGTGCCATGATTTATGCTGCAAATTCTTTTGTTTCATTTTTTGAAACATAGTTTCAAAATAAATTGTAATTGTAATGTAATACAGCTGTTTGATGACGTTCACTGGGGATATTAATTCAAAAAATGTGAACAGTATGTTGGCTAAAATGTTTCCTGAAAGAACAGCCCCAAGTGTATTTATTTATTTATTCATTTTTCTACTTTGCTGCAATCTGAAACCACTTATGAAATCTGAGCCCACAGTGGATGACACTGTTTGTGTTGTTGCCATTACCGTTGAAGGTGAAAAGGCATATAGGACGCTGTGAGCGACGTCGTGAAACAAAGAAGTTTAACTTTGATGCTCAAAAGTGTTGGCGGTGGCCCCGGTGGAGCGGTAACGCCACAGCGGTGCGTCTTTTTAACCACAATTATACGTGTGTGTGGGCTACATTTTATGCTAAATTAGTTTCGAAGCACTTGATCCTTGATGCCCGCCAAGGCGGTTAGTTACAAAACTTCAGGCGCTGCATTTAGGGACATGTACACTTCAAAGGTATGAAACTCCTACCTGGAGAATGATTTAACAGTTGGCTTGAAAGCAATGTACCCTTCATTAAAAAGCAGAGCCAAAAGTCCTTTAGACACTGCAGCACTTCAAAACTAAGGGGAGGGCTTTCCATTAACTCAATGGAAAAGGGCTGCAGGACTGAATGGCGGGTGTCGGCGCCTGTTTTTGTTCCTCTATGTCTTTGCTGCAGAAATGGCCACGGATCCATTAGCCTGATTTGTCACAGCAGGAGCGCCCCAAAGATCTCTTATCAGCACAACGTACCTCTCGAGTGGCGAGTCTGTCGCTCATCTCCTCCGCCTTTGCAATGTCCCCTTCAGCTATGGCCCTCTCTATGCTCTTTTCTAGGCCGGACTGCAGAAGAAGGGAAAAAAAAAAATCAGATTTTTTTTTTTGAAATGGGGAGAGAGAGAGAGGGGGGGAGAAAAAAAAATCAAAGAGTAACTTCAAAAGTCCCCCAGGGCCTTATTTTTAATATGATTGCCATTACTACAAATATGTAGATTTTCGTTCACAAATGAAAACCTTTTTGATTGGATATTAGTGGGCAAATCTTAGAAATGCTACAGGAGATTACCAAACATAAATGTGACTCTTTAATTACACATTTCCATTACAGGCGCCAGTAGAGGGGGTGCAGAGAAGCCCCCGGTTACTGATGGCAAGTCAGTTCTGCTGTGATGAGCCAATCTGAGGGAGCAGCGCACCGGATTTCTTCAACCCCAAAATTTCATCACTGGAGAGTGGCTGTAATTATTACTGGATGTCTTCTGATGTATTGTTTGAGGGCCTTGGTTAAAAAATATGCGGGGGGGAAAAAAAATCAATCTTAAAAAATTAGGATTGGTTCAAAAATATTTTCAAGAGTTGCAAACACTTGAATCTGTTTTGTACAATTTATTATTTCACACATTAACTCACGCTTACACGGATACGACCAGATTTGTGATCTTGATTATCGTCTACTGTGCCTCACAAGAAGAACTCAGACTGACAGACCATCCTGCTTTCAAATGCATTATTAAGGTCACTGAAGTAACGTTGTGAGCAGATGAATTAATCACATCTGGCTTCCATGACAGCTTTTCTTCCCTCTCATAAAGCTGTCACAGAAACAGACATAAAACAGAAATGATATATATATATATATACATATTAATTACACAGAACTGCATTTGAGGGATGAAAGCCTCATTATGTTGACGTGACAAGTTCTGTTTCATTTGGCCTGCGAAAATCGTTTCCCTCATCCTTTAATAGTTGTGCTGCTCAAAAGAAAAATCAGCAGAAACTAAATTTTATGCTGCTCTGAGATACATTAGGCACAAAACACTCCAAAATAATCATTAAAAGGGATTTCTAATTGAAATCGGAGCAGTTCCCATTCACTAGGTCAGCTCTTATGTTCATGCAGCTTGCAAATATTTTCGCTTAATTAGAAATGTGCAGGCCTTTGCATAAAATGTTCATTCGTGTGTCAGAATGGGGGACGTTAACTTATAATTTCGTCAGTGATTAATTCCTCTGCAGGGGAAAACGTCAAAGTATTATCTAACGGCTGAGTAAATGTTCTGGCAGCAGCCATAGAGGCTACATCAGGTACTCCAACGCTCTACTCTTGTGTTGCCGTCGCAAATTCATATTTCTGTTGGATCACTTAAGAAGACGAAGGGGTGACAAAAAAAAAAAAAACTACGTTTGACTTTGATCTCGACAACACAAGAAAGGAGATTCATCCTAATCTGATCACAGAATGTAGCCAAACCTAATCCCTTTTGCTCATCTCGGTGTCAGGTTGAGTTACCCTCGGGATTCGCCTAATACGTTTGTCATATCACATGAAACAATAAGAGGATACAGTGGCACGGGAACACAAAAGGAGGCAAGGTGTTACTAACAGCTAAGACTGTCACAGTACTAAACGTCAGGAGATAAGTTGGAATGTGGGAGTCTTTGTTACCTTCGAAGGGGGTTTGGAGCATGCAGGGGGATGAAATCGATCATTTACACCAAAATACTGCTTGAGCTCATCCCAGTGCTGCTCCCGCTCTGCCTGGTGCTCTCTGCTGACGAAAGAGGGGTCTTAATGTTCATTACAATGCAGCAAAAGGGGGGGGGGGGACATCACTTGACCCTTCTGTACCCAATCCCCCTCCACGAAGCTATTCTGGAGTATTTTACAACCTTATGGGCAGACATTGAATTGGTTACTGTGAGCATAATGTGATGCATGCTTGTCCTCGACTGAATGACTTCCGCCAGTGTCCCATCAATAGTGACATTGGGAAACCAGCAGATTTAGCTGTATTTATCTGCCACAGTGCCCCTATAGATCTTTGTCATCTACAGAATATAGATATATTTGAAACATTTGTCGTTTTATGTGTTTTTAATTCTTTATCAGATTGTCCCATGTTAAATCGGAAATTACCTTGTTTCTTGTGGTCCGTCTCCTTGCGTTTTAGTTAAATTGGCCACTAAGAAGTAAAATAAGAAATTAGGACCATTAGTTCAAATAATAATAATGATTGTATCAACAAGAAGCTCCTTTTTTGTGCAGCCAGCATTAAGAATGTAGTTATTACTTTCAAAAACTAGGGTGACCAAAAGTCATATAATTAGAAGGAGCCAAAAAGTCATTGCCTAAATAATTTGTTGTACACCTTTCTTGTGCCGTCTTTTCCTTTTTCTGGGCACCTTCAATGTCTTCATTTCATGATTTTTCTTTCGAAGATCCTGGAATTTCTACAAGAAATAAACAGTAATTTCATGAACGCAGGCAGTCACATTTTCCTCAGCAGTGACATCTAAAAATGTTATTGTTCACAACGCTGTGGCGTACTCTGGCCTCACCATTTGTAAAGTTGTTTAAAGAAAACATAGATCAAGATCATCATTTTTTTTATTTTATTTTTTTTTTTAAATCATTTACTGCCCATCATTATAATAAATACTGCACACCTCACTTATATCTGAAGCCGAGCTTACTGTGTTTCGAATTGACATACTTGCCACATTTCCTGGGATATACCAGGCATACTGCATGTCGGATATTCGATTTGCGCGTCACCGGCAGCAGAATTCGTGCGTGTGTCTTCCTCGGTGGAGTTCAACTTTCCTACGGAGCTCTCAGACTTCTCATCTCCTGTCATCGTCTCCGCGGCGTCACCCTCCTGCTCATCGTCCTCGTCGTCTGGACTGAGATCGTCTTCGGTTAAACCTTGTGGCAAGAGTCCGCTGTACATTCCTTTAAGATTGAACAAAGTAAGATTACACAAAGATTTCTCATTTAATGTGTAAAAATAAGTCTCGGATATAGCCCGATCATGGGCATTAGCAGCGGTGGCTGGTCGCCATTCTCACTTCCGGGTAAACACAGTGACGTTTTCTGTAGGGAAGCGGCGATTGGCTGAATAGAAGGTGTTTTGATCACGTTATCCAATTAGAAGCATGTTAACAAAGACAAGCCAGCGGTACACAGGGAAAAGATCGTTGCTGTTATTGGCTGCTTGAAAGAAACAATTTAGTTTAAGACTCTTGCTTTAGGTTTTAGTGTTACGTGGTGTTTTATAAACCCCATATGTACTTTTTGTTATTATTTATTTTTTTACATTATGAGTTTCAACGGTTTTAAACCTGTTTAACAGAGAATTAAAAATATCCAGAAGGCTGTAGAGGAGCATTCCTAATTGAGGTGAGCCAGGCGACTGACAGGTCCGTGAATTACCAGGAATCATTCAAATGTTAACCGATATTTGTGTCATGTTCTCGGAGAGATAAGCTTCCTTCTATGACCAATGGTTCGCAATTTGCTCAGAGCGCTCTGGGCATTACATTATTATTAGAATGATTAGCATGCAAATCTTGTATAGCCCCTGGCACTGGCACAGGCACATCTACCCTTAAATTGCTCTTTCACACTCATTCACATTAGGCTTTCTTTTGGTTGCATCTTATTGCAAAGCCAATAATCTACATAAATTATAGCAGACATTTTGTCTGGACTATAAATGTAGAATAATGAGTAGAGCTGTGGCATCAATGCACATATATATAATAAGGTAAGGGAATACATAGTTGTACTCGGACACTGAGTTGATAAAAGTAAAGTTTTAGAAGGATGGTGTAAATGTTTTTTTGTTAGTTTGTTTGTTTTTCGAATTGTGTGAAATTTCTCAGAATTATAAAACACTGATACAATTCCAGGCGCGCGATACAGTTTTTGGATATTATGTTTTTTGTATTAATGAGTTTACCTTTAAGAAGTGTCACCTTTGGAATAAAGCCTACACTCACATGATCCGTCAGAGACTGAGCTGTAAATTTAAAAAGATATTAGCCATACTTTTAAATAAAATGTAGTCCTTCCTCTTTTGTTTCTTTGAAAATTCTTGCCTTAGTTTTTGATCCCAGAAGTTCACCTGTAATCACAAGTGGCATGCAAAGAAATTACAAATAGATCTTAAAATATGTCCTATGTTATGGTCAAAGAGAAAGCCAGCAATTTAAATTGGGCAGATGATTTGATTCTCAACACATACACAATAAAGGCTTGTTTTTTGTCTCGAACAACAAAGAATTGAGTTTGATCACTAGGCCTGTGCTGATATGAGAGCAAAAGTAACAGCAAGAGTAAAAACAAAATAGGAGACCTCGTACTCTCCTTGACCCTCCTGTCCCCTTAAATGACAAATCCACACTGCAGCTTCTGAAAAAAGATGCATATTAAACATGGCCGATGAGGCTTACGCTATATTGAATGTCATCAGGAACGTGTAAAATCTATCTCGTACTCTAAATTATGCAACCATTAACTGGTATCGCTCACTCAGCATTATCGGGACTTTAATTACTCGTGTGACAAGTTGATGAGCCCGTCAGCGTCTGAAGGTAAACGGCAGTCGCAGAGTCCCAGTAATGCTAAACAATTTTGGCAGTGAAGGTCTGAATCATCTCCTTATTGATTACTAGACCTTGTGTTCTATTTCACACATGAATTAACGTCTCCAAGCTTTCCCACCACCACCACCACCCCTCTCTCTCTCTTTCTCTCTTACTCTCTCTGTCTCTCTCTCTCTTTCTTACACTCCCTCTCTCTCCCTCTCTGGCATGTGCTCCAGTTCATTATTTCCGTCATTTCTTGGTAATTTGGAGTTGGCTGTTTAAAACTTAGAGCCTCTTATTAAGTTTTGGGCATGGCGGATAAGAGGCAGGACTGTAAGAGCACAGAGATAAACTAATCATCTTAAAACCCTAATTATTAGTATCTTACTGTGACAGACTGTTTTTGCGAGCCAGCCAAATTGAGCCTCAAATGAGGAAAGGCATATCTGTGCAAGTGGTAATAATTTTAAGTCATCTCGATCTGGCTTGGTGTGGCAGAATTCATTAGTGCAGATTAGCACTGTGTGTACAAAGTAAATGAGATATCTAATGGCAAACGTGGAGGTCCAGGGACTCTTAATTTCCTCCCCAATATGAGGGATGATGTTAAGAGGTGATTATATATATTTTAACACTGTGACTTCTGCTGTGTAGATTTGTCTGCTCCTTAACCGAGCGCTTACGCTGAACAGTGTTGCTAAACTGTTGACCTGTCACCTTCCTCTGAAATCCAGCTGCGGAGAAAGTGCAGAGAGTGAACAGCGAATCAGATTAAAGCGAGCTACTGTGATGCAGCAGCAAGGCGAGTTTTTTTAGCGAGGACATAAAGGGAGTTAATTATGTGTGAAAGGAGAAGGTTGGGGAGAAAAATAATAAGATTAGGAAGAATAATTTGCTGATATAATTACACCAAAATTGGGTACACACAATTGTAAAATACATGTATTGCTTGACCTGGGTTAGCCAGTGAAATAAATCCTCCTTCTATAGCCTTTGTTAATTTGTTTTTATCATCTCCAAGTGGTGTTTGTGCAGGCAGTTCAATTTGCATGTGTAATTCCACTGTGCAAATTGACAACAAGTAGATAATTCGAGGAAATAGGCTGGTTGCAGGCCCCTGCTATCTTCCCAAGCCTATTCATTTTGAGGAACCGCTGAGGCATGAAACTCATACATCAACTATTTCCTGACAACGCCGGGGCTTATTGTCCCCTAAAATGTCATTACAGCCATTATTTATGAAGCTAATTCATTTATTAAACCATATTTACTCTGACAGAATTTGTCACATTCCATCCATATCCTGCGCGTTGCTTTTTGAACAATGTCTTTTCGTCGAGGGGCGTGTGAAGACACGGCGCTGCGCAAAGTTTTGAATGAACCCTATTTGTCGCCCGTAATGGCTGGAATAATGCAGCAAGACGCCAGCAGAGTGACTTTATTCCGTGGAAGGTCTGGCATGGAAATGAAGCGCGGGGCCACGTGCTGCCCAAGTCCACTTAAAAACAGACTCAATTATCTGTTCTTTTTATATGTTGGGGTTAACATGAGTGCTATCAGATGGACGCCACTCGTTCCTGCAGCAGTGATAACTCCCCCTGACAGCCTCCCTCCCAAGTGTGCGTGCATTAGCTTATTTAACACACTGCAGTCAGACATGTAAAGCTAAGATTTTTTTTTTTTTTGGCCTGTTGCTGCTGCTTCTGCTGCTGCTGCTGCTGCTGACTTATAGATGTGTCAGTTTAGCGGCGCACACTTCCTGACACTGTGGATAATTTGCAATTGTGGGGTGATGAAGTAACACATGAGGAGGGGTGGTTGGGTGGGGGGGGTCATACATTTTAATGTAACATGTTCTCCCTGGATTACCCCGTCACACCATTCTCCCGCATCTCTTTCTTTGGACTTACCTGTCACCCCAAAAGCACTTATCACAGCAGTGGCGATGGCTCGTGTTTGAACTGTTTTACAATATTGATTTGGAGGCATGACATTTTAATTAATACCGGGTGTTAGCTGTCACATAGGCAGCCAGCCTCATTGGTTCGGGGCGTGAGACAGGCGAGGTGGGGGCCGGCGGAGATAAGGCTGAAGCACTTACTGTGAAAAGGCTGTAAAAAGGGATCAATGTGGAAGGGAGAGAGACAAGTCATGGGCTGAATTTAAGGTGGGGAGGAAAAAAACGGTAATATCTGCGCTCACTGTATTTCTGTCAAGACCTATTCTCCGCCCGATAACACAAATCAGCGAGACACAGCGTGGCCCCCTGTATTCCACGTGTTGCGGGGAGCGCGTGGCGTTACCGGGGGCCTGCGTGTTGCCAGCGTGCTGGGAGACGACCGGCGGTGGGCGGGCGGGCGGGCGGGCGGGCGGTGGGGGAGAAGAAATTAGGTAACTTTGTAGCACTTCATTGAACAGCAATAAGCTTTCAGGGCTTAGCGAGCATAAACACATTAAACTGATGAGATTCATCAGCAGTCTTGTGTCAAATCTATTGCTCCCGCAGGCGGAGCTTGGCAGCAGGAGGCTGGGTTGCCGCTTCGCGACGTTCCTCCGGTTTAACAACGTCGAGAGGGAGCACATGCATTCACATTAGCAGGCTTCCTCACATTGTTTTGCATTCAGTTTGGAAAATAAACCCATGGGACACAGTTGTCCCTAATGTCTGAATACAGAATTCTCTTTGTAAGAAAAAACCCCTATGTTTCATTTCAATACATTATATATTTAGAGGAATTATAGAGAAAATTATTAAGGCGCACATGGCTATAAATTTTGGGTTAACGGTTTAATTGATGGCAGGGAACAAATAAAACAACACTGTTCCATTAAAATCAAAGTGTGCCCTCACTGCTGTGATTATCATCCATAATAATAATTCACAACATGTAAGTCGCAGGACAGGCTACCTTGTCTTGTGTGTGTGTGTGTGTGTGTGTGTGTGTGTGTGTGTGTGTGTGTGTGTGTGTGTGTGTGTGTGAGAGAGAGAGCGAGAGAGCGAGAGCAACACATTTTAAATGGGATACGGTGCACAGAAATTTGCAAAAACTGCATTTCATTTCTGTATTTTAATAACTAAAAGCGAGCACAGCACGCAGCACAATGGCCGACGCTTTGGCTCGCGTGCGGCTGTGTTAAATCCGTACACAGCCGATTTAGCTAATTGTGGTCTTAACCGAGTGCCTCTGAACAGCGCGGTGCCAACCTTTAAACAGCAGCACACATGGCACGCGCCTGTTTGCCGTTGGTTCGCCATATTTGATGTTTAATTGGTGTAATCGCCGAGCTGAGAAAAAGGCTGGAGGACTTTCGCCTGATGAAGTGATACATTTAAATTGAAATATTTCTTCTCAAAGGTGAGACGGCCCCGCCGACTTCATTCCGCCGTTTATCTGTTGTCTCTCCCTCGCCAGGCCATCAGAGCCACTTGCCTTTTTGGATGGTTTCACAGGAGGCGACCAGATCGGCATGAAATTAGCTCAGTCTGAATCCCTGCGCCGTCCAATCAGATCGGGCCGAGATTTAATCTCCAGCGGCCCGTGCTAGGAGAGGCCGAACCCCTCTGATGAAATGGACTACATATTCATACCGGGTTCACTTGCATGGTTGATTACGACAGCGCAGGAGAGGACACAGCCTTTCTTCTGTTTAGTAACATCGGATATGTGCAATTAGACCACAGGTTTAAGCAACAAGGGACGTCTGAGCGCGGTTGTCTACCTGGGAACAACAAAAACAGACACAAACCTGACGAATGGAAATCAGTTGATGCATTTGATACTTTATTCTCTTTTTTTCCATTCGGCTTTTTAATTCTGTAAATTTCAACAGCCGGTTTTTACAATTCAAAGCGCAGATACTGTTGTACATTGTGCCCTCACAGCTATTCATTACATTGCCTGGCGTAAGGTAATGCTCGGGAATAATGGGGGAATATTACCTGATGAATTAATTATGATGATAGCATCTAGGGAAAGGAGACCTAAATGCCATTTTAAATTACATGCGGACATTAGAAAACTTTCGACTTGTCTCATTTACATAAAAGGGAGCAGTAGTCTGCGCCAACACAAAGGTTCTCCGAGGAACCAGACTTGACTCTTTCATTGTTAAGAAGAAAAAAAAAAAAGAAGTGATGAGAAGCAAATTCTTCACTTCTGACTGGTTTTGTTTTTTTCCCTTCTTCCTTCATGTGATAGGTCTCTGTGGCCACCCCCAGCATGGCAGGGTAGGACGAGTGGACATTTCCTATGTCAAGGATAAATATTTAAATAAAAATGACGGATATTTGCATATCAAAGGTTACACTGTACCCATTTGAAACTAAATTTCTTTTTACAATGACGCCACGACACTTTCCCCATTGTTTTATTTGAATGTCAGAAGTGATTGTCCCCCGCGCCAGTTCAACATTTTTAATTGACTTAATGGACAAAATGGTGCCAATTTAAAAACAGGAAATGGAAGTGGCGCGTCCCCTGATAAGCAATGCCCCTGTTGCACCGCATCAGTATATTGATTTACATTATTGTTTTGTTTCATTATGTGCACCAGGCACCGGGGACTACCTTTTAATGTAATTACTGGTTGGCTACAAAGCACCATTACTGTTATCACCGTGGGTAATTCCAATGTCTTGTTGGAAAATGTAGAAAAGCAGAGTTACCCATGTGCATTGCAACAAAACAACAGAAAACATTTGCTTTTGTTATTCCTGCTCCATATTCTCCCATATCTTGATTATTTCTTTTCAGCAGTTGTTGTTAATGCTTTAACCCCCACCATCACCACCACCCCCAACTCCAACCACAGTTAGTGGGCGCGGGTGTGTTGAGAATATGCACAGCTCGTTTCCCTTGTGCGCCTTTTTGTCTACGTCTGATTCACACCGGAACGCTGTGGGTGCGTTCGCAGTCCCACAACAACCACCCCAAAAAAAAGAAAATACTGTCAGTCATCACCCTTTCACGTGAGAGCCCATTGCCAGCCGAGCTCACGCGCACCCACACTAAGTTCACAGGTAAGCCCCTCCATCACTGAAACATGGTGCAGGTGTAGGAAGGAAAAAAAGCCCCCATATTGTGGAAATCTCCTCCTTGGTGGAAAAGAGGGTCGGGTGGGGGGGGAGTGGGAGAAGGAATGCCTTTCCTTCCTCATTACACTGCTGTCATTTACTCTTCATCCCCCATACTCTTTAGTGGCATTAAGACGGGATGTAAATTTGACAGTTAACGCTGTTAGAAAATGGCTAGTTCAAGAAGGGCAGGAATTAGAGATGGGCATTAGACGCTGATAAGCTCCTTTTCCTCTGCCGCGGCGGCTGCTTAACATTCATGGGAAAGTCATCATCAAACAACGTTATCACAGCTCTGTTGACGGCTGAGGAACATCATCACTATGATAATTTTTTTTTTTTTTTTTTTTTTTTTGCATAGCTGTGAGCCAAAAAAGCACTCTTTTATTTCAGCGGTTTGTTAATGAGATAGGAGCTTGTTGGTATGGGCAAATGCAAACTTGCCCCCCCCTCCACACCCACACCTCTCTCTCTCTATCTCTCTCTCTCTCGCCCTCTCTCTCAGCGTTTGTTTGAGCCTCCGCCTGCCACACCACCACCACCACCCACCCACCCACCCACCGCCGCCAACCTCCTCAGCCTCCCACTGCACCCTCTCCAACACTGTTTAATGTTGTGGAGGGGCTGCATTTTTATGTACTCCTCTTCCAAGTGGTGCGTGCGTGTGTGCGTGCGTGCGTGCGTGCGTGCGTGCGCCTGTTTGTGTGTGTACATTGCTGGAGGAGGGCCTTTATGTGTACCTTTGCAGATCAGTCGCTCAAAGAGAGGAAAACACGGTTATATCAACAAATGCTCTCGCCTAACAGCCCCCGTGGCTGGCACCTGCCACTCAGGCGGGATTTCAGCCACAGATCTGGGATGGGTGGAGGGGTGCCAGAGCCGAGTTAAAATTCCCACTAGCAAACGCGGAGCGTCGGCGTCGGCCACGCGTCCTAATGATGAGAAAAGGGTCGGCGGGGAAAAGTCATCTCTGGAGGCCCCCGGTTAACGTGGACGTGGGTCATTTGCGTCGATTCCTCGGCATTTTGCGTCCGTTAACTGTTCCTGAGCGGTTCGGTTCGGAGTGCGCGCGACTCCTCCCGCCGCCGAGCGCTAGCTGCCAAGGCTAAGCAGCTTTTTTTTTTTCCTCCCCATGCGTAGCGATGCATACTGTGGGCTGCAGATACTGGAATCTGATTTTGGCATCGACATCATCTGTTTTGTGTTTGTGGAGTGGGTTAAAAGAGGGAGATTTAATCTCTGGAAATCCTTACCATGGGAGACGACAGATCATCTCGGACCGGTTTCAGGATCGCTTCTGAAAACTTTGGGTTGGGTTTCTGTGGGCGCGCGAAGGCAGCAGAGGGCATCCAATGGCATTTTGGTTTGTTTTTTTTAGAGTTTTAATTTACGCGATTTACACGTTTAAGTCGTAGAGAGTAAACTGACAGGTAAGTTTGTTCTGGTAGTTGAGCAGCTTTCTCTGCACTGAGCTTATCCATGCAGTTGAACCGGATATAGCCACGCTAAACTGTACATGACTTCATTTGTATTGATTTTCAACCCATTATTATGACAGTGCTCCTAAATTTAACTCCTGCCCCTGGATGGGAAGCAGATTTGTGAAAAATGTGATTCTGGATTCACATTCAAAAACGTTCAAGAAAAGCAAGAAAAAAATTCAAATCCCTCGAATGTGAAACGCCAGAGAAGGTCATAAAGAGGCTGTGACAGTTTGGTTTGAGTATTCGGTGACGAGCGGAGATGTACTTAATTCACATTTTAGACTCGGCGTTCGAGCCTCGTCTGTGCGCGCGCGTGTGTTTTAGTTCCTGTCAACTGACACGATGTCGCCGCGCGCGCTGGCTGAACGGAAGTTTTTCAGCGTTTCTTCTCGCTGAGACGTTACAATTCTTCCTCGAAAACCTCAAAATGTTCTGGCATGCAATACCGAAGATGTCAAAAGGCAGGTAGAAGGACGCTGAGCAGCAGCAACAAGCTGCCTGTCTCCAGTGGGGCTCTTAGTAATCATTGTGGCAGTTGTAAAAAAGCAGCTGGCAAGAGTCGACGCTTCCTGTCATCGAATTAGACTTGTGTTCTTCAGGTCCCATCGTGTCTAAAAGAGTTTTACTCCGGCTTTATTATGCAGCGTTGATAATTTTGCACACTCAGGAAGTGGGAGCCCAACTAATGAGGGGGGCACCGCGAAAGGAATTGGAAGGCAGAGAGCCAATCTTCCAAAACAGCATCATTTGACTTGTTGTCACCCCAGCAGTCAGTTATTTGTGGCAAACATCCTCTTTTTTTTTTTTATTTGAAAACACCCCTAAGTGTTTGTTTGTAGTTAAACGTGCCGAATGATTATGAATTGTGTTTTGAGCCTTTTCGTGACATTGACAAAAGAAATTTACGACATTTCAAGCAAACTCCACCAAAAGCACGTTTCACGGCAAACCGTTGTTTCCACACGGAGCAGCACTTCGGCTACATTAGCGAGTCCCCATTTAGGAAAACATTAGATGCATAACTTGTTTTGTCTGATGGAGGACGTTTATTCCGCGACGTCTCCACGGGATTGCTGATTGAAGAGGAGACGAAGCCCCCACTGTGTGGCTGATGTAAGACAGCGTGTTGTACAAGTTGTTGGCTTGATTTTCTTTTATGTAACTATTCTGAAAAATGAATCGGGGTGCAAATGCAACGCAGATGTGCTGCAGTCCTCAAAAGGGTCGACTCCACATCATTATCTTGACATTCTGGTGGTCCCCGAGTCATTTGTGCCCTGCACCATAAACCGCCATTGCGCTGTGTGGCGTTGCACCGTTTAGTGCCCCCCAAACCCCCACCCCACCCCTTTGGGAACACATGGACAGGGGTCGGAGCACGATCCTGCATTTCTGTCTCGTGAGCCATAAACACACACACACACACACCCACACACGCACACACAAAAAGAGATCTGATTGTTTAATGAGGCTGATTTATTTATTTATTTATTTTTGAACGGGTTCTTTTCGCTCACCTCACCTCGACCGAAGCCTTCAAACGCCGCCATTGGAAAGCGAAGAACGGCTCACATCTCCATCGAAGCCGTGTAAACTCCTCACATCTCAGCCACAGAAATGTGCCCCCAACCCCCCGACCCCACCCCAATTCTTTCTCGACAACAGTATAATGTAATTCTGCATTTCCACTGACAGTCGGTTCTCACACTTGGGTAAATTATTCCCTTTTCAACAATTGCATCCATATTTTGAAGCCATTACTTAATCATATTGTCCAAATCCCCATTTCCTCTCATCAATCTTAGGTTGAGCTCTGTTTGTGATCCCCTTCTTTCTTGTGCCCTCGCCCGTTTTGTTCACTCCGTTCCTCTTTCAATTTCGCCCTCAACTGTGTTTATTTCGTTTATTTATTTATTTATTTATTTCCAAGGATGACTGGATTACCCCCGCTGAAATAGCTGTTACCCAGATTTAAGGTCATCTTGCAAATCCATTAGGGAAAAGATACAAATAACCCCACTTTTCTCTGCCATCCATAGTGATCTGCTCCTTGCATTCTGAGCCTGCTGCAGAGGGCTTATGCAGCTATTAATAGAAGTCAATCTGCAGTACAGTACCGTCTTCCAAATATGTTTATAGTTATTTTGTTATGGTAACTAAACTAGTCACGTAGATAAAGGCTGCAGTCTAGCAGCCGACCAGTTGGGTCTACCAGCTTTACCCCTTGTTTGGACTCATATAAAGAGTTGGCGCGTTGCATTATTATCGAAAATACAAGCAGCAGGGGAGAGAGCCGACTGTAGCGTTCTCATTATTCACAATGTGTTAATTTGCAATTAGCAGATTTAATGAAACTGATACAGCACTATTAGTTATTAGGTGTACAGTTTCACCAGAAACAAATCCGCTCATTCAGTACAATAAAAGTGGCCACATGAAAGAAATAAAGTGCAATAGCAAAGAGCATTGAAGCTAACGAAGTGCATTACACACATATTAAAGTAATTTTCACTTTGCCTCCAAGACCCAACCTAAAAAAAAAAACACTTTTAAATTCTTATTGTACTCCGAGGTAGGCTATTTCCTTGTTAACTTTGAAGTAAGCTCGGATATGTATAGGTAGACAGGGGTGGCATCAAATAATCAGCAACTTCAAAAAGCATGCTGCCACTTAGCACTCCTAAAGCTAATGTCCCCGAGACATTCAGAATGGAAATTATTCAAACTCATTTAGTGGCAGCAAATTGGTCTAAGTTCAATCAGAAAACAGACTGACACTGAACAAGTAGTGCAGCCTAATTATACTTGTTTGTCAAATGAAAATTTCATTTGGGCCAAAATGAAACCTTCAAGCAACTTCTTTTAAGGTGAGCTCCTAGTTGTATTATCAGCTAAACGCAGTAAAATCCATAATCATGTGATGATAATGAAAATGGAGCCAATGTTAACATTCAGGCTTTCAACGCCCCGGGCACATGGCGATAAAAATTAAGTACCATAGTCCTCTGCCAGGCACGCTGACACCCGGGCTGGTCTTTAGCCTCTTAGATGCGTTTTTGCATTTTAAAAACTTTATCAAAGCACTGTTGCAATGTGGAAAATGTCAACGTGAAATGCACTGAAGGCAAATTGGAATTTCATTAATGGTAAAATTATTGCTTTTGACTGATGTATTACTATGCTTGTTATAAGCTGGAGAGTGGAACGCTCGTCTGTCTGGTCGGCAGTCTTGCCTCTTGTCCCATGCCATTCGCTGAAAGTTAAGAGATCTACTTTTCAGCTGAAAAGGGGGAAAAGTTGTCAAAGTAGACAGAGGAAATACAGAGCATCTCGCCGAGGCGTTTGCCCAGCACCGAGCCGCCTCTCGGGGCCCTAGCGAGAGGATGCTTGATCGAATTAAAGGGGGAAACGCGCCGGATGTACAGGGTCATAAACGCTCTGTTGCCGTAGGTAACATCAACGCTGATATTTCGACAGCGTCTCCCCTCCTTTGTTTGACGCAGTGCCCACATTCACGTCACAGTTGACCACCACGAGGCGTCTTTACCGTCTTAATTGTGTTGAAATCGGATCTGAAGCACAGAGAATAAAGCGCCCCCAGAGGTCTGTCTATAGGTTGGTAAACACCCCGCACCCAGTGCGAAGGTATCACTCCATGGATACCTTTTGCTCATTCATGAAGCCGCCGCCGCTGTTTATTGATTTACCTCCTTAATCCTCTCCCTGCGTTGATGTCGTCAGCGATGGAGGGGAAAATGAGAACTGCGTGTCAGATGGAGGACATTTTCTGACAGCACAACCAGTCGGCAGATTAGCTTTAATGGGATACAGGGCTCCATCTTCTCCGACACTGGGTTTTCAGTGTGAGGGACTTGGTCTGCAAGTGGACCAAAAAAAAATTAGCTCATGCACTGTTTAGATGATTTAAGAGCAACGAGTGTGTTGCTTTTGTGTTTTTCGTGATATTTAAAAAGGGGGACAAGGGGGACAAGGGGGATTCAAAAAAATCACTTCAGATATTAAGTGTTTTTTTGTGTTTTTTTAGTTTGACAAGTTTTAGAATTTTGTTTTGTTTTATGCTTTGTTTTGTTTTTCTGGCCAATTATGTGCCTAATGTTCTCATCTTAAAGGTGTTTTCTCTCTCATTCAGGGATTAAACAGTTTTGGTCATTTATTTTTCTTGAGACCACATGAAGCTTGTTCATGCCATAGAATTTTTGGTCCTATGGTGTGTATAGTGGAACAATATCTGGCCGGTGTATAAAAAAAATAATAATAATAATTATAAAGTTTTCTTTTTTCTTTTTTTTTTTTTTTACTTCTGTTTCATTTACTTCTTGCTGTCGCTGGAAGATCCCCTGAGACACAATGGTGACTAAGGGGTCGTCGTGGCTACAAACAGCATCTCTGTACACAAACCTGAATCCCATTTTTTAAACGCATGATGAACTTTTATCTTGTCATTGGAACATGCTGTGTGTTTCTGTTTGCTGCTAATTGGCTTCCGACAGTCCTCTATGGTAACAGCAATACAATATTTTAATTGTGACATAATTGCAGTATTGAAAAAAAATGATACATCAACAACAGGTCCTATGTATAAAATAAAAACTCAAGAGAGGAATTGTGCAGCTAAACTTCACATTAGTATTCTTTGTATTTTTTTTAGGCTGTATTTCATATTTAATACACACGCTGTATACGTATCAGATCAGTATTTAAATTTAAATCAGTTTTTAAATGAAAACATCAGTATTTAAATTACGGCGAGCTTTAGGAGCCGAATGTTAAACCTAAACTGTTTGTATTAAATTTTGAATGATTGATGCGGTATTGCTGGTAATAACAGCCAATGTTCCAACATCATGTCAACTTAAATTATTATTAAAGGCCACCAAGTCGATATCATAACAGCACCTTCTTGAGTAATGTCCACATTCAAACATCCCTGTCAAGTTAGCCCAACGCCCGGTGTTCTGCTGCAGGATTTCTGTTTTTAACTGCACGGTGTTGTCACTCTTTTCATCTCCTTTAATGACAGCATTAATTGGATTTGTAATGATGTTTTAAGCAAACTTATTTCAGCAGACATCTCTCAGGCAACAGCCTTCACGATAACGGTGACTAGTTCATGTCTGGCATATATATACAGTAGCGGGAGAGCAGCCGCCGAAGTCTGTCGCCGCATTTGTAGTGAAACTCTGACCCCTTGTGCCTTGTTTTGGAAGTGCAGCGCTCTCTGACGGCGAGAGCTACGGTAATAGGACGCTCGGTAATGTAATATCTCTGTAAGTATGAGCTCTGGTTTAAAAATTAAAGCTTCTCGGAGGGCCCTTTCACTGTTCCTCCACATGCAGTACTTTATGAACCCCCTCAGGTGACTCCTTGGAAGAAAAAAAAAAAAAAAAAACTGTAATAAAAGTCCCTGTGGGAACGAGTAGGATGATATTTGGAAATTCCTAAGAAATGTTCCAAAAAAGGGTTCCATTTATGGGCTGTTCAGGCTGGAACTGTGAAGTTTCCTTTATCAGTCTGTGAAAGGACATAGTCCTGGTGCCAGTTCACTCAGTCTGCTGTGCTGAGCCGGCACTGTGAAGTCAGTGTCATCATCGAATCTGCATTTAAAGGTGTCGTATTATGTAAAATTCAATTCACCAGTGGCTCCTAGCAGTAATATGTGTTGTGCCTGTCCATGAACTGCCCAGAAAGGAGTAAAACACATTCTTCACTTCTTTTGTTTGCTCCACTCTTCAGAAAGTGTGCTACAGCAAACATTTCTGAAATATAGCCCCTTTGTGATGTCACAGAGGGCACAGTATAGTGACAACACCACATGCCAGGCGTTTGTCTGGGACTGACTCATAACTGTCCTCTACCGCTATCACGAGGAAGATACGGCAAAGCATCACTTTTCACAGGAAGCTGTAAACAGAGGGCTAATTCTGCAGTTTTCTTGAGTGCTGTAGAGTTCCAGGCCAGTAATGCCTCTCTATTGCCTTCCCATCTACTTTCTACATCTAACTTGGCATAGTGCCATTGAACAGAAGAACAGGGGTCTGTCGCCCAAACAGAACTCCGGGAAACCGACTCGTGTGATATCATCAAAGAAAGAATCCTCCTGTCATGTTGAAGAGGAGGAAAGTACAAGTTGTACGTACCAGAGGTCTCAGTGAAAGTAGAACTGTCACCAGACCTGAACATCTGTGTGTTTGCAAGAGAAAAATGAACAAATAAATACATACTTCAGAGTCCCAGGATCAGCATGGCCTCATGTGGAGACTGTAGAATAAACCTTAATTACAGCGTGTATCATAATGGCCATCAGCATCTGACCTAGGTCAGAGTTGTGATGGTTTTTTTCCTCCTGCGCTGCACACAACAGCTGCGGCAGAGTTCCCAATATAGAGCAAGCTTTCCAGACTCCCACAGTGGGTAAACAATTAACAATCAACCAACAAAAACAACCAGCAATCCCACGGCAGATCTTGATAGAAAACTCTGAGATGCTGCCAGGTCGTCAGACACAATTTGAAATAATTTAGCTTAATGTTGCCAAAGTCTAAGTTAAGTGAATATTGCATAAGTCTCAAGCTGAAAAGCGTTTTAAAATGTTGACATAATCAAACAAGTCCCTTTAAAATTCCTAAAATACATGTAAGATAAATAGTGGAACTAAATAAAACAAACAGTCAAACGCACAATGCTGTGCAAGTGTATTTAATGTCTCTGATATGCTCCTATAAATATACTTGGATAAAATGATGTTTTTATATTGAAAGAAACTTAACTTGCACTGCTACAGCTCAAAGCCTAAGCCTATATTTTATAAATTCTTCTGTTGTCACCTGCTTCCTATTAATCTCCTGATGTAACGTGTGTATCTTAAACCAGTACATGGAAAGTAGAAAGATTCACAGACTCCCGGAATATTGCCTCGGCCATTGTTGATTCATCTTACGAGTCCATCTCTGTCAGCGCGATGAATCCTAATGAAGCAGAAATCTGCCACATTTACTTCACAATGAGGCTGGCTGGCAAACTTTCTCCGGAAAATGAAACTATTATCTTCGGCTAGACACTCACAGGGCTCAATATAAATAAATAAAGTCACACTTATCTAGCGGCCAGCGTGATTACTATAGCCGGAGCTGACATCCAAATTGACTGTCTTATCAAGTCGGAGAGATTTTAGCCGAGCGGAGACTGCAGATGAAAGCCAAAATGATCTTTAAATGGTAGTTAAAGATGGTTACTCGATAAGTTGTTCCACAACAGTTTTGATCAATGAAGCATGCACTCAGTATATTGCCTATTTAGATGCATGAGATAAATGCAGCACGGCCTCCAAATGATTCATAAATTATACTTTCTTCAGAACAAGGTAATGACTTCACTGCCTTGTTGAATTCTTAGTGTCGGCACACGTTTTAAAAGCCCCTGAGACATTGTGGTGAACATCACAACGATGAACCAGGAGGAGATATAATGCTTTATATCCCATGAATTTGGTTCACGTCCTCATCCATGAAATTAAAAACTGATCTTGTATTACTTTCATGTCATCCATTTTATATCAAATGGAGTGTACTTCTTCGCATGTTGCTGAAAGCTTGAAGTTGACAATTAGATAAAATTTAGAATAAAAGTTAAATATTAAAATAGGTTTTGTCGAACTGTGTTGTTTCTAAAGTTTCTCTCTGTTTCGCTCAGTCCACATCTCCCTTTAGTGTTACGTGTGGAATGTATTTGTCATACAAAAAAACCCCAAAGTAAACGAGTCAAATACGTTATCCATTGAACATCAGTATAATCCAATTATCAACTTCCAAAATTTCCAGAAAAACTCAAATAGCATGATTACTTGGAAATGCTTTGCTTACAATTAGTGATAATCAGATATCACAATAGCTCAAGTTTTAAAGTGGATGCAGATTTTTTTGTTCCCTCTGAGCAGATTTGGGATTTTTCTTTGACAGTTTTCTATTATTTCTCAGGACGGCAACAATACTGGACAAACCAATAAGTTCTATGTAGTATTTGTTATGTTAAATACACATGGAATCAGGAAGGATTAATGCAAGTGTATTGTGCACGCAAACTTGTCAAAATTGCGCGGTTCAATTCCAGCTCACACTGAAGGAGTCAACCATAAAAAATAAAAAAAAAATCCATATTTCAATTGAAACTAAATGTTATATTCCTGAACCACTTTAGGGGTTGTTAACCGCACATCATCGGTGTCAAACGGATGCTTAAGTGATATTTCAGGGGAAATGTTTGACTAGCTCCAGTGGAAAAGGCTCTGAAATGAATTTGTCCCGTTCTCCTGACAGCGTCTCTCAGGTGGGACGAAGCGAACCGCTGTGGAAAATGTCAAAGCTATTTTCCTCTTTACTAGTCATTGCAATGCTTGTTTAATAGTAATTGGAATCTTATCCCGCTGTTTGCTCATCATTTCCCATGCGTCGTCATTCCACACCTAAACTCCATTTAAGTTTTTAATAACATTTTAGAATAGTTCCCAGTTCAGGTAAACACAATCTGATTACCTTGATGGATTGAAAATGTGTGTCTGACGGTAGTTTATTTGATTTATTTATTCAAGGGGGCCTCAAATGGAGGCACTTTAGCTGAGGCAAACAAATGGCTGCTGTGTTGTCTTTTTTTTGTTGTATTTGTTTTGCAGGAATGTGAAGGCTTATTATAAATAGTGGGGCTTCTTTTTATTATTATTTATTATTATCAGTCTGTGTACTTGTCCGGTGAGACACCGAGGGTGGAAACATTGTCGAGCAGGATTTGTTTTTTCAGCATATTTTTGTAGGAACATTGATGGGTTCCCCTCTCTATGTGTGTGTGTGTGTGTGTGTGTGTGTGTGTGTGTGTATATACACATATATACATATATATACACACATATACATATATTCAAAATAAAGTATCAATCAATTTCAAGGCACTGACAGTTCTACATAGAGAAGGGGGTGAGAGGCAGAAGCGAAAAGAAGAAGAAAGCTGAAACTGTTCCGTGATAGTTTTAAATTTCTCTCTCCTCATAAGGCTCTCATTGTGTCTGAGGACCTGCTCTCTACAAGTGCTTGCCAGCTGCTTACCAAATGAGGTTATTGTGTTTCCCCATCAACTGTAAATTCCAATAATTTGTTGGAGGGGGGCCCCTCACTGTTAGTTTTTATCATATTATCAATGACGACTCAATTTTCCCCTGCCACTCCATCTCAAGCACTGACCCCCGGCCCTATTACAGTCCTGTAATGAAGTGCAATGGAGTGGTAATTGGTCTACATTATACCAGATCAGGTAACATTAGACTTATTTTCTTATCACAATGAGCCCTGCTGGTGATTCTCAATGAGAAACCAAACACACTTCCTTTCTTATGCAGGCTATCATCCAAATAACATTTCAGCGAGAGACCCCTTTCCCCATTTTAGTTTTCCATTTCAAGATTGCCCTCTGTGTCCTCAGACTGGCCTTTGTCTTTGGCTTCCTCCACTTTAGGAATGGGAAGAAAAAATGTCCCGTGCTGCCTTAGAGGCAGTGCAGATATGAGGTAGAGCTTTCCCGACAGAGGGGAAGTACAGTAAATGAGAAGGTAACATGACTATTGTCCAGGCAATATTAGATATGCAGCACCTATGCCCCCCCCCCCTCCCCCCCTCCTCTGCCAAGGCCTCCTGTCTAAGAAGCTTCCGTTTGGAACTGTCTTTGGCGCAGAGCGTCACATGACTGTACGCAGCGAATAAATGTCATGGGTTGAATTTGTTAAAGTGTTGGTGAGGAAAACCAGACTCGGTGGTGGGGGAAAAAAATTGGTTGGCCATTTGTTACACAATACATAAAGAATCACTCCTAAGTATACCTAAGTATACACACACACACATGTAAACATATAAAAACTATATACAACCTATATGTAACCTTCCACGTGCTTGAATGTGGACCAAAAGAAGCTTGTCTGTCAAAGGGAAGGCGGCATAGATGGTGCTTCTGCGACTAACTGGGTCTTTTGTGACGTCACAAAGGGGCTGATTTCCATCACTGTGTATTTTTGCACACATCTGAAAAGTGGAGCGAGCAAAAGAAGTAGAGGGTGGACATTTTTTTCTAATTTCTGGAAAGTTCACTGCCAGGCGAAAGAGACACATGTTAATGTTATAAAGCATCGATAAGGCGAATTTAGCATAATATCAAACTTTTATTATCGTACAATCTAGAGCCAGCATGAGAAAATTAAGGGGGCCAAACCTTTTATTCCCTGACAGGCTGGACGTCAGCTGACGCATGCTCTCTGAGAGGCTCACTCTGTGATGAAAACACGGGGCCGACTCAAAGGACAGGATATTGGATAACAAGGTTAAAATATTGGAGCAATAATATTCCCTTATTAAACTCAGGCTGCGGGGATTTGGTTTGAGCCACCTAATAGATAGTGGTTTCAAGGGAACCCGGGCGAAAGGTAACGGGTCGGTCATGCTTATGGTAGCTAATGGCAGAGTTAGAAGAAATTAGGGGATTCCTCTTCTACAGGAAATTGTACTTAAAGACGGGTCATGGATCACCCTGCTCTTCACATGCAGCTCCAGAAATCAGAGGCTGAACTTTTGCTGCAGTCATTAAGAGGGTCTGAGTAGAGGGAAGAGGTCGAAGCAGGATCCACGAGAGGGGGAGAAGCCAGTACCATGTAAATTGATTTCATGGCTGAAATTTACGTTTGGATAAATAAACAAGTTTTCATCCACTGATTCTGTATTTGTGATTTTTAAACACTTCAGGAGAGAATGGTGTCCAGAAAAAAAATACCAAAAAGGCCGAACGCTGCTCTTGAGGCTTGTATGGCCAGTATACAGTCAGTCAGTCAGTGAGACAATGTATGGCCTTTGTATGGCACTGGTAGACGCGATTTACAACTTTTGTAATATTAAATATGCCAGTTTTTCATGTACTTCTTCTTCTCATACAGGCCGACGATTCCGAGTCAAACTGAGGAACCAAAGAAACTGTTGCCTTTACCTCTTTCATTAAATAGTGGCACTGTAGCTAGAATTGAAATTGATACCATAGTCACTTATGAACAGCAGCAATGAAGGCATAAATTGATCCCTTGACTTGTGGAACTGTGGGGTTGATTACAGAACACACAGGTCCAGTGTCTATGGCATGAACGTAGAAATGAATGAACAGCACAATTTAGCCTTTTGGCTATATCTAGCAGCTCATTCTAAATAGCATGGCAGGCTTTGTGGATTTTTGTTCTATGCGTTTCGCAGCCTTCGAACAACCGGCTCCCGGGCAATAGTCATGTGTGCTTAACCAGCGGGCCAAAGGGATATCCTCTTGGCCAAGTAGCCAGGGCACATGATTCAACTGGAGGCATAGTGACGGGACCCTCAACTGTCACACATGGAAAGTCACACGGGGGTGTACGCACAATGTACGCACAATGTCTTTGCCTTTGATAAACTCCTGCGCACTGGCTATTAGAAAAAATATGGGTTCTATAAAAAAAAAAAAAGTGAAAGCGTTCGCCGCCTACCTGTTGTTCAGAGGAGGCCTGTGCGACGTCTGCTGCTGCTGCCTAGTGCGGCGGTTCGGTTGCGCTATAGTGTGCTGCCCTCTAATGGCCGTGACCGTGCAGTTCAGTGTGTTGCAATCACCTGTTTCCGCACAGGAGGTGTTGGGCAATCTGGAAATTTACATACTGAGTCACTTCAGCGACGGCGAGCTGTCGATTCATCCTCTTTGTCGTCTCAGTCATTCATCTGTCTGTTTTTGCAGTCTGGGGCATCATGTGCGTGTGTCGTGCACATGTTGCAGAAGTACATTTTTCCATCAGCATATGGGTCAACCAGGAGTTATATTCTTTCCTTTTCTATTTTTATTCAGGCTGATTAAGTTAAAACATATTAACGGTTCGTCACTCAGGGCACAGCTATTTTTAATCCTTTGAAATGACGTGTATGTAAGTTTCACACCCACGCTTAGATTTATTTAGTAAAATGCTGTGTACCGTGAACTCTCTGCACATGAATGTTCGCTGATCGTCAAAGCCCCCGTGTCATGTCCATTGTCAGATTTACAAACCAGCATAGACTATAGAGTCAGCCTCAGCCAAGACCAATTGTCCTGAAAGCTCAATGCACCATATTTAGCCCACCATACGTTGCTCTTTGTGACATCACAGAGGTCTGTTTTCCATAACTTTGTATGTTAGCGCACATTTCTGAAAGTTGAAGCCGGCAAATTGATTGTAGGCTGACACACGCACGCACACGCACGCGCACACGCACACGCACACGCACACGCACACAAAACGGATTCACTTTTCACTTCTCTCATTTTCTGGGCCGTCACTGACAGGATGTGGACATGTCACTAGAAAAAAAGAATGGTAATGAATGGCTCGTTTGAATGTATTGTTTTGTAGTGTGAGTATGGGACCTTTACATTTTGTCTGATATGGCATTAAAGTCATGGGCCCTAGTCATACATGATTTATTCACCAGCTTTAATGATTTATATGATGTCTAATTTAATAAGATAGGAAATGCATCTGTTTTACACACTGAGAACAGAATGTCTGTCTTCTGTCCTCATGTGAAGACTGTTACAAGAATCCATCAGCTCCCCACTTTTTAAGAAAAAAAAAAAAAAAATCTGCCTTGTCTGTAGGTGACTAACACAGAACAACTGACGACTAGTGCAACTGCTTGACATAGCGGTTTGAAGCAGCGGTGTGCATTTTCTCACTTCTTCAACCATTTCAGGAAGTGGGGCAGAGTCACCAAATTCAGGAAACTAGAGTTTGCTATTTATACGACTGAGCGCAGGGCTTGCGCGAGTGAAAGCTTCAGCCAGCTGAGTTAAGAGCACCGTTTAACTTCACCCGGCTAAGCCAACAGATCGCATGTGGGATGCCTCTTCTGGAGTGTTTGGGTGCGTGTTAAAGGGCTTCACAATAATGGAGGAGTCTGTATCAAGTGTCGACGCAGGTAAATATGACAAATCTTCTATACGTGTGTTTCTCGGGAGCTTAGACATGTTCAGGTTACGCCCGCGACGTAGAGAAAACGGTGATATCACACACAGATATAGATTCCTTTAACATCCTTTTATGCTCTTTAAAGCAAGCAAACTACTTTAACTTGTGATTCAATTAGATTTTCTCACTGCGTTCAAAAAAGAAAAAAAGAGGAACCAGTTTCTGAGCCTTCTTGTATGCTTCAGTTCACATGTGGCTTTTCTAAGTTTAAGTTTGAACCATCGGCATTAGCAGCCCGTTGACGCACACACGGTCCGGGCCGTCCCGTCAAAGCTGCGGACTGTGATGGAGGTGAGGCGACGCAGTTGGATTTCTTTTCCCGCTGGCGTGTACAGAGGTGAACTTGACCTGATTAAACACTGTAATGAGTCACACTAAATTACTCTGACCAGTGTTGACACAGCGCCGTGTTTGCACAGCTCCTTGTTGGCTCTGCACCCACATATCAAACACATCGGACATTCATTCTCCCACCACAGTCACCTTGACACCTCGCAGCTGCCTCGTCGCCCTGCGTTTCCCCCGACAAACACTACCTGCTGTGACACCGAGCCCCCGGGCATAATGTGGCCTGTGTTGTGTCATTAGTGAAACATTTGGGGCGATTACTGGGCTGTCGTTCATAACGCGCTGTTAGCGCCCGATCTGCAGCGTTTTAGGGGGGTGGGGGGGGAACTCGTGATTGATATTTACCAGTTTTCACGCTGGAGCAATTTTCAGGCCGTTTTTGAATGCGCGCACTGTCACCGACACTCGTCAAACTGTAACCGTTCGATGTTACTGTGTAACCGTTGTCTTCCTCCAGCGAAGCCGAGTGGTGAGGCCGAGGTGCTGGTACTGCACACGGCCGACGCGCACGAGTGGGCCACCTACTTGCAGCAGATCATGAAGTCTTCCCGGAAATGTCGCCAAATATCGGTCCAGCTGTACGAACTCAGCCCGGCCGACCGCCTCCACGGATACAACTACGAGTGTTTCATGGGCAGCGGATGTATCCTGCTGCTGGTCACAGGAGAGCTTCTGGACATGCTCTGCGACCTGGAGTTGCAGGGGGCCCTCGACAGACTCATTTCGCCTCCGCACAGAGTGGTGGCGCTGCTCTGCGGCGTGACAGAGGAGGATGCGGTGACGGAGAGCTTCAAGGACTGGGAGAGCTGGAGGAAAATCTCCGCCGCGGATGAGCCTCACGTCTACGTCTCGACCATTTTGGAGACTATCACTGACAGTACGCCCAATCTTTTAAAGCCATATGCTGATTTTTTGCTTAAAAGGGACAAGACCCCCAAAACAACCCAGAAGAATGTAGTTACTATCTGCTCACCTCAGCAGTGCAAAAAGTGTTTTGGAGCTCTACTGAATTGCAGAGGCAGCAAAAGTATTCACATTATGTACTTCTGTAAAAGTAATTCCCTTACTGAAGTAAAACTAAGAAGGTACAGGTTCTGAAATGTACTTAAATAGAAAGTAAAAGTGTTAGGTTTTTTTTTTTTTTTTTTGCCATTAATGAAACAATACATTCATTGATAATTTTGCAAAAAATGAAAAAGTTATGACTGAACTGACCAGTTACTCCAAAACGAGGCACTCTAAAATAATTTCCCTCTAAAATATGATCCACTTCTAGATTTAACTTCGCAACAGCATAGTTTAAATAGCTTCACTTTAGACAACAAGAAATTACTTTTGACAGATTTTGTCTCCTTATAACACTTCTAAACACGAAAGTAATCTGCGTGGTTTGTTTTTTTTCCAATGTGAGAAGTACAAAGTACAGCTATTTGTGAACAAATGCAGGGAGTAAAAGGAAATACTCAAGTAAAGTACAGATACCTGAAAGACCTACTTAAGTACGGTAACAATTTTTTTTAAAAAAGATTATTTTGTGTGTGTCACAAGCCCCCCAGCTAGCTCCTATTGGCCAATAGTCCGTTGATCTGCCTTATTTCAACTGTCAAACTTTTCAGCTGATACCAATGCTGTTTTAAGTTTGTTTTGGGGAAGAGTGAACATGAAGCTATAATTACCAAATTAGACTCAGAGATATTTTGGTAAATCAACGTTGAAGTTGTCCACGTTGAAGGCAAGAAATAGTTCCTCGTCAGTGTTTTGCCTTTCCACTGCGTTTAGGATTTCCAGGCCAGGTTCATTCTTTTTCAAGGGGCCAAAAACTGATCTTTGATTTCTTAATCTATCTTCATATCCACAGGCAGACAAGCGCAGGCTAAGCATGAGAGCGAAGATGCGGCAGAGCCGTGCAACAGAACAGAAAGTCCCACCTCTGTTGAAAAAGAGGAAGTGTCTTCAGAAGAGCCAATAGAAACAGCTCTGGAGGATGAAGAGCAAGTGATCGTGGGAAACGCAGCCGACGAAGAAACCAGCACGTCCACACACCTTTCCTGCCTTACCGTGCAGCCAAGCAGAGTCCTCTGTGGGGTAAGAGAAGAAAAAGTCTGTATTCTTAATCAGGCTAATCAATAATGATCCACTTCCACGAGATGTGCCAATTACATTGATATAACTCAATAAAATGAGTGCAACATTTTCCAAGCCTTTTTTGGTAGTTCAGTGAACTAATTGGAAATTCAATTTGTATAACCTAATAATATTAGTTTCACTGTATGATTTAATATTGATTTGATTCGAAGACAAATGGTGAGGAAATTGAGTTTAACCATGTTAAAACATGTTTAACTTATTTAAAATAAGTAACACTGCTTTGAATTTATTTGATTGATTTACTATTTATTTTAATCATTTCCAGTAATTTATTTTTCAACTTAAAATAATGCCTATAATGAGTTAGCATGACCATAAATGTGAAAAAATGAAATAAGAAATGTACCTGCTTCCAGCATTTATTTGTTGTGAAACCATATTTCACACAAGTGATAGAGTGAAACATTTCAAAATAACTGTGTATGACACCATCGTAAAACAAAATGCAACAACCTTGATCGTAACAGCTATTCAAAATGCTCAGGCAAATGTAAAACAATCATGGCAGTACAAAACAACGGTCAAGAAATGTTGACTAGACAAGAAGCTTGTTTTTGAGACCGGTGCTTGGTTTTGGGCGCAGCTTTCAAGTCCAACAAAAAGTCTTTGAAAAACCTCAAACGACTTGGCTAGTTTGGAGGGATACTGGAGGTTCAGGGTATATGTGAGCCCAAGCAGAAGGCTGCATGCTTTGGCCAAACTGCCAATACCAGTAAGCACAGGGACTCCCTAGATGACCTGCCGCATTTTTTGATTGAAAATATTGAGTTCCAAAAACACCAACACTTTTTTATTTATAGGCAACTTATAAACACCCCCAAAATAAAATGAACTCAATATATTGCAATGGATTTCATTTTCAAAAATAGGTTTTATGAACAGTACCACTGAAACAGTTTTTACAGTGAAGACTGCTGTTCATAAGATTCGTTATTATTCTGTATGAATAAATAATAGATAACGTCTTTTAAATGTATCCCCTTATCATCGCAAAGTAATTCTATTTCTCTCTTCTTTTAAGACATCAGAGAAACTTTTTATAATTTTCTCACATAAAGTCGACAATCACACCTCCCTGGAAGTGGAGTTTTCAGCTGAAAACGGAAGCACGAAAAGAGTCACGGGAACTTTGGAGAATGAATACACCTTAAGTGTTTCAGCGCCAGGCAAGTAGCTCCAATGAAATATGTGACCAGATTTTTTTTTGTTTTTTTTTCACAGTGCTGATATTTGAATTGGCCTTATTTCTTGAATCTTTTGCCCAGATATGCCTGCTGGAGTGGTATCGCTCACCATGCGCTCCGACCAGTCCAGCGCCAGCTTGCAGCCAGTTACATACTATACACATATGGGAGAAATAAGTCACTTTTTGGAAAATGCTACAGATCCTGTTAACTTCATGTGTCAGGTCCGACGTCACTGCCAAATGGGAAACAGTATCCTCCAGCATGTTTGCTAGAGTTCGTCTTTTCTTCTTAAACAACGAAGCAATGCATTTTGTGCTTGCAGGCCTTCAACTTGACATCCAATGTGACAGACTCTCTGGACAGCATGCTGACCAAGTCATTAGAATCCAGGTTGCCTGCGACCAGTTTTCAGCTGTTTGGAGTCAGCCAGATTGAGGAGGACAACATGGCGACATGTGAGTGCAAAGCTCTTGAGTTGATGGGTTGTTTTTTTGTTTTGTTTTGTTTTGTTTTGTTTTGTTTCATCTGTTTAATATACGGGGAGCACAAACAATTCCCGCCTGACCAGCCTTTTTGCGCCTCAGATCAACGGAACGAGGAGCTTCCCACTCTCCTTCACTTTGCCGCCAAGTATGACTTGAAGAAGTTGACCGCCGTCCTCCAGGAGTGTCCCGGAGCCGTGCAGGCCTACAGTGTGATGAACAAACATGGAGACTACCCCAACAAGCTGGCCAAGAAGAGCGGCTTCTCTGATCTCAGACAGCTGATGGATAAATTTGTTGTAAGCCGAGTGAAGAACACACTTTTTTCCTTACTGTATTGTAAGCGTCATATTTTAGCGCAGAGTATCACATTGTTCTGTTTGTCATTCCCAGGACACCGCTGCCATGATCATGCCCAAGGTTGAGGCTGAGGAGCCAATCAGCATGGACGAAAAGGCAGGCGTGTATGAAATGATGTCAGGAGGCCCTCAAGACGTCGCGATGATCTCAGAGGTCATATACGAGTCAATGTTTGTCATCGACCCAGAATGCATGGAGGACCTATGTAAGAGCATTTAATTTGTGACTCAACACTGGAGCTTCAATCTTTAATCTTCATGCATCTTATTGTTCCATCGTTTTGTGTTTTTCCTCCAGATGAAGTGATGAATTCTGTAGACGAGAACCCGGAGGAAGCCATGCTGAGGAAGTTTTTCCAAGGTAAGCAGGCCATGGCCACTTGAGGCTCTGCCTGGTCACATCATACAAGGAAATAACAAAAAGTGCTGAAAGAGCATCTTTTTAGCTAAACAGCTCTCAGCTGTGAAATACTAAATGTGAAAAGTTTTAACGATATTTACATATATATTCAAATGAATGCCAAACACCATGGTCAGGTCTGAAGTATGCTAATGCTGATGATCGTTAGCAAATTTGGTTTGGCTATATTCTGACAATGCTTTCAACTTGAAGGATTTTATTTTACAATAACAGATGTAGATCCCAGGAAGAATATCTATGGCCTTGGCCACAGCTGATGGAGGTCCAAACAAACAAAATAAAATGAAATGAACAGAAATAAAATCAAGTATTTTAACGTTATGACCGATGAAATCACCGCTAAAAAAAAAAAAGCTACGTTTTGAACCTCTAGCAAAACACCTGGAGGAAGTGAAAGAGGACAGTGTGGACCTCAAAAGCAACACGTCACAAAATGATGTGGACAACCCTGAGGAGGAGGAGAAGGAGGAAGATCCGTACAACCTCACCCTGGAGGACATCTACGACACCGTGGATGAATGCTGTGCCTTCAGCCCGATCATCCAGAACCGCCCTCCGGCTCCCCTTCCCAGACCGCAGCCTGGCTCTGAACGAGAGATGCCCATGATCTTCAGAGGTCTTTTCCCACTTCCATTCTCCTCAATATAACAGATTTCTTAAAACTGTTTTACAAAACACTCAATCAACACATTTTTCCCCACAGTGTTTTCAGATAAAAATTTAGCTAAAGGAGACACAACCCCAGAAATGGCCTGTGCTGCAGGTAAACGCATAAGCACAGTCTAATAATTGTCGATTATACATCAAATAAATCTATTGTGATCTGTGTTGTGTAGTCTTTGCAAATCAAATAAATCTAAAGAAATACACACACGTTTTATATATTGTTGAAATTCTTTAAAAACTCCTACATTTCCCTTGGTTTAAAATAAGGTAGCTTGGTACCCCTATCCCCACATTCTCAGTAAATGTCGCCCCTCCAGCAAAATGCGTGGAGGAGCCTCCATCTCCTGTTTACGACCCGTACGGCGGGATGAAAACGCCCGGGCAGAGGCAGCTCATCTCGCTGCAGGAGAGGGTGAAAGTCGGGGAGATCACTGTGGACGAAGCCGTCAACGAGTTCAAAGCCTGGAAGTTTGACCAGGACGGCAGAGCCAGCTCCATACGCTACCAACAGGTAGGGCAATATAGTGGCATAACATGGGGTAATAATAATAGTAATAAGCGAGGGGAGTGACGCGAGTCGTTTGTGCCGTTTTGTTTGTTTCTCACTTTAGGAAAACCTGAAGCGGCTCAGAGAAAGCATCACCAGGCGACACAAAGAGAGGCAGAAGGCAGGGAAGGAGCTTGGTAGGATCTTCCAAATGTTCTAGTCAAGAGGCTCTATGTGTATGTGTATCGATATGGTCAATGGTGTAGTGGTCACTGGAGAAGTGAGAAGAGAGTCATGCCCTTTTTTTTAAGCAGCCCATTCAGCAAATGATAAACCTTTTCTAAACAGTGACATGTAAGACTTCTCTATTCAGTTTACCAAAAAAAAATTGGGCCAGTGGTATTTGCATATTGTCACATCATTTCTGTTGCTTTGACCTCAGGGAATAACGATTAAAAAAAAAATGTAATTATTGACCCAATACTTCCCCACAGACAAGTGAAAGACAATTACATTATTATGCATTTTATTGCCCTCACCATCCTTTGAAAGAAAATTGGACCACTGGCTTGCAGACACTACTGAATGAGAAGTGGGTGTACGCAATGCTGACTGACAAATAAGTGGGAATACTCCGTATACCTGCGTGTACCCTGTACTACGCCACTGGATAGGGGCAGATCGCAGTTGTAAAATCCCATCTTGCTGATATGTAATTCCATTTTGCACGTCCAGAATACGAGATAAGTGCCCCTATGCAGAGGAACCTCTTCTGGGGCTCCACCATGACAATGGAGTGCGCCGTTTACGAGTCAGCGCCCCAGGGGATGACCCTCCCTCCCACACTGCCGGCCCCGGTTCCCCAGAGAGGCACCTGGAAAACCGGAAGCACATCCAGCACATCCAGTGAGAAATGATTTTGGTCATTAATTCACAGCTGCTAGAGGTGAAGCGAAAACAAATGGCCCTGTCTAAGAGAGAATCCACTGAAGTTGGTTGTTTTTTTTTCTTTTATCACAGAAGTCATAAACGTGTAGCTCGCTGGTTGAGGCCATAGACGTTTTACACCAACGTGCAATTTTGTTTAATGACTTGTTTAATGTTTCAAGTTTCAGTTGTGGCAAAAATCAGTGACAGGTCACTGATTGTGGGTGTGGGTATCACAAAAGATTGAAAAAAAAACACCACCGTGGGCCATTTAAACACACATCTCACAAGAACACAGTCAGCAAAACATCAGGATAAATGACTTGGACAAGAAGTTGGAAAACATCCTGTTGCATATAAAGGCCCTTTACAAGGCTCCTGACTACACCTGCACCTTTACTTCACACTCCACCTTTAACTCACACCACTCCCTTGCCTCATGCAACTTCAACGACACTGCCTTTTGTACAACATACATCGAATAAAACTCACAGTCTTAAGTTAACTTTTCCAACTTTTCCAACAAGCACACGATAACCCTGACCCTGTTTTATATCGAGCTAAGTGGTGTGATTTTATTGCTGTTCACCCTCTATCTGACCAAGAAATACTTGCCACTTTTCAAACAGTTCTTCTTGGTACTGCAAGAGACTGGTGGGAAATAGCTATGACACAAATAGCAACCTGGGCCGATTTTGAAAAGTAGTTCCTCTCTGCTTTCTTATCAGAGGACTACGAGGAAGAACTTGCTGAAAGAGTGAGAAACCGGAAACAAGGAGATCGTGAACCTATCAGAGATTTTACTTTCTCTTACCGTGCCCTTTGCAAGCAGTGGAAACCTCAAACCACTGAGGGGGAAACGGTGAGGATGATCTTGAAGAACATTAAGCCTCAGCTTGTGTCCTATCTTCGTAAACGTGCAAATTCGGTTGGTGATGTGGTGAGACTCGGACATCAATTGGAGAAGGACTTGCAACGACAATTACTCTATGAACAACAACACTTAAAGGAAAGGCGACCACTCCAACATAAAAGTAGTTCTAAACTGGAGAAGTCTGCTGTGACCTGTTGGAGGTGCCATAGTACGCATCCACCTGGCTCTTGTCCCCAATATAAGTATAATGCAGGAGCACAGCATTCATCAAAGAAATCACTACATCCTCCTATGTCTGGCGAACTGAATAGTAGCAGTAACATGGGCATAACTGGCAAACCTCTTCCCTCTGGCAGAAAGAGCTCGACCTCTACAAACTCCACAGATAAACAAGGTCCTGGTGTATTCAACTCACCTCGCCAGTTAGTGACAGCGCTGAACATAGGACCTTGGAGTGGCAAAGCTGTTGTGGATGAAGGAGCAAGCTACACTCTAATTCATGATAGTGTTTGGAGAGCATTAAACAGACCCCAAGAAGACCTGAGGCCTTGGGTGAGTGGTCCTCTCTTCCTGGCTAATGGAGACACTGAAACGCCTCTTGGCTTGGCTGAGGTGACAATCGACTTAAACCGAAATGGTCACACGTTTCCAGTAGTTGTCTTGTCACCCAAAGCCCTTGCCTATCAAGTGATCCTTGGCCTCGACTATCTTTTTCATTGTCGTCTGCAAATCCATGCAGCTGATTCTCAGTACAGTTTTCAGGACAGGCCCGAAAGGTACATGTTCCAACTGGCAGAAGAACAAGTGCTAAACTACAGCACATCACCCTTATATCGTGCATACCTCCCCCATGCTTACCTCCTCAGCCTGAAGTATTGACGGCTCAGGACTATATCGACCACGCTGTAACAAGCGCAGACCTCGAAGAATGGGAGAATGCAGGCCTTAGGCAACCTTTGGAGTCCAAGCCAGACCTATGCACCATGACACCAGGGAAAACGAACGTACTGCAACAACACATACACACATCACATACACACAACAACTGAAGTCTACAGTATACACCACAATTGATCTAAATAGTGGCTACTGGCAAGTCACTATGGATCCTGCTAGCACAGCAAAAACCGCCTATGTAACTCACATGGGTCTTTTTCAGTTCAGGGTCTTGCCTGTTGGATTAAAAAATGCCCCAGCCAGCTTCCAGAGGCTAATGGAAATTGTCCTGGCTGATCTGAGAGGGAAGATGAGGAAGATGAGGTCAGAAGCTATGTCCGCTCCTGTAAGGTTTGCCAAACTCGTAAAGGAGAAAACCAAAAACTCAGTGGCAGACTCCAACAAAAAGAGGTGGATCATCCAAATGAAATGTTCGGAATTGACCTCATGGGACCTCTACCACGCAGCCCAGACAGAAAATGAACATCTCCTAGTTTTGGTCGACTACTACATCCGCTGGGTAGAGCTGTTCCCCATGCGCACAGAAGAACAAAGAACTCACTAGCTGGGGTGTGCCCACCTTCATCCTGTATGACAGGGGGCCTCAATTTGTCTCACGCATTTTCCGAGAGCTCTGTGACACCTGGACAGTTGCACCTAAACTAGCATGCTGGTTGGAAATAGCGCTAACGTCCCGGCATTTTTTTTTTGAGCGGGGGAACGGGGGCGGGAACACGCTATCGCTGTCGCGCTACGCTAACGTGTCGGCAAAGTTATGTGGCGGGGGGTTATGACTGCCTTCACGCGGGCCGGACAGAGACACGCAGCCGGCCGGATGTGGCCCGCGGGCCGTAGTTTGGGGACCCCTGATGTAGTGCATCACATAAAAGATCTGCAAAAGAAAGCACACATCAATGGTAACGGCGGCCACCGTTACACAGTAAGAAATTCAAAATTCAACATTTTGTTTCTCAAGATTGGCCATAAAGAGTGGCTCACCCAACAGGAAATTTCCCCTGTTTGTGACTGTTTAGGCTATTCTTTGAATTGTTACAAAAACAAGTAAATCCCTGACTCGTAAATGTGCATTTATTCAAGTGTGCCGTTTGTACGGGAGTGAGTTGGTTAAATTGAATTTTTAGCCTGTATAGTTACTGTTGCCTCCCAGCCGTGAACTCTGAATAATATGGCAAGTTAGTTTATTCTCCACTTAGTTTCCATGGCGTTTTCCATGCATCCTGTCTTTTTTTCTCTACGGTAACAGTCCTTCACTCATATAGAGACAGATTGACAATGATTTCAGGAGATTTAATGTGAATCCCTTCAAATATCAGGGGGACAATAACTTGACACGTGAGCTAACGCATGTTAAGTGTTTGCTCGGCGCTTAATGGGTCTCACTTTCTGTCTTTTTTTCTGCACGTGTCTATTTAATCTCCCTTTGATCGTCAATAGAACTCGCTGCAGACTTGTTGTGCCCTTATTTAGAGATGATGTGAGAGACGTCTCTCCGCTTTCAGCAAAGAAACCTTGGGTTATGTCGCTGCGCACACATGAACATGAGAAAAAAAAAAATTCGCTTGTATTCTCATTTTTGTTTCAGGCTCCGGGAGCAACAGGCTGAGCACCCACAGCACCGTCAGCTGCAGCAGTGGGACAGAGCACGACTTTGAGGTAAGCCTCTAACTCTGAGTAGATCACACTAAATAAAGGATCCCTCCCATCCAGAAAGCTGTTTTAAAGATGAAGGAGAATGTGGCAAAAGCAAGTGAAAGATGTATTGAAAACATATTAAAACACTCTTATTGGCCTCACTGTTCACAAAGCAGCAAACACTTGTGCATGGTCGCTCCGAAACATCCACTTTTGTTTTCAACCCATTGTTATAAAGATACTTTATCGCCTTAACCACAAACCCATGACCAACACCTGTGTCTGTAGCTTTATAATGAAACCCAGCTCAGCAGCGGACTTTCCAGACACTGCTGATCACAGCATGACTTCTGATTTTCTACTGATTTTGGAACATAGGCCAGCAGCTCTTTTTTTTTTTCTTGATTTAAAAATGTGCCCGTGTGTTTTTTTTTCCACTAAACCCGTTTGTATTTAGCATTTGAGATGCTTTGTTTCATTTTCTACCACAGCATCTTGTGCACTCTTGGAATCTGTGCCAGGATTTATCCCAGAGCCATATACTTTGGAAGGACAAAGAACTATTTGCACTTTCAGTTCCGTAATTAGCTTTAAGTGCACGTTTTTCGGTTTTGGGAGGAAGCTAGAGTGCCCGCAGATAACCCACGCAGACGAGAGAGCATGAACATGAGAACAGCACATAGAGAGGTTGCAGGTCCAGGGATCGAAACTGTGATCTGTCAGCTACGTGGGCGACCGTGCTAACCACAACACCACTGTGACTTCTGCATCGAACATATTGAGCATATAAACTCAAGTTTCTTCAGTAATTTGCTTTGTTAATGTTGCAAACTATATCAAAAATCACAAAATCAGTTAAAGATTTGTAATTCTTTTTTAAACGTTTGCATTCAAAACATTTTGGTTTTAAGTTTTTAGATGACATCTTTTTTTTTTCATTTTAATTTTGTCATTTTATCATATTAATTATTCACTTTGTTTTGTTTAGGACATGTCAGAAAGTGTCCAACCTCCACCAAGACCTCCACGGACTTCTGATGCTGGGTCCAACATTACTCCCCCCGTGCTCCCTCCAAGGGTGCCTGAAAGGTCTGTGTTCAAATACGAAAATAAATAAAAACAATTAATTACAGTATGTGCTATTACATAAAATAGTTTCATATTGCAAAATGAAGCTTGGGAATATTTTGTCTACATTCAGCACGCCAACAATAAATAGCAGCTTGGCTGTAAGTGTCATGATAAGAAAAATCATTAGCCCCTCTCATGTCAGACAGAAAATGAAAGAGAGGAAATTGTTGCCCGCTCTTGATTCACAACTTGACAACAGCGTGGAAACTGGAGTAGGAAAGTAAATAGGTGTCACAGCGTAAAACACAGTGCAAAACCTCACCAAGAACAGAAGCATGCACGACTGCCAAGTGCCAGGACATAAAGAGACGACGTTCACAACGTGATTTGAATTTGCCTGAGCTGCCTCTCACTCCTGCTCCATGAGTAACCGTGCAGCCTGATGGTTTTCAGCGATAGACGTCTTATCCTAATAAAAAAAAAACAAAAAAATAACAGGTGCAGAGATTAAATCTGACTACAGAAACTTTCCACAGCTAGCTCTGACTAAGATGAGCTAGCTCTGTGTTGGGAAGTACGACATGGAAGGCTGCTTCTACTTCTGATGCCTTGAAAAGAAGAAAATGAGAAGCAAAGGTCACAGACTGTTGTGTCTCCAACGATATGTTCTGACAGCGGTGTGCTCCTCACAGGGCACCAGAGAAGATGCTGCATGAGCGCTACATTCCCTGTCCAACCCGGACGGTTCCTCAAAGACCTTCACAGAGACACTCAGACTTGGCGCCACCTGTACCCCGCCGACTGCGGTGATCCACACCTGTCAGCCTCTGCCGGCTTTAATTTGATCATAAGTAATTGACGGATCAGTAGAAAAACAAGATACTGGATCTTTTTTGATTTGTTTTTGTTCATTGCTTTTATTGCTACATTTGACGAAGTATATAAATATGTGATCGGTGTTTGTGTGTGTGTGTGTGTGTGTGTGTGTGTGTGGCCATCTTAGTCTGTTATAGTTACTGCACAATAACTATTTACCCACCTGGCAGCTTTAAGATTGTTCAAGTAAAAATGTTCTTTGCCCTGTATCGATGAAACAGAGTTCTTCAGAAGTTAAACAGCCCAATTTTCACTCCAAATGCTGAACTTATAAATATACAGAATATTGAATGGATGATTGTGGCCAATGCATGCATTTGTTCAGGCTGCTTGTTGTTTGAATACTGTGTTGGAAGAAGATCATCTTTTTACAATAAGACTTGTTGGAATTGCAGGCCCGGTGTAATCCTTCAGTCCTTTACATGCACACAGCATTGGGAGCAGGAGTCTGGTTCTTCTGCAGGTTCTGCACCAAAATCATAAAAGCATTAAATTGAAGCGCCATTGATTCTCCTACGCCGCTCAGTAAAACAGCACCTCTGTTCATAGAAATTGACCGCACATTGTTGGAAACCTTCTATTAATCTGAAAGCAAACAGCGACTTCCTGTTTTAAATCGAGTCTATTTTAACTGACCTAAGCCTGTAAGGCTTTTGGCCACTAGAGGGCTCAGTCCCTAAATGTACAGGTTGAGTTTACACGTGAATTGTCAGTATTTACCACGGACTTGGCCATTACATATAGTATAAAATCTTGAAATAGACCTGGAGGCAGAATGGCCAGGGTGTCTGTGCAACTCCTCCACGATGGGCAATCTGCAGGATTCTGTTGTCTCTGTGAGCATCCATTACACACGCGCATCCAGTGAAGCTAAATGAAAATTGTCATTTTCACTGTGCGCGCGCTTTGAGTTTCAACCATTTCCTGCTAGTTTCGGTGTAGACGAAAAACAAGTCGCTAAAACCTTCGGGGGTTTATGATTTTACAAGCAGATAAATGTTGAGGTGGAGCCCGTGGCAAATGATACACTTTGCTAAGAGTAAACAACCGCTTGTAGAGCAACTTATGAAAAAACAACAGTGGTGAACTCCAATGTTCACAACTTGTATTTACAAAGAATGTTACGTTTTTCTTTGTTTATTTTGAACTTTTCAGCCATTCTGTTTAAACTGCACAAGCATGTGAATTTTGTGTATCTAACCTTTTAAAATAGTGTCACGTTCCCCAAGGCCATATCTATAGTCGAAAGTGTTTGCTTTGTAACTTGATTTACTGCAAAAGCTAAATGCTGGAGGGGGAAAAAAAAACCTGCAAAACTTTCACAGATATTACCTCACTATCAAAACTGTAAAAAAAATTCTCATTAAAAAAAACCACAGTGACAATAAAGCAAACGTTGTACGGTGAGAAGCCTGTGAGTTTATTCAGAAAAGAAAACTGAATACTCTGTCACTTGTGGTTTGTTGTTGTTATTTATAGAATCCTTGCAGTATTTAAGAGGTCACCGTCATTTTCATCTATTGTGCTCCTTTATTCACTAAAGTAGCAATTTCACCAATTAAACACCCACCTCTTTTAATAATGAAGCATGTACAAGTTACGTTGAAACCATGCTAATGTTCAGGGGGTTTAGACATATTAGCCAACGGACTTCTACAGTCGCTGAAGAACCCATGTAAAGACAAATCACGTCTTCATACTGCAGACTTAGTGGAATCCAAGTGTTGCTTCCATTGGAGTCGGAACAGAGATATTACAACAATTTGCAGGCTTTGTTTCTCATTAGTTGAGCATCTGACCAGAGCCTCCACCCAAAAGAGGTGATTATTGCATGGGTGAAATATCAATTTTAGTCATCCCTAAATATTTTTGCTAATACTGAAGAATTTATCGACAAACTCCTGAATATTCCTCTTTGGAAGATTAAAGAACCTTACTGAGCCACTTGTGAAATCTGCTGGATATTTATTTTTTTTTTTAAATGAATGTGTGTATGGGTCGAATATTTTTGTCTTGTGGGAAGGTGGATTAAAAAGTTTTAATTATCTGTTACTGAGTAGCAGGTCATTATTCTATATTTCTTTTAGAAGTTTCACTGTTTTATAATGTAGAAGTCCCAACAAAATGCCATAGACGTTCTAGTGTAATGCCATCAATGGTCGCTTGGTGGTGCCTTTCGTCTCAGTCTAGTTACTGAGAGCTCAATCATCTTTTTGACGTTAAATTCATTTACTTAAATCCCGTTAATTATTAGCTGTGTGGCGAATGTCAACTATTTCAAAATTAAGTAAACCAAATCTCTGAAGTCTGTAGAGGTTGTTTTTTTTATATAAAGAAGGTGGGGTATGTGGCACTCTTCAAAACTTTCAAAGTAAAGGCTGTTCAACTCAACCACGTTGCATTGCATATAAAGGTAGAGCAATGCAACTCAAAATTATTATTTTCATTCATAAATATATATTTTTAAATTGGTCATTAGAGTCACTAATCATGAATGTGTTATCCAGTGGGGAGCTTTTGTGAGGGTTTTTTTTCCCCCTTTAGGACCTTATCAGTCAAACCTTCTCGGACACAGATATACAAATTTATCAAACACATTTTTGCGAAAAGATAGGTATTTTTAAGATTTAGCGCCAATTGCAGTGGCGATTGGATGCTTTTATTGTGAAGGGCTGCTGGCTCAGCCCTCCAGCGCTGGGGCTCTTTTTGACGCAGCTGCGTGAGGCCGGTGAGTGTGAAGCGCTGACAGGACGCTGTGGGAGAGCGGAGCAGCGCCTGGTGAAGTGTGTCTGCAGCAGCGGCAGCAGCAGCGGCGGCAGTAACAGGGGCTGCAACACTGGATTACCCGCACGCAGAGGTGAGCGCGTTTCGTCATTGCTGCGGCTCTTTAATTCAACCTCCTTACGTTCAATCTCTGTCAACCTTGTCCTTTCAACTTTTTCCATCATCATTATAATTGTTTTTATTATTTTTGCACCATAGCAACTGACTGTACGTGTCATCATCCGTTCACTCTGTTGCCTAATTAATTGATTATGTGCTTGTTGGGCGTCGCAGAATTAGAAGCAGAAATCCTGCAGCCCCCAGCGCACAGAGCTCGTGCCGTGGGACGGTCACTGCAGCACAGACACATCCTCCCGTTGCGATCGGCCACGGGTGCCGCACTGTGAGACTGAAAAATGCCCAGGAGACAAATCAAAAACCCTCCTTGGCGCGTGGGAACTTCTCCTGTCTGCGCCTCCTGTCCTGCCTGCTTGTCCTTTTTTTTTTTTTTTCTTTATCTACATATTTGTTTATTTCAAGGACTGCTGAAGCATCTGCTCTGTGCTTTTGTGTCTTTACGTGGGAAGTGGAAGGTTGCGGGGACGCGTGTGTTGCCATTGTGAGTCCACATGCACATACAACCAGGCAGCCTGTGACATCAGGAGCGTGCTGCTAATGGAATGCATTTCATGCGGCATCGTGGGCAGGACAGGAGTAACGTTAATTATGTCGTAGCCCACTTGGTATGTTTGTCACATTGCTGCTGCTTTGTTACTGACGTGAGGATTTCAGTGGGGGAAAGACTGATGGAGAAGTGCACGAGCAGCATGTTTGCACAACTTTTTCTGCTTATATTTCTGACTTGTCTACAATATATATATATATATATATATATATATATATATATATATATATATATATATATATATATATATATATATATATATGTATATAAACAAGGAAAACGTAAAGGTCGTAAAAATTCTTGCACAGGTGACACCGCCTTGTGTAGCTGAGCAGCTGTGTTATTTAAAAGCACTTGAAGTCAGAAAAGCTATTGACACAGAGGAGCGTCAAAGTATCTCTTCTTCTTCTTCTTCTCCTCCTACTTCTTCTTCTTTCATCTTAGGCTAATAATGGCTATTACTTAGTAGGTAGCTAGCAGTACTTTGCCGATGCAAATGTTTGCTAAAGTGAACTTTAGCTGAGAAATTAAAGCCATTAAGAAATCTTTCTTCTTCTTCTTCTTCTTCTTCTTCTTCTTCTTCTTCTTCTTCTTCTTCTTCTGCTTCTTCTTCTTCTTCTTCTTCGGCAGACACGCATGTCGCCCGATAATGGCCTGATAATGAACAGCATGTGACAGGAGCAGCCCGACAGCAACTCAAGTGTCGTCTCACACCACGCTGACAATTCAATAACCTCGTCCCAGCCTATAACTCCTAGCACAGCACCAAGTTAGAGTCTTTTCACACTCTCCTTAGAGCTTCGTACATAAAGCGGCATTCCGCAAAACGGAAAAGAAAACTTTTAGGGCCAATGGTTCAATTATGCCTTCATGTTTCTCCAGTGCATTTCAAAAAAAAAAAAAAACGAAACTCGAGCATCTCTTGCAATCTTCGCTCACGGGTGCCCCTTGAAGCTGTGCCGCGCTTTCATTCATGATTTTGCTTCTCACCCCTGAGGAATCTGAGTAACCTGACACTTACGGAGGCCTGATGAAACATTAACCTCGGCGCAAATAATTAATTGGATGGCTTCTAGGACACGAGGGGAAGCTTGCCTATGTTTTTTGGAAGCGCACATTTTGGCATTTTGGCCTCCACGGACGGTGGCGTCCGCCTTGTCTTATCACACGTTGGGACAGGACAGTGATACTCTATCTGCGGGTCATTTACTGAGGAAGAGCAGGAGCGCCGCTATGTCACAGGACTGTGGGGTAACAGCCTCCAGGACTTGCCTGAAAGTGGTACAGTGTGTGTGTGTGTGTGTGTGTGCTTGTGTGTGGTGTGGGAAGAGTATACATCCCAGCTCGCAGGTGTGTTGACCTGGCAGTAGGCGAACCCAGTGGAGTAACCTGTTAGCCACGGACGTTTGCTCAGAGAGGGCCGGGGGGTTTGCAAAAGAAGCGGGACGCCTTCGTGGTCCTGTGTTTGGTCGCCGGGAGCCATTTGTTCAGGAGCGAGTCAGTCAATCAGTCAGAGTGGAGCCGAACCACTCCACTGACCTTTTGCACATATTGACCAGTTCACAGCAAGTCGGAAGTAAACTCGACTTGGAGAAGCTGTTTTGAGCTGATGTTTAATGGGGAGGGAGACGAAAGCTTTAAATGTTTACAAAACAATACTTCCAAGACACTGGAAAGTGATACATGTATATACACATACAGTATATATCAATCTTCGACTTCGTTTGGACTCTCTTGCACAAAGTCCTGTTGTTTCACACGATTCGGGGCCGTCACAGTCTGCATAAACAGACGGATCTCACAGTGCGCTTGACAAACAGACACGATAACCTGCAGAGTGGAGCGCCGACCTGTTGGTCCGAGCCTGCACAGTGCCTGTTAATATTTCATCATGGCTTGTTCAGAGTCGCGTTACACACCTCCCCTAGATTGGAGAGGAGAGACCCTGTGAAGCACGAATCTCAAAACTGAATTCCCAAGATTTGCCTCCAGCTCGCCCCAGCTGGCCTGCATATCCAATGTTGGTTTGGAAAATTTAACAATCGATGTTGATCACATGACCTTATTTAGGCACACTAACTTAAATCTACAAACAGGTGGAAACAGCATCTTTAGAATTAGCGTGCTTTGCCATGTCATTCATTTTTCTCTGCTCTTCCTCCCAATTAGTCTGCGTCATTTCTACTTTTGTCATGACTGTGTTGCATAGGTTTGTCCTATTTATGGAATCATCTCATTGAGGTTCTATTGTCAGTTCCGGTGCATTGATCAGAAGCAGTCCTTGTCTTTACAGTCAGATCGGGCCGGATGCTTCGGGGCCAGACACTAGGTTTCTGTTTTCACTCCATTAATGTTACAGCAGGTCGCCTAGCAACCCCCCTCCTCCTCCTCCTCCTCCTCCTCCTCCTCCCCCTCCACCTCTGTTGTCGCCTTCCTCTCCCAGCCGCTATTGGCTGCTCGGATGTGCAGAGAAGTGGCTTTTCCGAGGGGCTCAGAGAAGCCCAGCCCCAACCCCCACCTCGCTCCGCCACTTTCACCGCCACTTCCACCGCCCGATCACACAAACAAGGCTGCGAAGGAGCAAATTTATGCGCTGGCGGTGGATTCAGGCCTCTCAAACACCTCCACCAACCCTCCTCAATCCGCCCCACCCACCCACCCACCCGGCGCTGGGTGTCATCATGTCCATCACTGCCGGAAAAGCAACAGGCGGCCGGTGGCAGATGTTTTAATTTGAGCTGCCGTGTTGCGTCCCCTACCAAATTATGAAGTGACAGTGATGCCCGGCATGCCCATGAATCACTCACCGCAGAAGATAACAGACGGCAAACAATCTGTCGCGCCACCGACGGAGGTCTGTCTCTGGCGTTCACATGCGATGTCCAACCGTGGCGGCGTTCCCCCAAAATAGACTGATGACGATGGTAATGACCAGCAGCGGAGCCAGAAATCTTTCCCCTGCGGTGTCCACAGGGTGAGATCATGACTCACACAGGGGTGGTAGCAAGTAGATACCTGAAATGATCAAATCTTCACCAATTTTAATATTAATTCTACACCTATATAATCTTATTCCTACTGTCGTATGGTCGGGTTGGTGTTACATTAATATTTCTTTTGAGTTTCTCGTTTCCACCAAGAACAAAATCCAGGTCAATCATCAAATCTGAAATATATTACACATATGAAATGCATACATATATTAATACGAGGGATACTGTACATCGATCCGCAAAGACGTGACTTGTGATGCTTGTAGTGTGGAAGTGTAAGGCCTTCTGTCAAATCACGCACCCACCACCACCGCCACTGGCCGCCACCTCGCTGCGCGCCTGATAAATGACTCCCCTCCCACCCGGCTGGGGGTCCGAATAGCATGCTCCTTTCGCACGAGGATACCTCCGCGGCACTTAAAATTGCTGGATTATCGCGTCCCCGTTTATATACGCGCTTAGCCGCCATATCCTGTGACTCAATTATCAAGTGGTCCTACCATGCTGGCCCCTCGGAGGGCTATATTCGGCGAGCCGCTGCGCTGGAGTCAAAACATCCAGGCGGAGGGACGAGGAGACGCTTTCAGCGCCATCACCTAATGTGCAGCACAGCCCCCATTATGCAAGCCAGGAGGAATCCGCACAGCTGAGCCCTTTGTCTCCCGGTGGGTCGCATCCAGACGAGCAATGCCAAGCGCGCCACCTCCCTGCGTCCCCAGATAAGATACCCAGAGTGCAGCGGAGGGCCGTGCATTTCACGTCTAGGACTTCAGTGACTTCAGTACTTGGTCCTTCTTAAATCAATTCACCTCATAATACCACGAATACTGCCAAAACTCAAAAAGGAATTGCACTTTTAACACTTAATCAATAAAGTTTTAATAAGTCCAGCAACAGTAAGCTATGTGAGCCTAAACAAGTTTGTCCAGTATACTGCACATTGTTGCTGTTTCTTATATGAAGCAATGAGACGACAACGAAACAGGCTAGTCATTGAATATAAGATTAAACAAATTATTTGCATTTGTTTTTTATTGCTTGCCATGTTATTTACATTGTAAATTGCAGATGATTCAGAATTTAATCTTCTCCTCCTTAGTTAAGTTAGTTAGTTAAGTCTGTCAGGCTCTCACAAGTGCTTGTCCAATCACAGTTCACCATAAGGTGTTAGGCCATTTAGCTGGCCTTGCAGGGCTGTACGCTTACTTTTTTAAGCGGTATCACTAAGTGATAGCTACCAAGTTAAAAAAAATTTAATAGCACAAAGAAAAATTTAGTAGCACACCCGGGTGGACAGTTAGTTAAGATGTTTATTGTGAAATAATAAAACAGGAAATGTAGTTCTTAAACAGTTGAATTGAGATGGATAGTATACTCCTATGGAGCAGTTTAACCAACAATGGACAGTTACTTGTAGAGGTCAAAACGCAATACTAGTTTTTCCACTTCCTGATCATGTTCATGATGCCTGCCTGCGCAACTCATTCGTACATGTGCAAGTGGATACATATTTCTCTTCGCACAGGATGATTTTTTATTCACAAATGCAAAAAAAAAAAAAAACTGTCGCATTGTACAGCCCTGCCTAGGCATCATAGACTGAAGATCTGATTGTCTACCACAACTGACTGTGGTCTATTCACTTACATCAGACAGGAGCAATGTTGATTTTTAAAGGCCTTAGGAAGATTTAATAGAATCTGACGACACAAGCTAGCTGAAATACGATTGTATATAAACTCCATAATATACACAAAAAAAGCAACACAGCCAAGAGGATACATGACGTTAAGAAACCCGAGTATGGAGTGTAACTTTATTATGATATTTATGGGGGAAAGGTTTTTCTGAGTGTGTCCAGGCCAGCAGAGAAGATCTTGCTGGCCCTGAAAGTCCCGCCACCGCCGGGGGCGATTCTTTACCAAATTTCAGTCTTTCGTTTTTTTTTTTTATCTTTTTATCATTATATACTCGTAGGACGCCAGCGTTTACTGAATCATTGGCTTACTGCTCTTTATCCCCACTGACAGCCCGGAGCCTGCAATCCAGGTTTTGCCGCCTCTTGCAGTCCGGCCCTAACCGCGGCTCTAACAATGTATCGCCCTCTCGGTAAACTGTCAGCTCACAGGCATCCGTATTACCGCCAGCTCGGAAAGCTCAGCGGTCGTGTTATAAACAGGGCGGCTGTCAAACACGGCCTCTCTAACAAATGGTTGGGAACATGCAGTCATATCCCCCAGGGCCACTGTGCTCGTCGCACTTCCCTGGGGGATCTGGTCATGGTCACATACACACACTTAACTGTCACGGACTCGCCAGGTACTGAGGGTCACATTTGCCATTAGCGTGATGCATTTTTGTTTGTTGTCGGTCTAAAACGTATGTTTATACTGTGGGAAAAATCACAAAACTACTGCCAAAAAACCTCCCGTCAGCTTTTTTGACCACCTGCACAAATGCAGTCTTTCTCAGCATTTCAAAGTCGTCCGCCCACCGGGGTCCACAAGCTCTTCCCATTATCAACATGAACGGCTAATCCCGCAGCGAGGCCCGTAATGACCGCTGCGTGTGAGTTACATACATTTCCTTTTATGCTGCAGTTGTTTGAAATGAACTTCAAATAGCTCACTGGAGGAATGTGTAGAATCCAAGGCTGCTGTCCTGTGTGGAGGCTGTTTATGGAAGAGAGGGGGGAGTGGTTGGGGGTGCAGGATGGGGGTGGGGGGGGGGTCTCCTCAATCTGGGGGTGGAGGAGGTGGGGGGGGGGGATAAGCTGCTGCTGCTGCTGCTGTTGCTGCAGAGCGGCCCTTTCGAGCCATGTTTGGAGCTGTTTGGTGGGATCGGACGCGCAGTGCTGGACAGCTTCGCTCCTCTTTGGCCATTTGTTGACAAAGCAGAAGTCAAACTGCGTTACGTAACAGCCCCTTCTGCCCGTCCATAGTACAGCCAGAGTGTGTGATCAAGGCTCTTTTGTGTGAGCGCAGCTCATTCGACTGCTGAAATGGTCCAACTCGGTACCACCCAGACTTTATTTAGAACCCACAGCCTCTGTTTGGGAAAAAAACAACAAAACAAAAAAAAGAACATTTGCCTGCTTAAAGAAAATGTGCTGAGTAAAATATTGCTTGGCAGAAGATAAGGGAGTGGGTCAGTTTCGGTAACTACATTTTAGGGGTTACACCATTGTTTTTTCTTGCAAAAAAAGAATCTGCTCTCTGAGTATTTTTAGCTAAACAATGACTTCTGCCAAGAGTTTAACCAGTGAACTCTCCCGTCTTTCTCAATGTATCATCCTTTTTAGGGGAAAGGCAGCACTAAAATTAAAAAATGAAATTAAGCTACGCACAATTGAAGACTTGAAGATTTATTTTTTTTTATCCTTGGAGGATTTTAGTGGATAAAACTAACATTGAGCTAACGGTGTCTGGTTAATATTAAGCTGGGACAGGCTGACATGATAAATATTAACTATTGGCTGAGGTGTCTAGACAGTCCACTTTTTCTAATTTGGAGTTAAATGAGAAGCATTTGGGGTTTTCAGTGTTTAAAGTGCATCAGCGAATCATCAGTTTCCTCTAACTTGTTTAGCAATTAAAAAGATGGATTTTTTTTACATTATTTTCAACACTGAATCGAGATGGGAACAATAATCCGATCAACTGTGCCCCAAGTGTATTTGACATTTTTATTCTTGCAATTTCAAAGTTTGTTTGCTTTACTTTTTAGGAAAGGGGGGGGGGGGTTGGTGTCCTCTATCTAATCACATATTAACACCCAGTCAGTAATGGTCCTTACAGTATATATAGCTCATCACGTTGGTATGAATACCTCACAGGCTTGTTGAGTCACCCACTACTGAATTCCTGCTGTCCTCCTGAGTTCTATTAGTCTCTCATCTGCTGGCTCTGCGGGAGCATCTCGAGTGGCTCGGGAGATTTTATGTGGCAGTCTGAGTGGGTGTCACATTCCCAGGTGACATGTGGTGACAGGTCCGTCTGGGAACGCCTGTTGTCAAAAAGTAAATATCTAAAAAAAACAAAACAAAAAAAAAAAACAGACCCCCTACATAGCTGGGTTCAAGGTCAAAGCTGGGAGCATTCCCCCGAGACCAGACCCTCAGAGCTCAGCCAGACGTCCCAGGAGGCCCAAGAGGAAGCAGCTCCCTGTGGACCGAGGAAGGACCGCGCACGTTCAGAGTAGGTGACGCCTCAGGATGTTCAGAGCCTTTCGAGGGCTGCTTGTTTTGGAAAGGTATTTTGGAGAGACCCAGGAGTATCGGAGATTTATGAACATGTCCGTGTGTGTCTGATAGACTTGGAGAGCTGTGGGCCTCAGAGGAGATGAAGAGTCTTTCCTTTTCTGGGCATTTATGCTTTCTGTTAATCTCACCAGTTTGAACTTGGGTTGTTTTTTTTGTTTTTCTGTGATTCAATTAAGTTAAAAAATCATTTCTTTGCCTGACCTGTCAAGAGGGGATGTCTATTTTTTCCCTAGTTTAGACTATGATCCTGGTTTGTCACTTTGACTCTTTCATCGAATTATGAACTTTGCTTGTGAATGAAGACCATCAAGTTTCTCACTTTAAAACTTCCTCTGCATCTTCCTTCCCTTTTAGCTCTGTATTGGCTCGACTAATTGGACCGTTTCTGGGAAAATGTTAACAAGAAACTGGCTGTATGGCAACTCTGTTGAAATTCATTGGGATATACTTCCATTTATTACATATTCATTTACTAAATTATTTACTTTATTCTCATGCATCCATCTGATAAAGAGCCAATACAACACTTTTGTAAAGTTGTAATTTAGCCAGGTCGCTCGCTACAGCTCAAGACTTCATATTGGTGCGAGGTTGAACTCAACTCTTGCCAACCAGAAACAGAAACCTTCAGTGTTGCACCTTGTTTGCCTTCTAATCTAAAAATGCCGTCTACGTCTAGAAAAACCATGTCTGTTTTTTTCTCTGTATACCCTTTTGCACCTTTTTTAAAGGATAGCTAGCTGCACTTGATTCTGAGTTTTGTCAGAACACCTCAATGAGTCGTGGAATCCAATGCCATTTAATGGGCGGTTCTATTAGGGGTTGAATGAGGTAGATGAGAAATTCCAGCTACCACAGGAGCTTGTCCATTTATAATGCCTGCAGGCAGGAAGAAACGGCAACATCAGGACTTTTTCTTTACCTGACTAGAATAAAACAGGTGTTTCCATCCCAACTGGCTGCAGCAAAAACTCTCAAATGGCCCCTTTTAATAGATGTCCGTAAATGATGCCTCTGTTATAAAAGGCAACGTGGCATCTAGCATGACTGCAGTTTCCCTGGACTTTGCCCCTGAACATCCTCTCTCTTCCTGCTGTTTGTCTTGGCCCAGCCATCGCCTGGACGTCCCAGAGCTCCTGCGCTGGTCTCCCCCCTATTTCACAGGCTGGATTAACGGTGTTCTTTGCCCCCGTCAGCCCCGTGGCATTGCTTCCTAAAAAGGGCTCCGGCAAACGCTGCAGGCCGTCGGATGCGTGAGGTTTCCCGCCCGCCCGCATATTGTGCGTTGGACTTTTGAAGGGTTCAGCCGAGGATACGGGCGGAAGCGCAGCCGAGAGCTGAGGAGCGTCTGCAGATAGTTTGGGAAATGAGATCACGGACACATTGCCTTTTCTGGGATGCACGGGGGTCAGGAGAGGCATGCGAGTTGATATTAATAAAGGGGAGTGGAAATAAACACACACTTTGGGATGAGCCTGGGACGGACGCTGGGGAGCAGATGTGCGTGAGGGTCTGAAAGCCTTTCGCTTCTCATCCCGCCGAGGCTCGTTTGGCTTCGCTCCAGTTTTCCCCTCAGCCATCTAGGCCTGTTTGCTGAGGTTTCCAGGTGGGGCATAAGTGCAGCACCGGTTTGTATCCCAGGTTGATGTATTTGCACACCCGCCCTGCAGACTGGAACGGCTCCACATGCCTGGAGCCGTTTTTTTTTTTAAATGTATTGACTTGAAAAACGGGCTGCAAATGTTGATGGTGTGTCTCAAGTGGCTACTTCCATGCATGTTAGGGTCTTGATTCAGTCAGCCTTTTTTGTCACTTTTTTGAATTGAGGGGATGCGGGGGGGGGGCTTTTTCTAAATCAGTCCAGTTGGCTCAGTACATTGAGAGGCCTGGAGGATCGACAGGAAGTTTCTCTCCTGGTGGCCTTGGCGTTGATTCTGCATGCTCCAGTGATGCTCTCTCTCTCTCTCTCTCTCTCTCTCTCCCTCTCTCTCTCTCTCTCCCTCCCTCTCTCTCTCTCGCACCCTCCCTTCCTGTCCTTTAAAGGGGAGCGCGGATGCCAAAAAACTTGTTGGGTTTATATCTCCGTCTGTGCCGCAGAAAAATCTTTCCCCGGATGAGACGCACAGCGGAGGCCTGTGACGTCAGCAGAGATGCGAAGCAGCTCAGACATTAATCTCTCAGCTCTGCTGGATCTTTGAGGTGACTCTGCTCCGAGTTACAACACGGAGACGATTATTTATATCATCTATCAAAGGATTTTTGATGTCAAATTTAGCCATAAGAGAGAAAGGTGTCCCTAAGCTGTGCTGCGGTCCGTGATGTGTGATAAGAATAGGTTTAGGGTAGATTTAATGAAATTGTGCTTTTTTTTTTTTCTTTTTAATTGTCTGCCTCATTACAATGTCAGTGCCAGAGCTGCGTTGGCTCAGTTTCTTTGGGTGCAACTGATCCCCTCCTTACAGCATCAGGTTGATGCACAATACCCCTTACAATACAGTGCTGGCTTCCTGCCATGCTGCACCAATCTCGTGCTGTTTCCTAAATTGGGCTCGCTCCGCTAATTCCTCTCCTTCTGATGTGAAAGTTACATGCTGTTACAATAGGCCTACCGTCATGCACGTGCAGTACCTAAGCGGTTCACGAGTGATTTACGTGTTTGGGGTAATTGCTCTGCCTCCTTACGTTACTGTGAGGCAATTTGTGCCCATTTTGTCGGCAGCGCAGGTCCGGTGTTTTAGGTTTGCCAGCGGTGTGTTGACTGAAAGCGTCACTGTGTTTCCCTTCCAGGCCTCTCCAGAAGAGGGCGCCATCACCCCTAGGACGACCCCCAGTAAGTCCTTCGCCTCAGCGCTTGCACACACACACACACACACACACACACACAAAAAAAATCACAGAACCACTTGTAAAGCTCGCAGTTTCGCGGCCAGCTCTCGGTGAAACACAAACACACGCGCAAACGTCATCGAGACTGTGCGGTTACGTCAAAAGATGAGGTCATCAGTCCTTCCTTATTCTCACATTCCTTCCTCTGTAGAATTCATGTGTGCTTCACTTTACTTTCTAAACGTCTGATGAGAAATATCTGCTGAAAACGGTGTCAGCTGCCAGAAAACCTTCTCTTGTTTATCTGTTGCGTCTCTCTCTCTCTGTGTGTGTGTGTGTGTGTGTGTGTGTGTGTAATCAGGTCCTCGAGCAGCGTGTGCTGTCAGGATCACACCTCTGACCACCATGAAAGGCTCTCCGGACTTGATCCCTGCTGCAGGTGACCCCCCCCCCACACACACACACACACACACACACACACACACACACACACACACACACAAAACTACATCTATTTCAAAGTGAAATTGCAGAAAACACCCTCCCAAAAACAGTGTTTAGCTTTAGCTTTCCGCTTTCTGGTGCACATTCTGCATTTTTTTGGAATGAAAGCAAGCAGGCCAGGAGGCAAGGCCCTTTGTGACGTCGCAAAGAGACCTTCTGCATCCTCATGGAGAAACTGCCCACTTGACTAACAAGCTAGACCCGTATTTGATTGGCAAAAGCATTTTTTTTTTTTTTTTAAACTTCTGCAGGCCTGGACCCCAGCAGAGTGTGCAAGGGGAAAGGAGTGGTGACTCTGAGGGCCACGCTGGTGCACATCGATGACGAGGACTGCGTCAGCGCAGGGCCAGATGTCACTGACACCACGCCAAGTAAGTGCGAGGTGTGTGTGTGTGTGGGGGGGGGGGGACACCGGCTTCATAAAAGGTTTAACACATGATGGAAAAAATGTTGTGTTAACGTTTGCACAGTTGTGTGAAAAACTGAAAAAAAAATGAAAGGATGGCTGCGGTAAGTGGACAGAGACTGTTGTCGTAATTAAAAAAAAAAAAACAACACTTTTCTTCCCTGCCTTAGAGTCGTCTGTTGCTGTCGATTTTCATTATGTAACTGGTCCTGTTTTGAAGCGCGAGCTGCCATCCAGGGAAGGGGTGACAAAGGCCAATTGGTCATATTTCCATGCGAGTGTCAAAGAGTGTTTTGTTTTTGTCCTGCCCACGCTGCACTCTGGGGCGGGGAGCCTTGACTGTAGCGCTTGTTTGTGACGCGGAGCCACATTAGGACGGGACACTGGAGGCCGGCCAAGGCTTTTTGGGGGAGACGCTTTAATTGTTGTAGGGCCCGAACATAAAGGCCATCGGAACAAACGGCCTTTGCTGCGGGCTGAATGGGCTTTTTGTCCCCTCGACAGAGTTCAGAGATTGTGGGAGTATCTTTTTTTTTTTTTTTTTTTCAAATTCTGGGCATATTGACATCTCCGCAGAGCGCCGCGGAAAGCATTCACGCCTTTGCCGAATGACATGGAGATTTTTTTGGTCCGCAATTAGCTGGTATTCTTCCCAACTAGGCTTTTTATAATCGCGTCCGGTGTTTTTCTTTCTTTTTGTTTGCATTATAAATAGTGTTAGCGGGCTGCTGGCTTCGGAAATGAGAAAGTTCTGGGTTGTTTTTTAGGTGCCTGGACACGCCGGATTAATGGAGACGGCTCAAAGGCGGGACTGGCAGCAGAAAGAAGCAGCATCTCAGCTGATTTGCCTCCCAAAAACAACACTCAGTGCCAGGTACATTTACTTCCACCCCAATTCACACAGCCTCTTTGTTTGCCTCTTCGCGGGTTTCAACTTCCAAGGGATCAAATTGATTTTTATTTCTCTCTCCCGGTTTCTAACAAAACAATTTTTTTTCTTCACATGTTTTCACGCGGCGTGTCCTGACCTTTAAGGAGTACCTACCCGAACGCATAAACCAGAACCAGATCACGTCCTCCGGAGTCAATCAGAACTGCATCGCGACAGTGCCCAGCTCTGTTTACCCCTGCACCAGCATAGTGAACCCCACCATAGTCCTGCTGCAGCACAACAGAGGTGAGCTGAACCAAAGTGTCTCCAACATTTCATCACTGCACTGCGAGCTCGGACTCCACTGTGTTTGTGTCTGTGATCCGCTGGCCTTGTCCTTCTCCGTGTTGCACCTTCTAAACCTTTGCATCACCGCTCAGCCACCGCCGCCGCTGCTCACCGTCCCGCCCCTGTGTCTGTCTCTCTCACCGCAGAGCAACAAAAGCACCTCACTCATATCGAAGGTACGATATTGGGGGTCTGGACGATGTCTGGCGATCATGTCTGTCTGCCCAGATGTTCTGTCAGGTCCCGTGCATGACTGCTAGCACCGTCCCTTCAGCCATCTGTCACTTTTGTTTTTGTTTGTTTTTAAGATGCAGACGTGTGGAGTGTGTGTTCCGCACACTTCTTTTTTGCTAAACACCTGATATATTTGCATTATAGGACTGATGACTGTCGAGCGTAAATGCTAATAAAGTTATATTGGCATTTTTAGTCGTGAGTCTCTTTTTAGATTCAATCCTGGTGCACAGATCTATTTGGCTGAATTGGATGTATTTCTGTTACTCTCATCATTCCAGTTTGGAAAAATATCCACTAATTTTCACAAATATACACAATATATTTCTGTATGATGCGCAACAAATGTCATATTGTTTATTTTCTCAGAGGTTTGTCGTTAATATTACTCTTTAAATCTGAATTAAGTCAACCTCTGATCGCTTTAGATCAGCTAGCTAGACTGTGCTATCTGTCCGTCAGTGACTGCTGTTTTTGGTAATTATTCTTTGAGCATTCATTGGCTTACAGTTTTTACTGTTTTATTTCATTTATCTATTTATTCGTCACAGATCCAACCCCAGAAAGGGACAAAAGCCCTGATACTGGGAGAGACTCGCTCAGTCCCGTCCCTGACATGGACTGGAAGAGGCTGCGCCTGTCGCTGAACTCTCCTGTGCCTGCTCCTCTTCACTCTTCCACCGCACCTGTACGGGTAGGATCGAAAAAACCTCAAAGCTGCTGCCTGGTTGTCCTCAGTGCAGCCGTGAATGTTTCATCCCTCTTCTTTTTAGAACACGGAGAAGTCCAAAGACTGGTACAAGACGATGTTCAAACAGATACACAAAATACCTGGTGAGACCCTTTCATCCTTTTCACTGTCGCTCATCCTGTCGTCCTGTTAGCGTCCAAGCTCTTTGTGTGTCTGTTTTTGTCTGTGTGTCTGTTTCTGTGTGTGTGTGTGTGTGTGTGTGTGTATTCATGTTATGTCACACTGTGTTCTGTCTCTCCATCACTGCACTCAGAGCCTATTGAGGAAAACCCTTATCGCCCCACCTACACTTTCCCCGAGAACTATGACACTCAGGTGAAACCGAGAGGTACACGACGACGGAAGTCTCTCATCTCCCTCTGGCCTTACTAACCCTCCACCATTCTCAATAGGACGCAACTGAGCTGCGCTTCATGTTTACATTCTGGTCCGGCAGATAGTGTTATAAACCCTCATCCCTTAAATGTCTAAGTGTTTCGTTTGTCTAAGACTTTTCAAAACATGAAGCTGCAAGTCATGCTTGAGGTTCTTGTGCAGATTCCCTGGTCTCGAGTGTCCTCGTGCTCTACATTTAATCCACATTTGCAGAGATTTGTAAACACATGATCCGTTTTAAAAACTAATTTCAAACAAATTTAACTCAAATCTTGATTTCACGGTTCCTTTTTTTTTGTTTTTTGTGTTTTTGTTTGCATATGTTGACCGGGATACTGCACAAAGCCCCGCACTTCCCTTTCACTTTGACCTCATAGTTGCAGTTACTCATCCTTTCTCTGTCAGTGACCCTTCCAGGCGGGTAATGCCTCAAACTTTCCAAAAACTGAGTCTAACGCAACTTTCGTCTCACGTTGTAGTTCACTCTTGTTACCGCTAGAGGCTGCTGCTGTCCCGCGTGAGGACACAGATCGCTCTCATGCTTAGCAGTTGGCTTTGTGTTAATTGTTGTTTTAAGTTAAGGCTAGTGGTTTCAGTTCAGGTTGTGAGAGAAAGGATGTAAGGTCCCATACTGGCTCAACAAAAAAAAAAAACAACTCTCCATAATTCATGATCTATGATTTAGTAAAGTTTTCCCGAAATGGAATTTTAAAGTTTTAATCAATCCATTAGAATTATTCCAGTATCAAGCATTAAAGTGAAATGACATTGCTACTTTCAACGCTTTCCGGTGCTGACACGTTATTGTCAACACATGGAAGAACATTGTGTTGCTGTTTGGACACCTGTGCACTCACAACAGGTCTCTCCGTCATTGCATCGACATGTTTTGCACTCATGGGACTGATGCAGCCCCATAAATGCAATAAATACCACATTATGCCAAGATTACTCTGCCAGAACATGTCGTGGCTTTTAAGCGTCGCAGTGCTGAAGTTGTTCAGGGTCTTGTCGATGCCTGGATCCCTTTTTAGCAGAGCGGCGCTTCCTGTAAAGTGCTTTTCATTGGACTCGCTCTTTTACTGTGAATCCGTAAATGCTTCGCCTAATGGAACGCGGCGGGTGGGGCGGGTTCCTCGTGAATAATTCATTCATGTGCTATTTTTATTACTATTTATTGTGACCAAGGAACAGAAAGTGATTTTTGATGTCTCCCGCCCTTCCAGATGACGGCCCCAGCCCCTTCGGTTACTTGCGAGATGGTGAGTCTGAGATAGGCCGTTCTGATTGGACGCTGTTAGTAGCGCACAGGATGCATCGTTTCTTCTGTTTTGACTTGGTTTTGGCATGTTGTGTACGTCTTCCACTTTGAGCGATGGTCACGTTCTCCAGGTTCCTCACGCCAACTGATGTCCATGTGGCTCCCTCTTTTTTGTAGTAAAGACAGTGCCGCGCTCAAAAAGCGACGCCGAGGTTGACTCAAGAGGCCGCCCCATGCCCGTGCCAACTCGATCGTCTTCCCTCAAACCCTCCACCAAAAGGTAGGTGTCCTGTCCTGTCCACCGCCTGCCTAGACACACTGCACACTGACAGACAAAGGCCAGCTAACAACAAGGCCAATGACTCAGAAGGCTGTCAACATGTAAACAGAGGTGGGAAGTAACAAAGTATAAATACTCTGTTACTGTACTCAAGTAGGCTTTTCAGGTATCTGCGCTTGACTTGAGTATTTCCTGACAACCTTTTGCCTTTTTACTCAACTCTACTTACTTTACCTACATTTGTACGCGCATATCTGTGCTTTCTACTTCCTACATTGAAAAAGCATGCTTGTTACGTTTGTATTTAAAAGTACATGTAAAAAAAAAAAAGTACAAGTAAAATGCATATACATACAAATTCTATTAGAGGTAGCTTCTTATTGTAGCTTGAAGTGGTGCTCTTTGAATTCCACTGTTGTTAAATATAAAAGTGGATGATATTTTAGAGGGAGATTATTTTTCAGTACCTCAGCTTTAGGGTCATACTGGTCAATTCAGTCCAGATTATTCTGTCACAACTTTTGAATGAATGTATTGTTTCATTCATGGCAAAAGAAAAGAAAACGATCATGTTTTTTCACATCACAGAGCCTATACTTTATTACTTTTACTTAATACGTAAAAGAATTGAATCAGCACTTTTGCTTTGACCACAGTGTGTTTTTACACAAGTATTCATACTTTTTCTTCTGTACAGAATGTGAATGCTTTTGCCAACTCCACATATAACTACATTTTTTTTTTTTTTCAAGGAAAAAATGACAGCACCTTCTAATTTAGAGGGCTGTTGAGATTTTTATTTATTTTGCAATTGTACAGCAAGTTAAGTCAGTAAATGCGACTGTTTACACCTCCAGCCCCGAGGCGCGCTCTGTCTCGCCCCCCTCCAACGCACATGTCATCAACTGGCTCGGGACGATTTGCTCCCGCAGAAATGATTAATAGCGTGATGAAGGAGGACAGGTGACGGAGGATAAACTGGTGCCCGCCAGAGCCGTGGTTGACATGTGGAGGACAGAGCGGCCGCGGATGATGGAGTACATTCCAAAACATTTTTCCTTCCACTCTGGAAAAGATGCTGCTTTGTCTTCCCAGCGTCCAAAAATAACCAGCCAGAGCAGAGCGTGTGCGTGTGTGTGTTGTTTCTAAAGAGCATTATACATACTGAAATTATTTTTGAGAATGTGCTTAGCTTTGAAGCAGCGGGCGTTATTATCCATCCCGGGCTAAAACCTAATTTTGCTGATGGAATTATCGGATTGGCTCGGCCGCGAATTGGATTTTGTGCAGGAGCGAAAGTCAGGTGGAGAGAGAGAGAGAGAGAGAGAGAGAGAGAGAGAGAGAGCAGGGATAATGAGGGCAGACATTGTGTTTTAAAATGATATTTAAAGGAAAATGTCGGGGGGGGAGGAAGGCAGGCGGCGGAGAGGGGGGGGGCGACGTCTTAGCCTATGCAGGTTGCCATGGAGACCAGTCGGTAAGGATTGGCTCTCTTCCATCCCGCCGCACCCCCGCCCTTCCCCTCCTCTGCCCGTCCCCTCACCGCCAACCCGCCTTCTCCACAGGAACGAGTGGGAGCCCCCGGATAAGAAGGTGGACACCAGGAAGTACCGAGCCGAGCCCAGGAGCATCTTTGAGTACGAGCCGGGGAAATCGTCGGTGCTGAAGCTGGAGAGGACGGTACGCTCGCCGCTTCCTCTTTCTCTCGCCCCTCTCACTCTCTCACTCTCTCTCTGTCTGCATGTTGTGTAAGCTGGCTCTCATCCTCCGCCCCACCTCCCCCCCCACGCACACACGCACGCACGCATGCACAGCACCGCCGTGTCTAAACTCGCCGGTTGGCACCTTCAGCTATCAGAGGGGCGACGTGCAGCCTCAGTCGCTTTTCCCCCCGTCACATCCCTTAACCGGTGTCCCGTTGCCGTGACAGATGATCCCCCCCCACCCACCCACCCACCCACTCCTCCTCTTCCCCTCAGCAGAGGAGGGGAGTATCTCTTACAGGGATAGCCATTGTCTTCCCCCCTTCGATTTAAGGTTATTGGAGTGGATCCGCTCGGCGTGAAACATGGATGCCATGTGTGTTCCCGCGGGCGGAAGAAGCTGCACTCTGACCGGCGGCGCGAGTAGTTTTGTGCTGAATCCAGTTGGCGTGCGCATTATTGAGTGACCTTGGGAGCCGCGGGCGCTGTCAGATTCAAATTGTAATAATGAAAGCTGCCTGTCTGGAGCTGCGGTGTAGCTGTTCTTTCATAGCTTCCCGATGATTTTTCAACAGAGGGCAATGAGGTTCTCAGCATCATTGCTTATGTAATGAGTATCTGATGGATGCTGAGTTACATCAAGCCATTCAATGTTGTCCATTGAGATCTGGACCCGTTCTCGTGTCACTGAGTGCACTCATTAGCAGGAGCCTGTCACAGTAGCAGAGCGGACATTGTTTTCTTGCAACAACAAGCTTATTGGGTGATTCTGGGTCAGCGGTGTGTGTAAACTGTCTTTTTTCTCTCTTTTACATTCAAGCTTCCAATATATGCTACGTCCAAAGGTTAAATGAAGCTTGATTGCTTTGTTACTTGCAACAATTATGTTGCGCAATGCTATGAGTTATGCTCGTCGTATTGAAAAGGCTATTTGTCGCCGCCTGAGTCAGGCGAGAGAACACATACTGTACCCACTACAGTATATGTTTCCTTGATACGCAGTGCAGCTTGTATTCAAGCGAAAACTTTTGCCGCAGCTGTAAACATTTCCACGGGCATCACATCACATGTGTTTATTTTGCACTGCTGGATGTTTGGTCACAACGACGGCAATTCGACCCACTTCCTTCATCGTCTGTGTGTTTAGTTTTGCTGTTACTGAGAGTCCACCATAATCACACAGAGGGCAGAGGGATTTACAACTTTATAACAACACATGTCCTGCCTAAACTATCGGTTTATGTTTTTCTCTGTCTGTCTTTAATAGAATAACAAAGATATATGCAACAAAAAAAAATCAAGTCTGTGGCTGAAATGGTTAGAATTCGTGGTTCATTGCTTTGGTAATTATCAAGTTACAAATTCTAAAGGTCTATTCGCAGTACATTAGCGTAAACTAGCATTTTTTTTCCCCACCAGAGTCTGTAGAACTGGAGATGACACCAGTCACATCTCTGTACACTAGATTTGGATTTATGCTTGGAATCAAGAGACGTTATGTTTGATGTTCTGGAGTAAATTGGAAGCCAAAGAATTTTACCTGGGCTGTTACAGTTGTGACATATTTTGGCTAGCCGTTTTGCTTGTCCCCATTCCTTTGTTATAAGATTAGCTTATTAGCTTCTGTGATAGCCTTTTGGTGAACATACAGAGAAAACAGCACCATCAATCTCCAGACCTGCCCTACTAAGAGAGGAATATTCACTTTTACTGGTAACATGATGTTGGTCACTATAGCTTTGCCTCATTTCATTTATAGTCTCCTTGGCTGTGTGTGTTTATCATGTGCTGTTCTTTCTGAACTGTCTTCTCTTTGTCTTTCTTCCCCTCTTTTTATTGTCATGCTTCTAGACTCAGGATGTAAGTCCAGAGGATGTAGATTTAGAGAATGAGCCTTGGTATAAATTCTTTTCAGAGATGGATTTTGACAAAGCGGTAAGT